>NC_069661.1:213027500-213336000 GCF_027244095.1 Hemicordylus capensis | reverse complement strand
AGCAGCGCTGCAGCAGTCAAGGGAGCGCGTCGGCGCCCCCTCCCCCACGAACGGTCCCTTCTGCGCCGCCCACGCCCCCCCATTGCTTTGCTGGCACCTGGCGGCCAGTCAGTGGCCTGGCTTGGTGGTAGCGGCAGGCGCTTGTGAGGAAAAACCTAAGTATAATGTAGTATGTTGGGGGGGCGCGGGGGGGCGCCATTTCAGTGCTTGCCCCGGGCGCCGTTTTCCCTAGTTACGCCTCTGAAAACAGGTGTTTCTTCACCCATCCCATCAGGAACACTTTCAGCAGACACTATAAATAGACCAAAATGTTGTCTAAATAAGGAAACATTGTTTCTGTTTCTCATCAAAGCGCGCTCTCTCTCCCATCAAAGTTCTACTTCAAGATCATGAATGAAAAAGGGATTTGTTTTCTTTCCCCAGTTTATTTTTGTAAACTTAGTTCACAATGCATCCCACAGCAGGTGCTGCTGTGCATACAGATGAGAGACAGAACAGGGTTCAGTAGAGCCTTCTTATCTCCCTTTGTCTTCATCTGGCCCTCAGATACATATCAACCATTATCCAGACTAGGACACGCATGCAGTGGTGATTGGTCAGTAAGACCAATCTCCTCTCCCCCCTCCCCCGCCAACCAAAAACAAACAAGCTAATAAAGGATCAGACCAGGCTTGCTCAACCTTGCCCCCCGCCAGGTGTTTCTGGACTACAGCTCCCATAATCCCCAGCCATAGTGGCCAATAGCCAGGGATTATGAGAGTTGTACGCCAACATCTGCAGGAGGGCCAAAGTTGAGCAGGCCTGGATCAGACTTACCAGCAGCCAGGGAAACCTTCAGAGCAGGGAGCTTCTTCAGCCCTCCTCCCCTGTCCATAACTTCTTGTTTTGGTCTTACTGGCTGCTACTCAAGCTGCTGTAGCCAATCTGATTCCAAGGGGGCTTCTCCTGTCACTGCCTTCAGGAATAACAAAAATAATGGGTTAAAAATGCACTTCCTGGTTGCATCAGGGAGTATATATTAATATGTTTTCCCCATTGTCCTGTGGGCAGGAGGAGCCCCCTAGGAATCAGATTGGCTGGAGCAGCTTGAGTAGCAGCTGGTCCAGCCAGTTAGACCAAAAGAAGTTGTTGCGGGTAAGGGAGAAGGGGCAGAGGCGTAACTAGGGAAAATGGCGCCCGGGGCAAGCACTGAAATGGCACCCCCTGCACCCCCCCCCGTGCCACAACATACTACATTATACTTAGGTTTTTCCTCACAAGCGCCCACCGCCAAGCCAGGCCACTGACTGGCTGCCAGGCGCCAGCAAAGCAATGGGGGGGGGGGCGGGCAGCGCGGAAGGGACCGCTCGTGGGAGATGGGCTGCCGACGCGCTCCCTTGACTGCTGCAGCGCTGCTGCACTGAGCAGGAAACATTTGTATTAACAAAAAAATTTTTAAAAAATTAAAAAAATATTTTTGTCATGTCGGCGCCCCCCATGTGACCAGAAAAGATGGCACCCGGGGC
Source organism: Hemicordylus capensis (assembly GCF_027244095.1). NCBI lineage: Eukaryota > Metazoa > Chordata > Lepidosauria > Squamata > Cordylidae > Hemicordylus > Hemicordylus capensis. Next base: position 213,334,495 of record NC_069661.1, on the reverse strand, counting down.
ACGTGCCCCCCCTGCCCCCCCTATAGTTACGCCTCTGAGAAGGGGCTGGAGGAAGCTTCCTCCTTATGGAGCAGTGTTTTTCAATGTTTTTGGAGTCATGGACTGGTACATTATTCGTACACAGTTCCCCAGACCAGCTGTTAGTAAGGGGGTCATCCCCCTCACCCCCAACCCCACCCCCAGGCACCCCCCAAAAACAATTTCAGACAGCTCTCCGGAGCTCATTTCCAGGCAGTCCTCACTGCTGGATAATGTTCATTTCGAAGAAGCAAAATGAATGTTATCCAGCAGTGAAGGCTGCCTGGAAATAAGCTCCAGAGAGCTCCCGGTGGGCCCCACCAGCCCGAAATTAGTTTTTTGGGGGGTGATTATTAGTGATGCCTTATGGACCAGTACCCAATGCCTCACAGACCAGCACTGGTCCGTGGACCAGTGGTTGAGAAACACTGTTATGGAGGATTCCCTGGCTGTTATGTCTGATCTTTTACTAGCATGCTTGTTGAGGGGGTGGGTGCAATTTCTGCTTTCTGCCTTCTGCCCTTCTTTTCTGCTTTCTGCCTTCTCCCTCCCCCCCGCCCTGCACTTTTCTATTTTCTATTTTTGTCCTTGCTTTTCTGTCTCACCCCACTTCTGTTTTCCTCAGTGCTGGCAGGTTTGGGTAAATGGAGGAAATGGGGGATAGGCTTCTGCCCCAGTGACCAGGTTCTCCCCTCCAGTGCTACTGCACTCATAAGTGCTGCCTCCTGTATATCCATCCAGATGTACCTCTCCTTCAGGGATCCACTCTGCAAGTTACTGGTCTTCTAGGTATGAGTAATTTGCAGATGAGGGGGGGGGGGCTGGGAAAAAGTGGGATGGCTGGCTAAGTGTATGGACAGCATGCTAGTGAGCAATGGCCAGAGTGCTATAGTGCACACATACCTTAGGGTCAAATGAGAAGAGGGCTCCATTGAACTCTGTACTGATCCCTTATCATCTGTATCATCTGTGCAGTTGTACACATATATGCCCTTTGAGAGCTTTGTCCAGTATAGGTTGCATTGATTGTACATGATCTAAGAATCACTCTTTCTTTCTTTCTTTCTTTCTTTCTTTCTTTCTTTCTTTCTTTCTTTCTTTCTTTCTTTCTTTCTTTCTTTCTTTCTACATTTCCCTTGCTTTTGTTAGACAGAGAAACAAATAAATCCCTAATCAGGATAACTCTTTCAACCCAAGCCCAATAGCACCACAAAGGTAAGCTAATTCTGCATTTAGTGTAATGCTTTCCTAGTTAGCAACTGATCATTTTGTGTTGCTACTTCTGTTTGAAATGCAGCATGCAAAACATGAAAGAACAGAACCACTTGGAATCCTCTAGCAAGTTCAACACAGAGAGCATTGCCTGCGTCTAGCATTTTTCATCTTCAAAGCACTGCACGGACATTGGCTAATTAATCTTCTCTGCACCCTTGGGAAGGAGGTGACTAAGTACCCAGTGCTATTATGTTGAGCGGCATAAAAATCAAAGGAAATAAGAGATGATGAAGCCACGGTCTAGCAGAGTAGGTCATGTTTGTTCCCCATGCGCAATCATCTCTAGCTAATGTGCAGAATTATTCTCTACATATTGTTCTCCAGGGCTCTGTCGAGTCAAGTTTTAAACAGCTTTAGTAACATGATTTCTACCCAGATCCCCTAGGATGCTCTTCCCCAGCCTGCTGTCTCTCTCCATGGGAGAAATGCTGGCTGTTGCTTGCCTCAGCATCCATTTTCTCAGTTTATAGTATATTTTTCCCTTGCTGGTTTTGGTATATAGCAGGACTTCTTCATACTGAAGGACTAAATTCCCAAACTGCACATCGCATATTTAGCAAGCTCCAGGGAGAACTCTGCCCCTCAGGATGACTAACCGGGGCTGGAGGGCTCCCTCTTGCTGACGTGCAGGCTTTTCTTCCAGAAAACAAATGGGAGGGACAAAAGAGAAGCAGCACTCTGAAACAAGCTACTTCTTCTGGGCCTGGGGAGCACACTGGATGGTTCAAAAACAACACAAAAAACACATCACTTAGTGGGAAAATGTCCCTTTTATTGAGAACTAGATTGTCTAGAAGCCACCACTTGGCCATTCCTGTTATAAACAGTTGTTGTCATGTTGGCTAATATTAGCTTTTCTTTTCTCTTATTTACTTACTTAAATACATTTCTATACTGCCCAAAACAGAAGTTCTGTTTACAGTTTACAAAATAAAAACAGCCAATAAAAGATTAAAACATTTCAACAATTAAAATTAAAAAGTTAAAACTATTAAAACACAACTAAAACACTATTAAAACAGTATCTAATTAAAAACCTGGGTGAACAAATGTGTCCTGACTGCCCTTTTAAAAGTTGTAAGAGATGGGGAGGCTCTTATTTCAGCAGAGAGTGTGTTCCAAAGCCTCGGGGCAGCAATGGAGAAGGCCCATCCCCGAGTAGCCACCAGACGAGCCGGTGGCAAATGCAGACGAACCTCTCCAGATGATCTCAATGGGCGGTGTGGTTCATAGCAAAGAAACCATTCTCTTAAATACCCAGGGCCCAAGCTGTTTAGGGCTTTATAGGTAATAACCAAAACCTTGTACTCTGCCCGGAAACCTACCGGCAGCCAGTGTAGATGTTTTAAGATAGGAGTGATATGGTCTCTCCGAGATGACCCAGATACCAATCTGGCCACCGCATCCTGGACTAACTGCAGTTTCCGGACTACATACAAAGGCAGCCCCACATAGATTGCATAGCAGTAGTCAAGTCTGGAGGTGACCAGCAGATGTACTACTGTTCTGAGGTCATTTATTTCAAGAAATGGACACAACTGGTGTATCAGCCAAAGCTGATAAAAGGCACCTCTAGCCACTGCCTCAACCTGGGACACCAGGGAGAGTTTTGTGTCCAGAAGCACCCCCAGACTGTGTACCTGCATACCAATTGATGGCTAAACCAATTTTTGGCTAGCCTCTGTTGCTGCAAAAGTATGCACTCTTTTGAGTGCACAGATCACCAAGCAGAATGGAGAGTTAGCTAAATCTCAGTGTTTCCCACCCCAAAACCCCAGCACTAGGCATATCTTTGAGTCTGCAATCTTAAGCATGCCCCAGGCCTCAATACATTTATTCAGAAATAAGACCCAGTGGCAAATAGGATTGCAGTCATATTAAGATGCTAGTCCTTTTGAACTGAAGAGGTGACCTGACTTTGAGAAGAGCTACTTATGAATAAAGCTAAGATAGTTCAGGCTAATCTTCAGTGTATTCCAACCCAATCCCATCGCAAGATTTTATTTAGATTGAATTTTTTAAATTGAATGCATGTTCTGCAGTGTAGCCCTGTTCCTGTGTATGTAACAGGTCAGACACCTTGCTACTTACTGCATGGAAAGCAGCAGAGGTCCTTTCTAGCTTTTTTTTAGTATTAAAAATGCTAACAATGAAAAGCATTGCAGCAGGGTAGATCATGAAGGTCCCAACATTTAGAACTTAAGCCAACAGAATATAGTTGTTAAAACTGGGAAATTTTCCTGATATAGAAGCAGCATTTTAAAAATAAGCCAAATGAAAGCTTAGCAACTGACAGTCCACTTGAACCTCACAGAGCAGTTTGTTCTAAAAGCAAAAGCTGTATCATATATTTGTAAAGTGAAGGAGGGATATCTTGCTCTGTCCCCTCCCACAAGTGATTCTTATTACAGAGACACAAGGTTGAATCATGGCTTGGATCCTGCTAACTGAGCAAAGAGGCACCTTTTAAAGTGATGATTCATGCAGCAAAGGGACTTTCCTTATCCAGCCCAGCATATCGCCAGTGACTGTTACTGGTGTCTACTTGTTTTACTTTTAAAGATGATGAGCCTCTTGGGGACAGGGAACTATCTTATTTATTTTTCTATGTAAACTGCTTTGAGAATGTTGGTTGGCAAGCAGTATATAAATATTCATGGTAGTAAGACGACCACACTTGCCCAAATAAGTTTCCTAAATGGCACAGCTGTGCCATGGAAGCAAATGGATTAGCAGTGCCTTTAACTACTATTATGCCACAAGTTAGTTGATGGTGCATCACCTGATGTGGTATAATGACCTTTAAGCCTGATTCTATGATTTCCAGAGGAAAAGCTCTGGAGCATAAGATCAGACACATCGTTCCTCTCAAGTGCTTCATCCCTTGCCTGTGTAACCATCTAGTACAGAATGCTCTTGGTGTAGAGGCGGCAAAATTCTGGTTGTGAATAGTCAATGCTTTACACTTCCTGGCCCCATCCCTTTTGCCATTTTACAGGAGTTTGCCTTGTGGATAGAACTCAGAGTAGAAAGTAACCACCATCTATTAGGATGGACAGTTGCGCTCAGTCCCAGGGAACTGCCATTGCTTTTGGATTCATTCAAGCCAAATGCAAAATGAAGCAAAAGCTCTAGCTTTGAGCGCTGGTTTTGTCAGAAATGGTACAAAGTTGCTATTTATTTCTGTATTAATTCTGGAATTCTATTTCCCAGAGCAGACTCCATTGACAAATGGCATCAATAGCATTAGAAAGCCAAGCCGGAAACCTCCAATTATAATGATCAGTATTTAAATAAGGGTCTTGCTACCATCTTGTGGTTACAGCATAAACAGCAGCATATCACACACACACACACACACACACACACACACACACACACACACACACGAATTCAGGGCTACTTTACATACTACTACCTCTTGCATATCATGGTTAGTTGCTCCCACTATTTACATTTTTCCTCTATAACAGTGCATGTATGTGTTTATATCTCATGAGGATAAACTCTGTGCATCTGGGAAGTAAGGTTTAGTTCACAAAAACTTATGTCACAATAAATGTGTGTATCCTTAAGGTGTCACGAGACATTGTTTCTACAGCACAAGAAATACAAATTAAAGATTTGATAGAGAACATGTAGACAGATACCCTAGCTCTCCCAAGTGCTTCTGCAGCATATACATTTGAGAGGTTGTTATGCAAGATTTGAGGTAATCTCACATATAGGATCTTTAAAGAGAAGAATCACTGGACAACCTGTTTAAGCTTAACACCTTTTATGTAACTTTTATTAAGAATACAGAACAAATACAGCAGAGTAATAAATCCAATAATGCAAAAATTACGAATGTAATAATACAGCAAGTCTGACTAAAATCCTAGCTGCACCTTTTGACAAGCAAGCAGTCACACATGCAAACTTACAAGCTGTCCGTTACTTGGCCAGAGTCAGCTGGTACCAGTCTGGAAGGGATGAGAGAAGCTTATGGTCTGCACACTCGTTCTCTTCTTTGGGTTGAGAGGACTTCTCCAGTTCTTCTCCTAAAACCCATAAATGTGAGGGTGAGTCTTCCTGACCTGAACACGCCACTTCTGAAGGAAGGGATGACCAGACCTGCCAATTCATCACTTGAAAAGTCCCCCAAGGATCCTTCTGGGTCAGACTGCTCCAACAGAGTCAGGCCTTGGCTGCTTCTCAGGGTAATCTTTCCACATCACCAGGAGATGCATTCCTCATGTCATGAGGAAGTAAATACTCAAACCTCTCATCTGTCCCATAGCTGGTAAGCTCCTAAACTTCCATACGTTTCCAAACACACTCTTTCACTCGCTCATTCAGCCAAAGCTGTAGCAATTAACCATTCACTTGATATTGATACAAAGTAAACATCTCTTGCTTTGACATTTTGCTGCTGAATGTACTGTTAAGCAAATAATATGGGAAATTTGTCATCATTTAGCAGAGACAAACCTCTAGGCTTTCTGAGGCCTAGTGAAAGATTTTACATAGCATTACCAGCACCCCTTCTATTGCATTGTCACACCAAGAATGATTATCCATATAATCAGCACATAACAAGGTGTAGGGGAAGACATGCAGCTGCTTCTCATCCTATAGGGCAGAAGAGGTAAGCTTTGGCCTGCAACTAAGTGGCAATTGCACTAATTGCATGGCCAGTGCTTCTCCCCACTTGCAGCCAAGCCACACATAAAAGGTTTTAGAAGTAGTAATGCCACTGCTTCCACTTTTAAGGCAGGGTCATGTACATTAAACAATTCCATTTTAGAATTCTGTTTTCATAGTTTACTGTTTCCTTTGTTTCAGGATTTATTCAGTCCCAGTTTGTTTCAGAACCCTCAGTTTTTGTAAAATATATTTTAAAATGTTTTTATTTAAATACTATGTATAAAATACAGAATGTAAAATTTAAATTGTACTTTTAGTTTTTGCCACCGCCTCTGTTGATGATAGTGGGAGCTGCAATGCACAGTGGCCTTCTGATGGGCATCATCTTGAATGCTATACTACCCTGGGATGTAGCATAGTCAGACACTGAGGCTGTTCTCATGAGCAGCCAAGCCTGGGCTTGGCTGCCCATGGGAACTGCTGGGATCCATGTGGATCCTGGGGTTGCTGTGGCACGAAATCCCAGCTCTTTGCCCGGGTTAACAGAATGAGCACATTATTAACCCAGGCTCTGGGATTGTGCGTCAGCGTGGACTGCTTGCAACCCGCACCGACACAGACGAGTGCCTAGAGCGCTGGTCTCCTGGGGGAATCTCCCAGTGCACTGCGCTTGTTGCGTGGTACACTATGGGATTCCTCTGGAACACTGTGCTGGTCACCACCATGGCAATGATGGGTGTGGCGGCATGTCTGGGGCTAGTCTGGATCATCTGTGGGGAAGGTAGGCTTAACCATGCCTCCCCGCCCACGTAAAAGGCCCTAGTATGAGACTGCAAGATGGCACCTGCCAGGAGGCAGACATTCATCACACTCACGGTCTGCCACAGGTAGTGGTAGGAAAAGATTTTAATTAACATTTTAACATACAAAACTGAATGGGTAATGAATCAAGTCTCAGAATCAAATGCCTGTTTAAAGTCCAGTAACCGTGGCTGACATGTAGCTTGTCAGCCAAATTCATGGTACCTTAACTTGGAATGGCTGAAGAAATCACATGTGGAGTTGGGGCAGCAACATCCAAGAACTGGAAAGGACTACCTAGTGTTACCAGGCCCTGACTGCTGGGTGGCACAGTTCTGAAGTATGCATGTGTGGGGTAGACAATGACTATTTTTCCCCTGTGGAACCTTCAAAGCAGCAGCAGCTGAAATAACAGCAACATCTAAAGACTAGGGAATAGACACTTTAAGTCACCATCTCGCCAGAACCTTTATCCCCACTATCTTCTTGTGGGTTTCTTTTATTGTAAGCTGCTTTGGAGGCCTGTTATGTAGAATATCAATTTTTTTTAAAAAGAAATCCTATGTGGCTGCTAATGGCATAGGCCAGTGGCTGCTAGTAACTGCCCAGCAACTACACACTATTTCCAATTTTCTTCACTTTCCAATGTAATGTCTCCTGAAGCCAGCAGAAATGTTCTGGCCAGTTGCCCCTTGGAATTGATGGTAATGGTAGCATCATGCCAGTTGCTAACCTTACATGGGTGGAAGTTTTTAGTGCTTCTGCTGCCTTGAGGGCCCCTTCACACATTATGAACTTATACACAAGGAGCATTGCTCTATAGAAAGCATAATATATTTGAAGCAGCAGTTGCTTCTCTTAAAATATTTTCCAGATGAAGAACTAGGTTATCAAAATGTGGCAGTAAATACAAAAAACAATCTGGTTCTGTTTGTTTCATCAGATTGTAATTTGGACTAAAATTTTCCTTTTGCAAGCAGCTTTGCAGAATCATATTGCAACTACATCTACCCTTTCTCTGTCATGCACACAGTGTAGGCATATGCTGCCAACTACACAGCCTTTTTATCAAGAACAAAAATTCTGTATGCCACTAAAGCAACACACAGCTCTGGATACTTAAATAGATAGCAAGCATCACCTTCAAGAACTCAGCAGATGGGAAATTTAAATGCTTTGGAAAAAGTTGAAAGTATTTACTTACCAATCTACAATTGTCCTAAAAGGAACTTCTGTTCTAGTTGTTTACCCTTCAAACTGTGTCCCCGTCTGAAGTAAAATGTGCCCTTTTGACTCTTGATGCAGTCATATTCTAATGTCCTGTTCTGTAGAGACTTTTAAAATAGCACAAATAATAAAGTTCTTGATAGTTAGAGCTCTGAATGGGGTGTGTATGTGTATTGTGTAATATGTATTACACACACACATAAGCATACATGCATCCATCAAAAAGGGTATAATGACGCAGTCTGCTTTAGGGTTAGCTCGATTTGCCTGGCTTGTTAGTAAGACTCTTTATTCAACAAAGCAACTTTCTCAGAGGCTCTTTGACCCCAGTATGTCTTGGTAAGCAAATCCTAGATACTTCTTCTTCTTCATAGTGGTGCTACAAGACCTCATATGGCAAACTCTAAAAATGCAGCTTCTGGTGGTAGTTTCATTCTGGGATGAGATGGGTTGCCTCACGAATTTTGCATAGTTTTGTGTTTATCCTTGGCTATCTTCTGGTCATTTGGCCAAGTTCATCCAGAAACCATTGTTAGCAAAACCACGAAAAGACAGGTTTTTATGCCATGAGGCTGGAGTCATCAACAGAGCTTTTCATTAAGGAACTGAAGGAGAGGGCAGAAATCCCTGGCACATGACCGGCACATATTTGTAGCATCCGGAGCAGCCGCTGAGCTGTGGCAATTCTGATGTTCTCACACTGGAAAACGGGGGAGACAAACATCTATTAGCCTCTTATGGTGAACACAGAAATGTTAGCAGATGCTGACATAGAAGTGGCAGTCAAAACACACATTTGCCTCATATGACTAGAAGGTGCAGTGAGACCAAGTCCAAAGATCATCCCACTGATATCCATCAGTCTACTAATGCAAACTAGACCCAGAAATGCCAAGAGTAAACCAGGTAAACCATAGCATACCTATAGAGCAATATCTCACTTATGCATACAAGCCAAACTTCAGCCCCAGTTCTGCAGTGAGAGTTCTACATGTTAGAGCAAATTAGGTAGAAGCTGTGACGTCTCACTTGAAAATGGCAAGTACAAAAATGACCCCAAGAGCCAGTTTGCTGACAAACATAATTGGGGGCCAGGAAAGGAAGAATAAGAATTGGACTTAGAGTGCACCAGCTATTTACAGTCAAAGCAGTAGCTGACCATGAGCTTTTAATCACCCTTGCAGCCCCATCTTTCTAGTTTTTCCAGTCCAGACCCTTAGATCTGCATTCTTTTAGCTATGTGCTGTACTAAAGGTCATAATGGTCAGCTCTATCCTCCAGGTTTCCTGATCATGCAGCAGCCCCGCTTGGAGGGTCAGGGAGTTGGTGTTGCAGTCATCTATCGAGAGATCTTTCCCATTTCCAGGTGCCTGGTCAGGCAATCTCAGAATTTTGAGTGTTTGTCCTTGAGGGTGGGCCTCCGAGATAGGCTGAGGATTCTGTTGGTATACTGACCACCCCACTGCACCTCAGTCTCCCTACCTGTGCTGGCGGGGTGGTCTCGGAGGAGGCCTTGAGAGCCTCTAAACTTATTGTCTTGGGGGATTTCAATGTTCAAGCTGAGGCTCCCCTAGTAGGTGCAGCTCAGGATTTCATGGCCTCAATGGCAACCTTAGGCCTGTCTCAGCTGGTATCGGGCACTACCCACATAGCAGGACATACTCTGGATCTGGTTTTTGCCGACCAGGGAATAAATGATCTGGGCAGGAGGGAGTTTGAGATAACTCCCTTGTCATGGACAGATCATCATCTGGTGGGCTTTAGTTTGACTGCTCCATCTGCCCTCTGCAGGGGTGGTGGACCAATTAGAATGATCTGCTCACTGGAGGCTTATGGATCCACTTGATTTCCAGATGGCCTTCAGGGAGTTTCCAGTGTCCAGAGCTGGTGACCCTATCAAGGCCTTGGTGATTCTCAGGAATGGAGAGACAACCTGGGCTGTTGACACAGTTGCTCCTAAATGCCCTCTCCAGCTTGGTGGAGCCTGTTCAGCTCCTTGGTTTTCCTCGGAACTTAGGGCAATGAAACAACTTGGGAGAAGGCCAGAACAACGCTGGAGGAAGAGTCATGACGAATCCAACCGAACATGGGCGAGAGGCCATTTTAGAGACTACTCCGTGGTGGAGGGTGGGGCGGCGAAGAAATGCTTTTTATCCACCTCCATTGCATCTGCTCAGTGCAGACCAGCAGAGCTGTTTCGTGTAGCAAAGACATTGCTGCATAACATCTTCCCCAGGTAATGGGGGAGAAATCTTCTATAGCCCATTGTGATCAGTTCGCGAGTCACTTTGCAGATAAAGTCGCTCGCACCCATGCTGGACTCCAGAGTTTTGGCAGTTCTGACAGACATGCCTGGTACCATCTGGTCCTATTGTGCTGGATTCTTTTCAGTTGGTGCAGCCCGAGGATGTGGACAAGATCCTTGGCAGTGTGCGGATGACATCATGTGTTCTTGACCCTTGCCCTTCATGGCTAATAAAAACTGCCAGGGAGGGTACAGGCAGATGGTTGGAGGTGCTTATTAATGCTTCATTGAGGGAGGGCAGGATGTCATCATGCTTCAAGGAGGTGATCGTAAGACCATTATTAAAAAAGCCCTCCCTTGATCCCTCCAACCCGGACAACTACAGACCTGTCTCTAATCCACCCTTTTTGGGCAAGGTGATAGAGAGTGTGGTGGCATCCCAGCTGCAGAGGATCTTGGATGATACGGATTATCTGGACCCTTCTCAATCTGGCTTTCGCCCCGGATTTGGGACTGAAACTGCCTTGTTTGCTCTAGTGCAGGGATTCTCAGTGTTGGGTCCCCAGATGTTATTGGACTTCAGCTCCCATAATCCCTAGCTCCAGTAGCCTTTAGTTGGGGATTATGGGAGCTGAAGTCTAATAACATCTGGGGACCCAACGTTGAGAATCCCTGCTCTAGTGGATGACCTACGCCGGGAACTAGACAGGGAGAGTGCATGAGCCCTGTTGGATAGCATCAACCATGGTATCCTTCTGGACCACCTCTTGAGTATGGCAATTGGAGGTACTGCATTGGAGTGGCTCTGGTCCTTTCTTGGGGGGAGGGTCTAGAATGTGGTGCTGGGGGACTATTGCTCCACTGCTTGTCTCCACTACTGCTTCTTTGTATTTGTATGGTTATTTTATATGTGTATTTTAAAATTTTTAATTAGATCTGCTTTTATATTTTAGCTTAATATTTTAATTGTGTAATTTTTATAGTACTGATTTAATTTTTCTGTGTGAACCACATTGTTTATTGTTTTTAATGAGAGGTGGTATATAAATTTAACAATAAATAAATAAATAATAGTTGGGCACAGAAGATGCATGCTACCTGGATAAAATACAACACACTGGTACACAAATATTTATGTGCAAGGAAGATTTTCTGACCCATCACTACATTAAGTCAAAAAGTCAAGGATCCTTACTTCCAACTCGCAGAATAAAACAGGGCTGCAGTAAAGGTCTGCCAGCTTCCAGACAGCATTCATGTCCACACTGATTCGATTCATCCTACCAGCTGTGCAAAAAGAAGAGAGAACAGATTGGAAGACATTTTTCAACCTCAAAGTTTATTTTTTCTAATATGACTGTATATCTTCTTTATGAGAGTTTTAGTTACACTTATCTTTACTTCCAGTTTTGTATGTGTATTTATAAACAAAACTTTCAATACGAGAGGCAATATGCTCCTTTACTCCCCCTATCTCCAACAACTGTCTTCTTGAGACTAGCACAGTTTAGAGTTTCTCGTCTGATGGATCAGACATCTACCACAGCAGATCCAAGTAACATCAAGACATGGTCTTGTTATGGGAGACATATATGGTTACACATGAACTCTAAAACTAAGAAGGGGCATATGAGGCAATACAGCTGGAGGACTGAAGAGGGAGTAAGGAAAGAACCATGGCCATGCTTGGTAACAGGTGGAATCCAGTCACATTTGTGCAAACACCAGATACAGAATCACCTCACTTTGATGATTTAACCTTAAGGCAGTCAGTAATGTGTGAAAAACATGAATGAATTTTGGCGTAAGGCAGACATGGGATACATACCGCCTGTGGCCAGAAAGCACACTTTTCCAAGGAAAAAGTTGGCATCTACGTGTACTAGGGAAGCTTCAACATCCTTAAAACTAGTGAAAAGGGCAAGAAAGCACAATGCGTGGTTTAGTTAGAACAAACTAAAAATGAAGATCTGTAGAATAATTACACAAGTCTCATACTTGCAATTTAAAAAATCATAAGGAAATATACAGGGCAAGAAGAAAATGCTCAGTGACTATGTGGAACATAAGAACATAGGAATGTGCATGAATTTACTATGAGAATAAAGTTGCAACTTAACCACCAATGGAAGCTAAATACATAAGATCTGAAGATCTTTTTCTGAATTTTGATTAGAAAAGGATAATTCCTTTCATTTCCATATAACTCCTTTTATTTCAGATAATACTTGGTGTAGACCACTCTTTTCAGACATCAGAAGAATTGGCTTTGGTAAAACACTTCATGATCTGTGAAGGTTTTATTCTAAATACTAAAACATAGTCAATGTGTAACGAGATATGGGAATCAGAACGATTTACTTGCACATGTACCATCTTCAGCCTACACTGTTTCAGCTGCTTGGTTTACACTGAGAAATTGTTACAGTGTTTCTAGTTACAAATCCTAGGATATTTCGGCATTCACTGTGAAAGCTATTTTAGTCCCCAGTTACAATAAAATGTTATAAGAGTAACATAAGGTAATCTAACATGGTATGACTAGTTTTCCAGCTTTTCTGAAGAAGTGGGTACAGTATAAGATCAGGCTACCAGACAATCATTTATTACTTTTGTATGCAGGTTTTATTTCAAGACACTGAAGATAGTTTAAAATAGGTTTGTTTTATTTTATCCTCACACCTACCCAGTGAGGTATAGGCTGAAATACAGTAAATTGTCCATGACTATCCAGTGAGCTTCAGGGCTAAGCAGGCATCTGAATTTGGGTTTCCTCAACATCAATACCCAGCACTCCAAACACACCAACATTAATGAACTTTAAATAAAAGTAAAGGACATCATCTTTCCTCACATCCATCTTTTCTGCACATACCTGTATTTGCTTTGCATGTTAATTGTAAACACAATCAGGTCAATTCGAGGCCGGATGTGATCTCTCTCCTCAGGTAAAGGGAGAGAGGTTGTCACGTGGCTGTTGAGACAAACCCAGATGCAAATTTAGTCAAGGCTAGGAAGTGGTTGAGCAGATTTAACTTAAAGTAGTAATAAGGAGAAAAAGCAACTGAGAATGTTAACACTGATGTTGGCTAAAACACTTCTGGCAGGAAAAATTAGTCTTTTCTTATAGACATATTCATGAAGGACAGGTTTATCAATGACTACTAGTCTGGTGGCTATAGGCCACCTCCAGCCTCAGAGGCAAGATGCCTCTAAATACCAGTTGCAGGAGAGAGGGCATGCCCCCATCTCTTGTCAGTGGGCTTCTCAGAGGCATCTGATGTGAAAAAGGATGCTGGACTAAATAGGCCTTGGGCCTGATCCAGCAGGGCTGTTATGTAAATAAGCAGCAAGCAATGTTCTCCAATATAATAGCAATGTAGCAGATACCAAGCCCATTCCCAATTTGTAATGGCTCAGATATGAGAAGACTATTTCTATTTGTTGAGCACTGCAACTGCATTATTCGTTCCACAAAGGCATATGGAATTTATGATTTTCGGATTGATCTCCCATTTCTTGGATGGAAAACTAAGAACCACATATACTGCTTTGGGTTCCTTGGAGAAAGAGTAGAACATAAATGTAGTAAATAAAAAGATTTACTACTGTCCAAAGCCAGTTTTTTCTCCCTGAAAAAGCTGGCAAGTGTGAATAAAACCACTGGTTATTAGTGAGATTATAAAATACTCTTGTTAGATTGTGGTCCTTTGCACTGAAATATAACAGCTTAGTAGAACCAAACGTTGTTTAGAACACTGCAGTTCTACAGAAATCCACAAAACAAAACACAAGCATTAAAGCTATTACATTTTTAATAGTATGGACAGTTTTCCAATTTAAACTGAGATGAAATAATCCTCTCTCTATTTTGCCACCTACATATTTATTTGTAAGTCTTGTTTCTCCTTAAGAATGGTCTTCGCTAGTTGCTGCTGGAAGACTTCATTTGTTCCCACCAACTGTCAAAAGAGAGAAAGATTATTTAGGTCAATAGCTGAAAAATCAGGATAACTAATTATTGACAATTCCCAGTCACCCATTTTTTTCCTGATCTGTTACTAGTTAGCCACCTATCCCTTTAACAAACTTCTTGATCGCTGGCCTATTTATGGAAAGTTACCAGCTTCAACACTGAATTGGACTGTCATAGTTTTAGCATTTGCCTGGAAGGGAGACTTTCAATAGATGCAGTTTCTTCCACCATAGGTCTAAAGAACCAGTGCATGATTTCTAAATAAAAATAGGCAAGGGACAGTAGCTCAGTAGCAAAGCACTTGCTTGGCATGAAGAAGGTCCTAAGTTCAATCTCTCGCAATTTCAGACAGGGCTAGGAACATGGTAATTCCTCAGGGGGAGGACAGTTGCCACTGGGGCGTAGCTAGGGGAAAGGGGGCCCATGTTCACCCCTCTCCCCAGTGGGCCCTAGGAGTGAGGGAGATAATGAAGAAAATATGGAAGTGTGGACCTGAGGGCTCCTCAGGAGCTGGGGGCCTGGGTTCTTTGAACCCATCCACTCAATTATAGCTACACCCCTGGTTGCCACCCCACCCTTCCCCAGACAGGTACAACATTTAGATTTCTATTTATATTCATATGTATATATGCTCCACCCCCTGAAAAATTCCTGTGGGCACCTGTGGCTAGGAAAGACCCAAGTCTGGAGAGCTGCTGCCAAGTGAGCAAAGAAATTGATCAAAGATGGACCAACAGTCTCATTTATTACAAGGTGGTTTTCATATTATTATGCCACTTTTCAGCAGAAGAGTTCTCAAACCAGTTTACATAGGAAATAATAATAGAAAAAAGATAGTCTGCTGTCCCCAAATGGCTCAAAAAATCGACACCAGTAACAGCCACTGGAAAAGGCACTTTACTAGGGGTTGAATAGCAACAATTATTCTCCACCTCCTAAATATAACAGCCACTTTAAACATGCCTGCTTGACGAGGGCTTAGAAGATATATTCAAGGAAAAGATGCAAGAAACCTACTTAGGAATTACAAAGTTATTGTTTCTAATTATTTATAAAGCACACTGCACATATAGATACCATAATAAGAAAATCTTCTCCGATATATATAATTCTTTAGGGCATACCCGTGGCTAATCTGCGTGGGTTAAGCTAGTATTAAATAATACATCTGCCCCGAGTCCTTTCGGGCAAAGGCATGGCTTGTTCACAGTAATCTTTACCCTGGCCATACATACCAAAATAGTTGCGGAGTTAAGCGTAGGGAGTTTACCGAATGCTGTCAACATCGACATGACTACTGAGCGGTTCTCCGAATTTCAAACAGCCGCTAGTTGTGTGTCGTCAGGACGCCTGCGCGTTCCTACGCTTCCTAGGAAAGGTCACAGGGACAGGGCGAATCATCGTTTTTCCACTGCGCATGCGGGTTTTGACGATGGGTGGCAGGAAGGAAGGGCAAGGAATGCGGACAGAACATGGCGGAAGACCACTACATGTTTGTTTACGTTTTATTAAAGGAGTGAATGTGAATGCTCCGTGTGGAGCTATTTATACGCGAGGGGGCTTCTTTTGCAGAGTGTTCGTTTTCTATACAGCGCTGCGCGCGCTTTCTGCGACTGGCGCTGAATGTCGGACACCGTTGGGGGTGTGCGCGCGAGAGTGACAGTTGGTAGCTGCGCGTGCCCCGTGATGTCATTCGTGCACGCTGGGGACGCGTTAGGGCCGAGGAGGAGGGGTCGGGGACTCCCAAGGCAGAACGGGCCAATTTGCCAAATGTTGGAGAGGGCCTTTTGTAGTGGGGCTTAACCGGTTCCGTTCATTCTAGTCATTCCAGAAATTAGGCTACTTTTTGTGTGAGCCCCATTTCCTCAAATTCTTTGCTATTTACGCCGTTTCCTGGACCTTTTTGCTGTCGTTGAAATGCGGTCTATAAATACTCTTAATAACAGTAGTATCCGTGGACTAGGCAAATTACATGTTCAGCCTTTTGGAAGCAGCGTTGTCTAACAGGATTAGAAATAGTTCTGCCATTTTGTTGTGTAATGCAGTGATTCTGTTGCTGCATTGTTGGGGGTTTGGGCCATTCGTGAAACCTAGACCCTCAATGCTGCTGCTTTCCGACAGACTTTCCTAGTCTGTTCTTTATTTGCCCTCTCAAGGGGAATGTTGAGGCCAATACAGCTGTAATTTTATTAATCTTATTAATAATAATCTTATTAATCTGCAATTCTATTAATCTTTATTTTTCTGTGTGAACAGTTTTGGAAACTGGTTGAAATGTGCAAAAAGATCAGGGAACAACTATCTTGGATATGTCCAAAATAAATGGTATATATCTTAAAATCTAGATACAGTTGGCCCTCATTATTTTCAGGGGTTCTGTTCTCACCTATACCTAAAGGAAGACCACAAATAACTAAACCTCGAGTCAATGGGAATTGGGTTAGGTTCCTTGAGCTTTAAAAAGGTCCCAAAAAGCAGAAATAAAGGAGACAAAGCATAATACATTGCTCTCCAGAAAGCTCCCTCCCAACTTGCAGATCCTACAAAATTTTGAGAATAAGACACAAAATGGTTCCATGCTGCAAAATGGTGACCACAAATAACATCAGAAGTCATTTCCGGCCACCCAGGAACAGCAGATAGGCAAAATTCTCCTATCTTTTTAAACCTTGGATAAAGAAACTGGTTGCTTATGATTCAACCGCGGATATGCAAAACTGCAGGTGCTGGGACCGTGACTAACGAAGGCCACTTGTATAGCTGTTGGCCTAGGTTTCCAAAGCTAGAGAAATTTATATGAGATTTTAATGGTGCATAAAAATGGGAGACTGTTGCCTTATGCAGAGCCAGACTCTTGGTCCATCTGTGTTGCCTATGCTAACTGGCAGCAGACTAGTAGTTTTCATCTGAGGGTTTCTTTGTCAAGCCCTTCCGGTAATGACAGGGATTAAACCTAGGACCTTACATATATGAAATGTGCTCTCCCACTGACTTTTGTCTGTTCAGATATCCTGATGGAGATGTATGATATACAGGTGTATTTAACACCTAAGAAACTAGCTTTAATGTATAAAAATGTATCTAATAAGTGCTGGAAATGTAAAGATAGCGTGGGGTCCTTCTATCACATGTGGTGGTCCTGCAGAGAGGTAAAGAGGTTTTGGGATATGATTTATAATGAACTTAAAAAGATTTTTAAATGTGTATTTCATAAGAGACCTGAATCCTTTCTGTTGGGCATAATTAATGAAGACATCTCAAAAGAAAATAGAAATTTTTTATTCCTATATCTTACGACGGCGGCTAGAATGGTTCTTGCTCAGAAATGGAGATCTGCGGAAATTCCAGCAAAAGAAGAATGGCTGATGAAGGCATATGAATGGCAAAACTTACTGTATTAGTAAGAGAGTCACATATAAAACTTTTTAGAAGATTGGAAACCCTTTTTGTGGTATATGAAAAACAATGTGAATTTGGATTTATTAACGGGGGTTGAAATGTAAAAATAACTGTTGGGGAATTTGTCATAGTAATTAAACTAATAGATTACTATGGTGATGAAAACAAGGATTAGGATATAATAACCAGATATATAAATACGAAGAACATATTTACATGAGAGCAAATATGGATGTTGCAGTATAACTGTGCTGAAAGATGAATGGGAAGTCACATTGATATGTAGAAAACTAATAAAAATAAAGTGGGGGGGGGGAAGATATCCTGACAGAGATGTTATTCCTGTTCAGCCCCTGTATAAGTGAATTATATATAAATATACAAATGAAATATATAATATTTGACTTTGCCAAACTGAGAACTTGTACCTTCCTTGTTAGGATGGTTGTTAAAAAATTAGCTACTTTTCATATCCTACTTTTTTGCTTCCCTGTTCCATGGTTCTTACTAGAAGTGAAGATGAAGTGCATACTGCACATTTAATTTGCATATTTGCATAGATTGTATATTAAACAAATGCTGAAATATGGCAACTCCTATTTGTTACAGTTTAAGAACTGTCAGCAGTACAGAGAAAGCCCATCTGCTATGGAGAGAAAGGTCGTTCATGCGACCTTCAAGTCAGGCATGGAGGGTCGGGGAGAGGCAGGATAGCACCTGCCTTCCCCCCCCAGACGATCTCCAGTCCTCTTCTGGTCACGTGGACATGCCCACAAGACAAGCGTGGCTCTCCCAGGAGTTATGCAGCCATCCAGAGACTGGGAAAACGCAGCCCAACTTCCAGAAATCCCTTCTTTGGTAACATGTGATCAGCTTGTTCTTTTTGGGCCTGAATGTGTATTTGTTAGCACAGTCTGTTGAACTGAGGAAGGAAGTAAATGATTCAGGGTGATGTCATGGTTCAGCACAAAATATGGGCTGTTCTGTGGCCAGTAACTCCCCACCCCATATGCTTTCTTCTTTCTGAGCATGTTAAAAATTGTATGTGTGTGTGTAAGAGAGAGAATGTAGTCTGACATCATGCTTAAAAAAAATAAATCCTAACAAAGGCTGACACTTCAGCTTCCTGCCAGCACTGGACAAATTGCAGGTGAAGCAGAAGAAATCCAGGCATATTTATGTTCCCTGTCATATTCAGTTAGAGTTTGTAAGAATGAGCCCAGAATAGGCATATTCTAAAAGTTTGAGAAGGAAAAATAAAGTGTTAAATCTGAAACAGTTTTTCAAAATGGAATGAGAAGTTAGCACAAATATCTTCTTAGATTTTCACTATGTAAGGTTAGACTAATAAAAGGAGGTACATTTTCTTTATCTTCCATCTTTGCCCCCATTTTTTACCTTCTCTCTGTATATAATTATGAGGAAAGCTGTAGCCTGAACATCATGAGTTATTTAATCTAGGTCACCAAGCTATTCATAATGAATCTGAACATGCTCCCCAATTCTACACATAAATGTGGGCTCACATTATATCCAGAGAAAAACATAGCGAACGTTTGTAATCAGCAAGGTTTGCCTGAGATTCAGAGGCTGATAAGTGGCCACCAAACTAAGAGCACTGCCACTCATTTCACATGAGCATCTAGGGATACTGGAGCAGCATGAGTCTCTCACTGCCTCTGACCTTTCCAACTTTGGTGCCTCATATATGTACTCCGGAATTTCCACCCCACAGAATCTATTCTCAAATCAAGCTAACATTCTTAACAAATTGAAGTGTTTGACTTAACCATATATAGCTCTCATCTTCATTATCAAATAGTATACTTGAGAATTCTGAGCATCTACTTAGAATGTGTAACCTTACATAGGTTAACATCCTGACTATTGAAATGTCCATGTTTCAAGCAGCTGCAGGGATACAGTGAGACCCTGCACACTGGTCCATCACGTTCTGAATTATAAGTGCAAGAGTGCTACAGTGCTTAATATTTCATAATGCTCTTTCATGCTGTGGAAGCGCTCTGTGGGAGTGAAAACATCTCCAATTTGGAAGAGCACCTCAAATATTAGTGCTCTTGTGCTATTGCACTCCAAATTCAGAATAAGGCAGCGCTGTGCACAGGCTCTCACCACATCCTTGCAGCTGCTTGAAGTGTGGATGGTGGTTAGGATGTCAGACATAGATTTTAATAATCAGGTGCAAGGAAGTCTATTGAATTCCAAACACTTCCAAAAATGGTTGGGCAGTTTCAGCCCAGGTTCCTTTCTACACATACGAGAGCAGACTAGGATGATGCCATCTTAGAATTTTAGGGCTGGAACATATTTTGCAGTGCTATCAGAAAAAACCCTTTCTGTTAAAATGAGCTTGGTTATAGTCAAATTATTTCCTTGGTGCTTGTTTTACTAACTAATTTGAAGGAGTTGTTCCTGGCGTGTCAGTTATGCTGACATAAGACTGCATGTCAGCTAGTTTATTGAAAGGAGCTTCTTGGGTTGAGGGTGTATGCATGACCATCCACAGAACTTCTTCTAGGGGGGAAGGGAAACAAAAGGCTACAATTATATACCCACTTACCTAGGAGCTGACTCAATCCAGGGGAGCAACTATATGGTGGTGGGGCTTCAGGTCAGGAAAGCAAGAAAAGGGCCTGTTCAATTGTGCAGATCCATTATATACCCTGTAGGACTTGTACAAGTATTTCACAGTTTTGTCTCTACATTCGAATGATTAGGTGTTTAAATATCAAACCATAATCCAGAGGAAAACGTAGCCAACACTTAATTTCTGCCACTTTTGTCAGCCTTTGAAAAGTTTTTTTCAAGGATATTATTTGTTTGCCAATACCCTTGGCTTTAGAGAATCTTTTTTTAAAAATAAATAAATAATTTTTCTGTACCTGTACTACAGGATACTAGAATTGATTGATCAGCCAGTACGAAGCATCAGTTCCTTCCAGAAAGGAGCATTTGTGCAAGTGTGAAAAGTGTAAGACTTTTCATTTTTCTTGGGAAGCTGGGGGAGAATGAGAAAACTAGAGGAGAAGGGTATGACTTGGTTAGAGCATTTTTTCTGTTTTTTCTACCCTTCTGCCCACTGTCAGTTCTCTTCATTTGAGAACCTAGCTCTGTAGTAAAAAAAAAAGATGAGCCATGCCAGCACAGGCCCTGGCTGAATCAAGTGGCAGCAGAGGAGGCTGGAGTAGGAGGTAGGACAACATTGTTCAAACCTATCAATTCCCTTCCCCATTCAAGTTTATCTCCTCCAAAACCGGCTGCAGAATAAGAATACAAGAAGACCCCTGCCAGATATAACAAAGGGGCCATCTAATCCAATGTCCATGATGGTCTGAACTAAAGCTTCATGAAAAAATAGTGGAGGAAGCTACTGTTTGGGAAATGTAGAGCTGACTGTACCAAATCTTTACAAAGTTGTCCTATCAGCTTCTGTTAACAGTAGGCATATGGAATGTGTATGCTCTACAATGATATTTGGACAAATGGACAACATTGTCTTCATGTTTTGTTATACATCTTTTTATCTCACCTTGCTTCCAAGGAACTCAGAGCAGCATAATAGCTCCCTGCTATTTTATCCTCACAATGACCCTGTGAGGTAGGTTAGGCTGAAAGAGAATGACTGGCCCAAGGTCACCCAGTAAATTTCATGGCTAAATGGGGGCTTGAACCTGGGTCTTCCAAGTCCTGTTCTGACACACTCTTGACTACTGTATCACACTAGTTTTCTATTCATGTTGATGTAGAAAAGGTAGAACATCAATGCAAATGCAAATTTTATGCAAATTGTGTAACTGGACACCTTGTCTTTTAAATTTCTTTTTAGAAAGATCTTCCTGTGTAGTGTGGGAGGTCATGGAGCCCACATGTGGAGGACAAGAAGACAGCGGTGAAGATTAGGAGTAAATGAAGAAAGATGGAAAGGAAATGTATTTCCTCTTTAAGAAATACCCTCATCTCCAGCTCACGAGGGGAAAAACACCACCTCTACTTCTTATCAGGTCTATCAATGGCTACTAGTCTGAGAGCTATAGGCCATCTCCAGCCTCAGAGGCAAGTTGCCTCTGAGGCTTCTAAATACTAGTTGCAGGGGAGTAGCAGTAGGAGAGGGCATGCCCTCATCTCTTGCCTGTGGGCTTCCCAGAGGCATCCGGTGGGCCACTGTGTGAAACAAGATGCTGGACTAGATGGGTCTTGGGCCTGATCCAACAGGGCTTTTCTTATGTTCTTACACAATTGTTCTTCAGTCATGGAAGGAGAAGATGAACTTTTCTTTGCTGGCCAGTTCCTTCCCTTCCCAATATTCACCCTCTCTCCCAAATCTCATTTTACTGCAGGCATCCTATTCTCCATACTTTCTCTCCCACCCCACCCCCATGTGTGTGTTTAATATGGATCATGCCCACTTAAAAAAAAAAAGCTTTAAGAATGTTGAGAGCAGTACACAATCAAATGTACACCAGAATGTGTATCCCTTTGAAAACAATACAAAGAGGAAAGACAGCATGCATTCACAGATGTAAATCCCAGTGCTTCTGTGGATGTAGCTGCACCTATGGTTCCTGTTCCCTCAGGTGCTCTTATCCCTGGATTTCTGGGCTGAAATCCAAGGCCCCCACAGCCCCTGCCCCCCGCCATCCTTTAGTCTGTCCCAGGTGGTGTGGTTGCCCAGCGGAGCATATGATGCTTAATTTGCTGGGGGCGGGGCAGGGGGGACTCCAAAGGCCTTTAGGTCCAGGCTCCAAAATTACATAGGTGCACCTCTGCCTGTTCCATCAAGGGTCACACACATGCAGAAGCCGGCTCTTGGGTGTCTGGGAAAGCTAAAGGTGACAACTTTAGTGTTGATGGGGTTCTTGATTTTAATGAATGGTTGTATACTTGCAAACATTTATCCAATTGAAAACATGATATCAGATTTAGAGCATCTCTCTTCTCCTCTTCTGTGTACCATGTGCACTGAAGAGCTCTTTAGGCTTGTTGCCATGACAGCAGCCGATAGTCCTCATTTGCTGTGGCATTTTGATTGGCCAGGGAAGGTCTCGCCTCTTTTGTGAGGCTGAAAGGGAGGGTGACTGCTGGAGCGGGAGCAGGATGGAAAGCAGCCAAAGCTGATCCATTCATGTGAGGGCAATTGTGGGGGGTGGTCTTTGGCTTGGGAGCATCAGATGAGGCAGTGAGATGGACCGTATGTCACAGCAGCACACACAGGAGCATTTTTACATGCAGAGCAAATGGCAGCTTGATCCATTGGTACTTTGATGCCCTCGGGCTGCCTTCCACTGGAGAAGTACTTTGTCCCTTCGTCTGACACATGCAGCAAGGAGCAGCATCACAAGACTGAAAAGTCACTGGAGTCCACAGCGCGTTTGGGGCCAGAACGGATTGCGAAGAAGCAGCAGTCTGTATGATGCATGCATGTGGATCAAGGTAGGCGATGCAGCAATGTTGCTATGTAGCCAGCAGGGTTGCACTTGACATCCCTTGCAGTCCTTAGGTCAGAGGTTTTTAGGAAGTTCAGTGTTGGGATGATCTCACTCCTTTTTCACAAAACACAATTGGGAATTCACTCCTCACAGACTTAGTATTTCATCAAACGGAACATAACCTCACACACAGCTTGTTCTTGTTCCTAAGGGCCTCCACTGGCATACCTTAACTTAAATGGGCACTAAGAAGAGCCATAAAAACAGAAGCAAGCACATAGGTGAACCACTCTTGTGTAAGAAAATGCTGTGCTTAGAACAGTTAACTTGTTAGGCTCTTCTAAAAACTGTTCTGTGATGGAGATGCATGACATTTTATGTGATGGGGATATACGTACGGTGCATGTCAGCTTGGGACATAATGCACATAAAGTATGAAGGTGGGTGTGGATAGAATTCTGCAGATCTATAATGATGATAATAACACTGAAGGTCTAAATAAATTAAGTTGTACTGTACTTTTCTGCTCAAAAACTCTGGGTTTAGAAGATGGAGTTTTACTGTCAGTTCAGCAGGAGTGTACAGACTTTGAGATCCCCAACTGGAGACCAGTGCAAAATAGCGGCTGAGGGTGGTGGTGGATGTACACTTAGAATCTGGAAACAGGGCACCTCTCTGAACACATGCTCAGGCCAGGAATTTAGTTTTGATATCAGAAGCCTTGGGTCCAGCCTAAACCTTGCTTTCTGATATGAGATGGCTTCCTTTGCTTTCTTACTGCATATGTTGCCTCTTTTAAAAATCAAGGTCAGAGGAGGAAAGGCCTTCCATTTCTAGATTAAATTTTCACATGGCACAGAAATCTACTAGCTTTCAGCTGATTTTTAAAATCTGTTTTATATACAGAAATGTAGATCACTGTGCTATGGATCAATATCCGAGGGGGATAACATTTTATAAGGTCATGTTTTATAAAGGTCATAACCTTTTATAAGGATATAATCTTTTTATAATAGTATAGATTTACCTTTTGTTATCCTTTAATGAAAACATTAAATAATACTGTCTGACATTCAGAGCAAGGAAGTGTCAGTGCAGTGAGAGGGGCACTAACAGTTTTTCTCCAGATTAACTACACCTGCACACTGGGGAATGGGTAATTTCTCATGCTCTCCCCTTCCCCAGGAATCCCAATGTGTCACACAAAAATACGTCCCTGAGGGTTGTGCAGACTTCAGGGACTTATTTTCACATGGCACCGAGAGCTTCCTGGAGAAAGGGAAGTAGTAAAAAGTTGCCCCTTCCGCAGTACTCCAGTGCAGTTAGTCTGGAAGAATCCATCTACATATCTGCCTATCACTGTTGAGCATGGCTGAGAAACAGAATCCAAAGTAAGGCCATGGAGATGGGGTAAATTTAAAAGTTCCTTGCATTCTGTGGGGCACACTATATAGGGTGAAATCTGGGACATAGTTGAGAAAACACAAAATCTACTTCAGGCACTAGGATGAGGTTTAATCTTTATTGCAGTGGTACCCCTGAGTGAAAACTTTTACTTTCTCTCATATCAGTGAATGGATGTCATCCACTCCTGTGGGGAAATGTACTGCATATGGAACAAAATGTACTGCATATGGAGTGTTGCAGAGAGGGCAAAATCTACACATCATCCCTGACCATAATAATGAAGGACCACATGACTTGTAGTGGAAGGAAAGCAAAGCAGAGGGTGGGCCATGTGCTTTGGATGCTTCATCCCAAGCCAAGAATCAAGTTCAGGAGGTAGCAGAGGCGTATCTAGGGAAAATAGCACCTGGGCAAGCACTGAAATTGCGCCCCCGTCCAAACATCTGACACCCATCTTTCAGATAACTCTACCATAAAATCAGCTGAAAAATACAAGCCAAGCTCGTTAATTTTTTAATGTTTCGAAAACTATTTAGCAGTGGACGTAGCTAGACCAAAAAATGCTGGGAAACTACAAATTTCAGTCTGCTGGGGCTCATGAAATACCCAATTACTATTTGGAGGTGTACTTGGAAAATTAAACAGAAGTGCTTGTCTAATTCTCTATTATGCATTGTAGCATCACTATTACATAAAATTTAAAAATAAATGGAGAATTTGACTTTTCCCAGATACTCAGAAAAGAATTAAAGGATATGCCGAGTAAACTGTGTCACTGCTTGGAATATATTCTAGTATTTCAGAAAGACATTTAAAATTAGAGAAAGAGAGCAAGAAGCTCCCAGTGGGCCTTATTACTAAGGATTTCACACTGATTCAAAGACAAACTTACCATTAATAGCCATATTCATTAAGACATCACATTTAACTCACTTATCACAATAAGCAAAGTAAGAGCAAATGAATACAATCCTAGCTCATAAGCTTCAGCTCAGTATTCACAAGCCCTGATTCTCTGTACATAGTGCCAAACTGAACATGTGTACAGTGACATATTAAATTAAAAAATTTACCTGTAGCCCCTTTGGGGGGCTTCCTAAAGGCTGTGGGGGGGTCTGCAAAGGTTCCCCCTTCCCCCACTGGCCTCTAGGGCCTTGCAGGGGCCATTTGAGCATGAGCAGTGGCCATTTTTTAAAATTAATTTTTTTTAAAAAAAAATATGGCCACTGAAAACAAAATGGCCCCCACCATGCTCAAATGGTCTCTGTGAGGCCTGGCATGGCCTAGGGCCTCACAGAGGCCATTTGAGCATGCATGGTGGCCATTTTGTTTTTGGTGGCCTTTTTAAAAAAAATTAATTTTAAAAAATGGTGCCCCCCTTCAAGTGGCGCCCGGGGCACGTGCCCTGCCTGTCCCACCCTAGATACGCCCCCGGGAGGTAGCAATGCAGAGCAGTGCTTCATTTCCCATCCTATTGCTTCTGAGGCAGGGGATAGCATCCCCTTATTTCCTCAGAGCCTGCTGCGTTTGGGAGGGCAGGGCCAGGTTTGGAAAAAAGACCTGGCTGTAAGACTATTGCTCTTTCTGAGACAATGACCACAGTGATGAGTAGGAGAAAGAGTGTCGGAAGAAATAGGGCTGAAATTCTCCCTCCCCTTACATGCCACAGGCCTTTAGCTATTTTATATAACACCATCCGTGTACATAGTACTTGACAAAGGAACAGAAGCCCAAAACATAGGTTTCTGCCCTCAAGGGCAGAACTTACGATCTACATTGTGACAGTAGAAGAGAGAACAGAGTGAGGAACAGAAATAAGAGGCAATAGAGAGATGGGAGAAGAACAAAGAATTATTGTAGGCAAATACTTAGAATCACCAGATGCCTGAGAGGAGAAAGAGAAGGAAGAGTCAGCTAAGCAAAAAAAGACACCATAACCACTTCCACCTGTTGCTTCCCTTCAAACGTCTCCTAAACTAGCCCCTCCCTCCTCATAGAGGCCATACAACCACCAACTGCCTGTGTGGGGCTGGGGTGGGGGGTGGGGAGGAGAAGGAAGAACCAGCAAACTGTTATGTTTTATTAATGTTGAGAAATTGCTGGGATCTATGGACAAAAAGTACAATGACTAAACAAATTAAACATATTTTAGGGTTCATCTCCTGTTTAAAACCTGAAAATATTTGTACTTTATTTATTTATGGCAGCTTTTGTCCACAGATCCCAGCAGAGTGGTTAAAATGAGAATGAAATAGAAAAGAATTCAATCATGAGATAAAACAAGAAGGGATAGAGACATTCACAAAGTAGGTTATTGCTGTAGTCCCAAAGATCTCACGAATACCAGAAGCTAGAGGTGATTGAGTAATGGCTCAAGGGCACATTCAGATGGAGAATTTTTGATTGCCAATAATGGTGATATGTCAATATTTGCTCTGCCATTTTTTCATGGTACTCTCTTATCTGACTGTGCTAATCCATGAACCATGAACCATGACTGTGCTGCTGATCCCCATGCTGACTGCTGCTGATCCAGATGGTAGACAATGACCCAAAACTATCATTGAAGATGGCAACCCTCCCACCGCTGTTGTCCTTGTTGGCATATCTTCCTATATTTGTGATTTAGCACTGTAACCTTACCCAACAGTCATAGCACAGACTGCTTCCTGGATGCAGCTTCAATCAAAATCATAAAATGGAAAGATGGAATAAGGAAAGAAAACTCAAGAGTTTTCCATGGATAGCTCATCTAGGAATTAGAGAAATAAAAATTAGAGTCCAGGAAAACATACCATAGGGTGGGGTGGTGGTAGGGAAAACTCGATGGCTGGGATGGTACCATTTCCCAAACAAAACAAACATTAAAATACTGCAATAAAGGAAAGATATGCATATTTGCTTAATTTATTCTGATCTTTGGCTTCTTAAATATAATTTTATTCTAGGGATATAGTGACTTGAAAAAGGACATCTTAACAAGCAACCCAAGGGAAGAAAGATTGGTTGTTCAAGGTAAACCATTATTTGGCTCTAATAGGCAGATACTATCTTTTGAGAACTCTAGTATAATTAAAGTGCATTAGAGCAGGCAAAAGATCTTAAAATAGAGGCTTAGATTAAAGGGGGAAGAAAAAAGAGGAATCGATACCTACAGTCCTGAAAAATAGGTCCATTCAACAACAGAAGAAACTACCCATTTATATAATTCTTCCTTCATTTCTTCTGACTGCTGTATCTGTGACTGCTGGTTGATTAGCAAATGGCCAGAATAAAGAGGAAGAGAGTAGTAATGTGCAAGACAGATAATGCAATACAGAAAATTATTTCATGGCTATTCTTAAAGTGGGTACCATAAATTCACAAAGCGGAGAGATGGATCAGGAATGTGTCAGCTGGCTGCACTCCCAACCTACCCATGTTGATTGGACCTTTTGTACAACCTAGATGCACAAAGGTTTTGTACACCAAATCTGAAAATATGGCAGACGTGCTTTGCTGTGTAGATACTGTTAGGCAAGCATGATAACCTAGGACAAAACTAATGTTTTAATGTTGTTCTGAACTTTCAGTAATAGGCATGAATGGGTCTTAAACAAAGGTTTAATATATGCAAGTTTGCTTAGCTTTTACATTAGTATACAGAGAGAAGCTTGATGGAGAATTTTATACTCCTATTGCTCCTACAACAAATATTTATATACCACCCTCAACAAAAGTGCTCAAAGCAGTTTACATAGGGGGAAAATACAGTGAGATGGTTCCTGGTCCCAAAACAGTTCACAATTTAAAAGGAAATATAAGGTAGACACCAGCAACAACCACTGGAAGGACACTGTGCTGGTTCTAGATAGAGAGAGTTGCTCTCTCCCTGCTAAATATAAGAGAATCACCACTTTGCTCAGTTAGCAGGGGTACTCTTCAGCTAATGCCAATTATGTATGCCTTTATGCTCTTCAACCAGTGTTAACTGTGTTTTTGCCTTCCTTTTGTCCAGCAATCATGCCTCATTTCTTGGATTGGTTTGTGCCAGTGTATCTAATGATCTCCATTCTCATTTTGGTGGGCTTTGGAGCATGCATATACTACTTTGAGCCAGGATTGCAGGAAGCACACAAGTGGCGGACACAAAGGCCGATCATGGAACGAGACCTTCGGAAAACATTGATGATAAGAGACAACCTTGCATTTGGGGTGCCGGAAGTCTAGTATTCTGCTATCATAGAGCCATGAAAGTGTCTAGAAACAAAGTCAATTTTTGTTTTTGTTTTTGAAATTACAAGTTACTATCGCTTACTAAGAACCATGACTTGCCCAGGACAACTTCCAGCTGCATGTAACATGATCAAACCATAGCTTCATTCTTTGCTGACATGGGTCTCTCTTAATGAAATCTTGTGTTGCCACTCTAGTTCTAAATGCAAAATCTGTAGAATAATGTAAACAAGGAGCTCCTGGTTTCTGGCTCTAAATACCAGGTCCCTAAGACATGTACATCTCTCCATCACATGAAATTCTGGATCCTCCACAGAGAAAGATCTCCACCATTAGCCTGCTGAGAATGGTCATGACATATAGATGATTTCTACAAGAGTGTAAGATGGCAATGTATGGATGACTAATGGCATGTGGAATCTTTTACTGCAAATGTGATCTGAGTGTGTTGGCCCTGACATCCTGGACAGCTGTACATCTTGCAAAGCTGACTACTAGCAGTATGTAATTGATAAAAGTCTTTCAGGTGAGGCAGAAAACCAAATTGATTGCACAGACGGAATTCTCTGCTCATCTCTGGTACTATGCTTAGAATGACATGTTCTATGAAACATATGCCCTTAAAGTTGAAGTGTGCCATCAAGTCAATTTCAACTCCTGGCGCCCACAGAGCCCTGTGGTTTTCTTTGGTAGAATACAGGAGGGGTTTACCATTGCCTCCTCCCATGCAGTATGAGATGATGCCTTTCAGCATCTTCCTATATGGCTGCTGCCCGATATAGTACCAGCAGGGATTCGAACCAGCAACCTTCTGCTTCTTAGTCAAGCATTTCCCCTCTGCGCCACTTAAGGTGGTCTATAATTGCATTTCAGATCATTTCACTGCCCATAAGTATCTATCTGGGTCTACATTTTCTTTTTTAAAAAAATTCTTCATTTTGAGAAGCCTATACAGATGAATTACTGAGAAGATTTTTTTCTTCATTATTGAGACCTTTGTTCCCAATATCTTTTGATTCAGAATCCATTATTATAGGAAAAGCTGCACTTTTTCAGTCATCTCCTGCTACAGAAGTTTTGGACTTGGCCTATCAAGAGTGCCCAGTCTAGCACTAGACTGACAACTACAATTAAAAGTATGAACATACCCTCATTCTCCTTCCCTGCATCCTCAATAAAAGCCACTGAGCCAAACAGACTGTGATGGTGCACCCAGTGATATTCTTCTCGAGTTCCACTATAAGTGGTTATGGAGTAGGTATACTCTTTATATACACAGAATGCTTTCACATTTGTCCACATTTCCTCTAGGGCTGACTTGTTACCAAAATACTGTACTGCTGCATGGGAGAATGGGTTCATCAGTCATCTACTTTATTTCTTATATTGTGCAGATTGCATGCAAACAATATTAACAGAAGCTAGAATCTGTGGCATGATGAGAGTCCCCATCATTGGTGTTACTGTGTACCATTTTCTCCAAACTTCATTAGGACATCATTTCTAACTGCATAGTGGAGTTATTCCCTTTCTGGCACAGAGTTCTTTCTTGCATGCGGTGCTAACGTACTGTATCTATTCCATTGTTCTGCCACTATGAAGTACTAATTCTGGAATTCACCAGTTTTGCTTTTATACATCCCACAATAAGGCCATGTTCCTCTGCTTTTCCACTGTGCCCATATTAAGGCAGCACAGCTATTGCTGCCTGGACATAGTCACTGTGTAGTTATGTGCCTTTCCAAGTCATTGTTCCCTAGTCTTATCCTATCAAAGACATGTCTATATGTTTCATGCTTCATTGGGACGCATTCACTGCCACTCTGTTGCACATACAGTAACTCTTCTCTACGTTCCAGAGCTTCCTCATATGCTGCCTTCTCATACTCACTTCAGTACATTCCACTGCCTTCATTTGTTTTACTCTGTACCACACTCTGACAATGGCATAGTACAGCAGGAACTTGGAACCTTGTAGGAAAGATGCTTATTCCTTCAGCATGGCTTCTGGACCACCTTACAGTGAATTGTCTCTGGGATGAAACCACACAGCTGATGATCACTCTTACTTGAAAATGGATGACACACTTTTTCATCAGCAACTGAATCAGAGCACAGTACATATCATATTGTTGATGTGATTTGTTATCAGTGGCTGCCTGAGGATACTGCTAATATTAGTGATGACGGTTTTTTGCACAAAGGGGGTGTTCTGTGTTTGGTTTTTTACAACTGTCAAGAACTTTTCTCAGAGCCTTTGGCCATATAGATGTAGTAAAGATCATGCTAAGTTCAATCACCTGCACTAACATTTCCATGGGACTTTGTTTTGTTTTGCTTATGCAGAACAAGTATGGTACCTTCCATTTCTGTGGTATGCGGGAACGTAGCTGAGTAGCTTCTTGGTGTGGAACATAGCTGAGTAGCTTCATGTGTTCCACAATAGAGATCTTGACTAAAAGCATGCAATTTTAAGCACCTGAAGAGTCTCATATGTTTCCTAATATGGTTAAATTAGCTATGCACTGGCCTCATCTAGAGCTCCTTAAACATAAGAAAAGGCTGCACCAGGGCTAGCTGGTACTATCTGGCAGAGTGAGCTGGCTGCCTCAGGCAGAACCTTTTGGATGTCATTAAAGGGTGCCAAATGGTGGTGGTTTTATTTACTGTCTGTATGTATTGGATTTCTTCTCGGACACCAATGTGGTTTTGATGGCCATGGGGCATGCTCAGGGGTGTAGCTATAATTGAGCGGATGGGTTCAAAGAACCCGGGGGCCCCAGCTCCACCCCTCCCTATTTTCTTCATTATCTCTCTCACTCCAAGGGGCCACTGGGGAGAAAAGCAAACACGGGCCCCCTCTGCTCTAGCTATGCCTGTGGGCATGCTCCTGTATTCTAAGATCAAATGGCACTAGCAAAGATGACTATGTGTTTGGCAGGTGAAGTCATGATTTTGGTCCAATAATGGGCCTGTACATGTGCCAAGAGCTGCAGGTATTCTGTTTTGTTACCTTGTGCAGCGTCATTTTGGGCACATAGACTGATCCTGAAGGGGTCTGCACATATAAGGCTGCTTCTGTGCAGTATTGCCATTGCTGGGTTGAAGCAACGGTTGTTTAGAACATGAAACTATAAAAAGGCTGCACTATGAAGTTTCTAAGATATTATTTTGTGCTTCAATGTGAATGTAAATAAACAGCCATGAATCCATGACCTACCAGTTACTATTACTAGTA
This sequence comes from Hemicordylus capensis, assembly GCF_027244095.1. Lineage (NCBI taxonomy): Eukaryota > Metazoa > Chordata > Lepidosauria > Squamata > Cordylidae > Hemicordylus > Hemicordylus capensis. The sequence continues at coordinate 213,302,618 of NC_069661.1, read as the reverse complement.
TAGCCATAGTCTCTGAGTGTCACTCAAAGACCTGCTTTCTGGGCCTTGATTCTTATTCTCCAAACTAGGCTACCGATGCCAATGAATGGACCCCAGGTTGATCAATGGGGCAGCAATAAGTACCTTTTTATTAGAGACCAGGAGCTTTAAGACTTTGGGGACAGGCTACATTATTTCTTTCTACCTAATGCTCCATGTTTGTGGGGGAAATAACTGAAGGCACACAACTTTTGTGTACATATCCACAGGATCTTTCTCCTGTTCTAAGTTTATTTTCTCAAGGCAGTTTCATCAATGGGGGAGGGGGGGATGTTTGCAGTACACCCACCACACATCCCTGTGGTACACCTACTGCAAATGTGTGCTTTTTTATATTGTGCAAAGTGACCTTAGGTGTAAGAGAATATCTATTAGGGAGTGATTAAGTGACCATGTAAGCTTTTGTAGACACTTTGATTTCAATGAAACTGCATAGCGTGGACAGTCCTTGAGCAATGCCCTTAGCATTGATAGGTGCTCTAAAGAAACACAGCCTGCCATCCAAAAATGGCTAGGAGGGAGATCAGCCACTCAAGTTAATGTGTCTAGTAATGTCCAGGAAACGTCAAAATTAAATCCACTCATGGATTTCAAAATTAAAAACACTCATGGTGTTTACAGTTGAGAACTGATTTGTTGAGTAAGTTGTACTTTTCTGCTTCTGTCCTGGAGGAAAATAGAAGAGTTCTATTTCCATATGTCACCAGCACAAAATCCACAATATGTTTTCTATTTCACCAGCATAAGATATTTTCATAAAACAAAGACAACAAGAAAGTCACTGAGTTTTGTGCCATAACTCCTTAGGATTTCAGAAGCCAGATCAATAGTTGTAATTACCCTATCTCTGTAAGCAGGAAGGGAAGCCAACCCTCTATTTGAGCTTGACATTGCTCAAATAGAAGCCACATTAAACCCTATTCTTCAGTGGCTACGAAAAGTTCTAAACAAAGATAAATAGAGATTTGATCAACTAATGGCCTGTCCGCACTGTCACTCAAGCCCTGGCCTCTTTTCCGGTTTTGTGTTGTTTTGTATGCCAAGTCTTAAATTTTCTGATCTGTCACATTCCATGTCCTACTGCCGACCCAGGGGCAACTACCTGCAATTGGAATACATAAATGTTTGTAGATGTTGTCCGTTTAAATATGGAATAGCAGGGTTGTGGTCATTTTAGAGTTTGTTTTGTGAATCTTGTCATGTGCTGTGCTATTCTTAAGGTATCAGATTGCTTCCATCATCATGTTGAAATTGTCATAAGAAACTGATATATGAACATTTTATGCTTCAGTTGTAGCATTTAGGCTACACACATGCAACCCACATGTAACTGACACATCTCTTCTTGTATCATATACTTACATGGTCAGACTCTTGCAGGATATATTTCCCTTTTTAGTTGAAATTAACATGCAGATCAGAATTGGAATCTGAATAATTTGAAATAATAATAATTTAAATTCAAATAATATTTAGACATGTTTAATGTTGGTATTTCCAAACTGTAAAGGTTAGTGTGAAATCTGAGCTAAAGTTCTAAAACACAGTCAGCATCCCAGTGCTCTGAAATTTTGAATGGTTCCATTTTGAAATTCAAAGTTTGTGAAAGCCACATTTGATGCAGGTTCTAGTTATCTTAATGGATCAACTTGAATTGGAAGTTTGTGTGTTTTATATTCCAAATTTGTTCCAGTTCTTGTATTATAAGAGAAGACTTTGGAAATGGGAGTCCTTAAAGACTCAGAAATCAAAAGAAACATAAGAACTCATTTTTTGTTTAAAAGCACATAGAGTTTGGAGGCTTGACTTATGAACTGTAATGCCTTGAATTATCACGGCTATTTCAGACGTTTGACCTAATCCAGAGCAAATGAGCTTCTATGAGAAAGTCTGCAGTAAGAAGAAGAGGGAGTAACATTGCTGCTACATTGGAGATAACACTAGTACATTGGAGGTAAACCTGCAGCTTACCCATACATCCACAACAACAGTGGGGGTGTCCTGTCATTGTGCCTCTCCCACATAGACTTACTGTGAGATAGCTCTGAGGAGTTCTTCGCAGTGCTGATCTTCTGTGGGCTGCATGTGTGTGCTCAGTCTGAATCCAAAGAGGATTCCTTTTGACCAATGACTACAACCCATCTGAGGGTGATTGAAGCTGTGAGAGGCGTTTACTCTTCAGATTTGATTGCTTTGTGTGAACAGTGACTACAGCAGAAGGCTCTTCTGCTGTCCTCACAGTTTTCTGCATTGGGACTATTATTGCTCATTTTGGTATCAACATATGTGGGTACACTTGTGTGATTTTTATGACACAAATCTGACAGTCTGGCAGACTCATGAAATCTAAAACCATAGTAATGACTCCAGAGTACACAATGCTGTTTGTAGGACTCATGAAATAATAATACTGGTGGTGGTAATAAAATACTACTACTACTACTACTACTACTACTAATAATAATAATAATAATAATAATAATAATAATAATAATTATTATTATTATTATTATTACACACAGTGGTCCTGATTCAGTGAAACTCAAGCAGAGCAGAAAGTTGAACAGGCACTTGCACTGTGAGACTTGCAGGTCTCACAGAATGACTGGAGCTTCACACACAACAAATACTTCCCCAACTCTGATCCAGCTCTGTGATGATTCAGAAGCTGGGGAAAGGTGAACACCAGACTGTTTTACTCTGTTATAAATGGTTCAGGTACAGAAACATATTTCCACGCAGATTGCTGTTGCTGGCTTAGAGTAAATGTGTCATACCCATGTATGTACACCTCATGTTTTTAAAAGTTCATGTGTTCTTTCTCTAAATTGATCAATTTCTCCTGTATCACCTCAGTGGCAAGTGAACTCTGGGAAGCCTCTCAGAGTGTCATTCTGATACTGAGGGAGCACTGAAATTAACAAGAGATTGTTAGACTGGATGAATGATTGAAGAAGAATACATTGCAGGGGTCATGCTTACATGGACAGGGGCAATCAACAAGCTGTGACCTTAGTTTCCATCACCAACATCTATTTTCCTTTCCCCCTGTCTGTTTCCCCAGGCAGTCTGGTACTGTGAATTAAACTCATTTGTCTCAGGAGCTAAGGAAAAACTAAGAGTAACCCCAATCCTGTGTGATGTTTTGCAATGTATGTTTTGCACTGTTCAGTCATAAATGCCACTGTTTTTGATGAAATGAAATTTCATGTTAATTTTTTTTGTTATGAAATTAAAATTCTAGTTATTACTAAAATTCTAATAAACTTTCTAGCGTCAATCAAGTTTCTTGGTGCTTTGTTGCCTTTGACACTTCTATATTAACAAGCAAATATTAACCTTTTTAAAACTGCAGTTAGGTCTTATTTTCTGTTTGTCTACCCACACAGTTTTTCACATATAGAACCAGTTATGTAACTTGGTCCTGAGCAGTTTATCACAAGCACATTTTGCATGGTCAGCTGTGTGGATTTTTCTCACTGGTTCATGTGGTTTGTGTGCACAAATGCAGTCACCAGAACAGGGGGTAGTTGGGTTTCTGTAACATTTAAGAACAATATAAAACATCTTAGTAAGCTGACAGTACTTGTAATCATATATTCTAGTATCCCATGAAAGAAATATGGCTTTATTTTTTACTTGTAGCAGGTGCATGGACCTACAATAAATTCTCAGCTATATTCAATATCCAGCAGAGTAGTATGTGATATGAAAAATTTTAAAAGGCCAAAGAAAACTGAAACTAATACATATCTTGTCTCATTTTCCAAATGGTGACCATTCTGTTTTGCTCTACTATTTCTTATTAAGTATAGAGGAATGGAGCTCAAGATGGTTCAATTATAGTTTTAAGAAAGTGGATTATTTTCCTTAAGATGGCTTTTCAGATTTCACTTTCTGACTGCAGTTCTCTGCACTGCTTCATAGTCCCATGACTTTTTCAAAGGTGGTGCAGTAGGAAAGGGACTTCTGAAGGCAGAGTGTGCACATGGCCAACACGTCTTTGGATTCAGTTGCTAGTGCTTATAGAATTTGAAAAATCTGAAAATGTTAATACAATGGAAGTGAATTATATGACCATAAACATATACCAAAATGACCTCTGCATGTGAAAATATGCCTTTGTTTTGAAGATAACATTTAGTAACATAGGAAGCTGCCTTTTACCAAGTCAGATCATTGGTCCATCTAGCTCAGTATTGTCTATGCTATGGCAGCGGCTCTCCAAGGTTTCAGGCAGGAGTCATTCCCAGCTCTACTTGGAGATGACAGGGACTGAACCTGGGACTTTCTGCATGCAAAGCAGATGCTCTACCGCTGAACTATGACCCCAGCCCCTATGGGGAATATCTTACAGCAGACAGGACTCACATGTGGTCACCCATCCAAATGCAAACGAAGGTGAACCTTGCTTAGCAAAGGCAACCATTCCAGCTAGCTACCACTTGACTGGCTTTCATTTCAAAAGTCTTATGCAGAGCTTGCCCCCAGGAAGGTGACTTGTTCACAACCATGCCAGAACTAATATCTCATGCTCTTTTGACTTAAAACAAGTGAGCCCATATTCCCCCCTCAGATATGGGAGGGCCTACCATTCTTGCATAGTATTGTTATTCAAAACACATGCACTCCATCCCTGGCACCTCCATCACGTGTGGGCATATGGTTCAAAAGACAGTTTGTGATGTTGAGTGAAGCTGGGGAAATAAACAAATTCCATTAGTGCTACTTCACAAATGGAATGGAGTTAGCATCTTGATTTGATGCTTAGAGAGACTTTCACATCGCATGGTTTTGGAATTTCACCTACATAAGCAATCTATACGTCAGTGGTTCTACCACTCAGCCTTGTCTGGGAATGACAGGGTTAGGTGGCAAGAATGTGGTACGGTCAAAGGTCTGGAATGGATGCAATGTTAGGATTCTAGGCCCTCCAGGCCCTCCACAGAAAGCTTATTGTTCCACCCCCTCCTGCTCTTGTGTCCTGTAAACAAACACTGAATGAAAGTGTGGGTGAGCATGATGATTAGCTAGACATGTTTTTTCCCCCATGTATGACTTCAAGTAGGTCAGAGCTGTAGTTGATGTAAGGACCTCAAATGATATTTCAAAACTAAAATTTCAAAACTCTGCTCAGAATACTTAAAGTGAGAAGCCAAGCCAAGATACCCAGAAAGGTACTATTGTGTTAAACAGAGAACATGAGCCACATGCATAAAAAGAGCTTGCCAGATCATTAAAATTTGACCCGTATGCTCACATGTAGATGACACTCTGGGGAAATCCACACATACTACTGATGTTTTTTGTTTTTTGTTTTTAAAACAGTTATATGGAAACAATGGGCACTAAGAGGGATCAATTAACTATCACAGATCTTAACAGAGGACAATATTTATAAGTCTTTTTTGGTTATACACAATGAGGTCATTCACACAACTGAAAACTGTGTCCTACCCAGGTTTGGGTACAGTCTAACGCACAATGAAAAACCTGAATTGTGGGTGAAGTGCTCCCCCATAGCTCACAGGGACTTTGGGGTAAATTTGGCCAATATGTGAATGTACCCCACTCCATTCCAGAGGAGATGTGAACTAAAAGCCGGGTGTGAAAAACTTACAGGCAGGCAACCTATGGCAGTATGGAAGGAGGTGGCTTGTTTGACTATACTTTGATCCCGTTGGTGACACCTTTGTCCATCGAAAGGGGTATGGCTCCCAAGTCTTTTTGTAGGTTCGAGCCCAGTGCTCATTTTAATAATTGTTAAGTGTGTCCCCTTCTCAGTCCCACCACCAAGATAGCTGCATAGTTGTCCATTTATGTTTCATCTGTAAAGTTTCTTAGAAGAAAAAATGCTGGTGTACAGTGTTGATAGTTGTTGATTGCACTTATATCCTTTGGATCTACTTGTCCTGTTTTTCATTTCCTAGTCAGGGCTCCCTATGAGTGCTCTCATTCAGTGCCTGCCCACTCCTCCTTGCCTCTGCATCCAGCTGTGTTTAGCTCCAAGTTCTCCCAGACTCTGTCTCCCACTTAATTTCTTAAGAAGGATGGGAAAACATCCAACAGCTAAATAGAATGGACAGAGAATGGGAAGGGCGGACCACATGAAGAAGGGCACTGATTTGTTCACCGTGGAGTCACCAGGAGGGCTTATGGTCAATGTTCCTTCTAAGTGCTCATGTAGTTAACTTTTTTGGCTAGATTGATTGCAGTCTGTGGGTGACTGGGGGGCAGGCTGCCTTTTGAAAGATCTGGAATATTCACCAGCTGTGGGCTCTGGCCAGATGCTTGCTCACAGTGGATATTAAGCTGCCTAACACCTGCATCTTTCCAGGTAAGCTCAATGCTTCCTTTCAACTTAAAGAAGCCACTGGGAAAACAAGGTGGGGTGGGGGTGAGGGAAATCAGCAGACTCCTGGATTAACGGATTGAACCACATGGCTGGAACCTCTGTTGGCTTGAAATAGACAGTCATTTTTCAGAGAGCTGGAAGTGTCTTGAGAGCGGCATCACTTTCCATGCTGCGGATGCATATTTCTTTTATCCGTCTGCTACTTCTGGTCAATCAGGGTTCAAGTTTTTTGGGGTGTTTTTTTTTTTTTTTAACACTAGAAAATCCTGCCAGGGCTATTTGCTAAAGGCAAAAATGGGATGAGAATACATATCCTGAGCAGCATTCCCTCTTAATGGTTATCAGCTCTCTCAGACGATTGTCTGTCTCCAGCCATAAATTTTATGTATAAACTGGAATAAGAGAACAAAGTAGTTTAATATCATGCATCCAGCAAGAGGGAAAATGAATTGTTTTCTATATCTCATCAGTTTGTGAAATTCTGTAAATATTCATGGGGAAAGTGGAGTTTTTCCTGTCTATTCTTTGCAGGTAATTTTAACCTTTAAGAGTGTTTGTGGGGTTTTTTGTCTATTATTGTGGTGGATAGTGGTGATGTTAGGCTTTTATTTGGTGGATGTTTTCTTATTACTATTATTGCACCACCCATGTATGTGGTGCTTTATAGAAGGCAAGTAAACAGGTCCCTGATTTGAGGACCTTGCAGATTTGACACAGGGGAGACAATAGAGAAGCGGTTCTTAACCTGGAGTCCGTGGACCCCCTGGGAATCCATGGACAAGTCCACATGTCCGTGGAAAATCCTTGCTGCACTGAATTTAATTTGTTTCCAGGTGAGCCAGATTAAAGATCTTGACATTAACAATCCTAAGTATCCCCCCACCCCTGTAATTTTTACTGGAGCTGTATGAAAATATATAATTGGGATGGGGGGCCATGGATAATATTGAGGATCTGGAGGGTCCATATGTGCAAAAAGGTTAAGAACCCCTGCAGTAGAGGAAAGGGGAGAAGCATAATTTAACAGGAGAAGAATATGCATCAATTTCAGCAACAGGTATGTAGTTAAATTACAGCAGATGATGGGAACCAAGGGATTGCCCCAAGACTTTCAGACATGCTGCTTTGTTGTTGTATACTTTTGGGAGGGTGGTTCACCACATGTTGAGAGAATGTAGTACCTCAGTCCCCAAAGCACAGTGGATACGGATAACATGAGGGAAGTGGGTACTGTTGCCGGGACAGTGTAGTCAGGTCAGGCTAGTGATGAATAGGGACCACTTTGCATTAACCCTTTCTATGTGATTTGTTACTTTAGGAATTCAGAATGGATAAGGACTTTACGCCTTCCCCTCACAGGATCCAAAGGTGTATTCCAACCTTAGGAACCTCATCCAATCCCAGCCGTATCCCAGGACTCTCAAGTCGCTCCCTTGGAGCTGGGGGACTGGCAGCTTTCAGCCCCATCTTGAAAAAAGACACTTGCCTCAATTCTTTCATGCAGGACTCCACCAGGCAAATCCCCTTGGCAAAGGGCAGAGGGCTTTCCAGACTGAATTCCAGGCTTGGGCCTCCAAAACCACCACGTAGCCACGAGCTTTCCACATCATATCCACTTCCCACGACATCCCAGTTTCCTCAGTGGACAGCAACTAACGGTGTGACACCACGGAAATTAAGTTCTCTCTCATTTACTTTTCGCCAGGGCAGCAGTGCCTCTCCACCTGGACAACAACTCCTCTTACACTCTATGGCAAAGAGAGAATTCCAGAAGGTTCATTTGAGAAAGGAAGCATTGGGGAGGGGAGGAGCATTGCCTGTACCAGGTCCGCAGCCATTATCTGGATTACAAACCTCTCACATAGTTCAGAGCTGTACACATGCCCAAACCACCACTCTCAACCATGAAAGTGAAGACCATATCTCAGAAACAGAAATGCCAGATTCCCAGAGAAGTTTGACCCCTGCTGACCCGCCACCATCATTTCCTCAGCCACATCCACAAACCATAGGAAAAGATCCCACAAATTCATCTCTGAAGGCAGCTGTTAAAGAGGATATTTCTTCCAATGACAGATCTGGCATTCCAAAAGACATATACACACTCCAAGATTTAGATGGATCTGGAAAGATTTTACTTCCCCTTCCACAGGAGTATCTTGAGAGACAAGATGCAATGGGCAGCCTTTTTATGGCAGATTCCATGATGTCTCCTGTGACAAATGCAACTGGGTTTGAATGTAAGTCCAGACGTGATCACCTGCCGGTGTGTGTGTGTGTGTGTGCGTGTGTGTGTGTGGGGGGGTTTCTTTTCTAAATAAAGTAGACCAGTGGGCAGGAATTACCTCGGAATGTCATGTTTAATGAGGTAATACTTTATGATTTAATTTTGTTTTGCTAGGCTGGGCAAGGAGCTCTGCCAATGCATAAAGTCAGTCAGAGTCAGGACACAAATGTAAGCCATCCATTCCATCCCCCGCCCCCACCAATTCCTCATAAGAACATAAGAACTGGATCAGGCCCAAGGCCTATCTAGTCCAGCATCCTGTTTCATACAGTGGCCCACCAGATGCGCCTGAGAAGCCCACAGGCAAGAGGTGAAGGCATGCCCTCTCTCTTGCTGTTGCTCCCCTGCAACTGTGTTTAGAGGCATCTTGCCTCTTAGGCTGGAGGCAGTCTGTAGAGAACAGGACCAAGTAGAGGAACCTCATTGAACATATGAAGAATGTGAAGATATAAAACTTCTGTATAATGATTCATCTAGCTCAGTAAGCATTGCTCTAATTATCAGTGATCTTTCCCAATTTTGATCCCTGTTGGGCCTGGTGGTAAGCAGTTATTGAAACAGGATTAGATTTTCTGCTAGCAGCTCTATATACATTTGAGCAAGTTACTCACTGAAGAGTTGGCTCAGAATTAGCAGCTTCATAGGGCCAGGTGGGACCCTATTGGCTCTTTGTGTCACCTGATCCCACTGGGTTGATAGCAGCACTTCCACACTGAGCCATCTGCAGTGAGGGCAGCGCTGTGCTGCAGCACAGCAGAGATCTAGCCAGCAATTCCCTCCATCTGCAAACCGTCTTGGTGGTAGAGAGTAAGGAGCCTGGTCCTGCCACCAGACCCACTAGTCTGAGATTCCAGCATCTTACACTACTTAACAGCATCCTTACACTACTTAACAGCATCCTTTCAACTGGAGATGGCAGCAACTGAGTCTTGGACCTTATGCATGCAAAGCAGATATTCTGTCCCTGAGCTATGCAGTGGCCATCAGGCATTTCTGGCATCACAGTGGCTGGGAAAGTGCTACTGTGGTTGCAGAAATGGCTGTTGGCTGCTGCAAGCAGAACATATGGATTGATTCAGACTGGGGCTTCTGGGGGAAAGTTGAAAAGTGGCTGGCTCACGTGTGAATTGGACCCAAGGGAAGGAAAGACCAGGGCACATCCAGACAATGTTTGAGAATATTGCCAGCTGGGCGTTGTAGCACAATCAATAGCGAAAGAAATATTTGGGGGGAAGACAGATATATGTTTTCTCAGGACTCAGGCATGGCAGTTCAGTACCCTGAATACTCATAAGCTTCACTCTAGCCTGTACCAATCCATATGCTAATCCCCACTTGTTCAAATGGTAAGCCAGGGGAAGAATGGGTTCAGAGTAGGTGGCACAGTCCAAATTATGGACAGTTGTGCAAAAGTCCTTCATGGGAGCTTAGGAAGCGGCCTTAGATCTATCAGACCATTGGTCCATCTAGCTCAGTATTGACTACACTGCTAAGGTTGTAGGCAGGAGTCTCTCCCAGCCCCACTTGGAGATGCCAGTAGTGAACCTACCCGGGCCTCTGCTGCTGAGCTATGGTCTCTTCTCCTAAGGGGAATATCTCACAGCAGACAGAGGTCACATGTAGTCACCCATCCAAATGCAAACCAGGACAGACACTGCTTAGCAAATGGGACCATTCATGCATGCCACCACAAGACCAGCTCTCCTCACCTTCACAGCCTTGGATTTCTTCTTGTGATACTGTCTCCTGGACCTCTGCAGTAGGCCCAGGAACTTCTTGTGGTAGCAAGAGGTACCTTTTGTGGCAGCACAAGCATGAATTGTCCCCTTGGCTAAACAAACAGGGTTTCCCTCGGTTTGCATTTGGATGAGAGACTACATGCGAAATGCTACAAGACTGTCCCCTTAAGGGATGGGGTCATGGTTCAGTGGTAGAGAGCATCTGCTTGCATGCAGAAGGTCCCAGGTTAACTCCCTGGAATTTCCAGGTAGGTCTGGGAGAAAGTCCTGCCTGTAACCATGGAGAGCTGTTGCCAGTCAGTGTAGACAACACTGAACTAGACGGACCAATGATCTGACTCCATATAAGGCAGCTTCCTATGTTCCTAGTGCTTCAATTGGGGCTCATTTACCACATGCTACCTATGTTATCCAACCAAATGTGAGGACTGCATATACTGTGTTCATCTGAATCCAAGACTGGGTCGTCCCCACCCCCCCGCCCCAAGTTTTTTTATATGAGAAATCAGGAGGTTGTCTTAAATCCAGAGTCCCATTCCTTTTGAGTAAATGCAGGTTTAATCTGTGTTTACCTCTATTATTTTTTTTTAAAGGTCATCTTAAATTCAGAATGGCCTTTGATTCAGGTAAATACAGTATTTCATGAACATATAAAGACTGCATGTATACTTCACTGCATGGGGTCATGGCTTCCCAGCATGGTACAAATAGGGCAATCCACAGTTTTGCAATAACCACATGCAGCAGCAGCCTATATGCAGGTTATACACATTGTCTCACATGGAAGTGTTTCCTGTGTCTGTCTTTGCACATTTGTCAAGGCAAACTCAATCCCCTTGGAGAAGTCAACCAAAGGTGTTCAGTAGACACACCTCCGTCTCTCCACCTCTCCGAGGCATTTTCGCTGGCTTTGACAAACGCGCAGAGACATGCACAGATGTAGAAACCTACAGGCACAGGGAGAGACATCCAGTGTGCACTATGCACACTGACACAAAGGCAGATTGCCCTTTGACAGAGCTGACATGCAGACCATTGCTGGCAGACTCGCTTTGTGTGTCTCCATACTGTGTGGGTGCTTCTTGCTGTTTGTATAATAATGATGGAGGCAAAATGCTGTCAAAGACATGTGTAGTGTGCTTGCCAGAGAGCGAGACCTTTCTGGCTTTAATGGATTTATTCCCCATGTTCACCTCCTATGCAAACAAGACAGCAAGCAGGCTCGGATCCTCAAAGCATTCGATGCAGACACACACTGTCTTCATTTCTTTGTCAGTGGCCCTAGTAGTAGCTCTCGGGTAAAGGGGTTAAGAAACCCTCCTGCATTAAACAGTGGCTGTCTCTAGAGATCTCAGCACAACAGCAGCATACAAAAGCTGCCTGGGAACAGGGTGGAGAGGCGGGTGGAGAGGCAAGGAAGGAAAAAGAGCCTGTATACGTGGTGGGGAGGGAGGGGGCATCTTCTGGCTCCATCTGGCTCCATTTATCACAGCATCTCCCTTCAGGAGCTGGCACACATTTTCATGACCACCAATCCAGCTAAGGTCTCCCAGATGCTTGGATGATACAGCCCTGGATCCTGGGGGCAGAGGGAGGCAGAGTGTGGGGGAGAGTTTGCAGGGATGCTTAATATTCAGGTCACGTGACCATGGTAGCGGCGGCGGCGGCGGCACTAGCAGCAGTACCATCCCCGCTTATCTGAAATATCCATTGGAGAAGAAAAAGGAGAGCGAGAAAGAGAGGGGGGAGGGAGGGAGGAAAGGCAGAGAGAGAGAGGGAGAGGGAGAGGGAAGGGCAGAGAGAATATCAGAATTCAGAGGCAGCCTTTTGGGCACAGGGAAGTAAGGAGAAACCCCACCCCGAAGGACCGTATCCAGAAACAAAGGAAGATTCATGTTCAAAGGTAGGTGGTCCATACGGATGCTTGCGCACTCTTCTGGCTTTGGCTGGGCTCAGAGATGCAAGAGGGATGCTCAGGCAGTGCACAGCGGCACTCGCCCTGGCTCAGCAACACATGCATTCGCATGGGCAGTTGGAATGGAGAGAAAGAGAGAGAGACTGGCCCCTCTTCATGCAAGACATGCGGGGAAATCTTGCAGGCAGGGAAAGAGGCATTTCCTGCTCATCTTTTCCATCTGGTGTCAAGGAGGAAGCAGGCTGAGGCTGGCGTAGCTGTGCTGCTGCTGTGCCTCAGACACTGAGGCTTTTGTGAAGGAGGGAATGCATCCCAGCTGGCCATCAGGGCCAGGAGCTGCTGCCCTGGAACTGGCTTGCTCGCTGCTGCCGCCCACCCACCCCCCGCCAAGGCGGCTGCTTCCTTTGGGTGGCTTGAATGGGTTGCATTAGAAGCCTCCTCAGGCACTGGAGTGGGTGGGGGTGTGGAATGGGGGTGGGCAGAGATGTCCTTGCAAATTCAGGAGGGCAGGCGCTCTCCATGACAGCCACCACCACCCCCATGGCCATGCCTACCCCAACAGCCAGAGAAGCCGAGAAGTACTGGCACTCTGGCCCTGTGCGACTCCCCTCTCCACTACACCCCTGGTGCGGGGGAATCCTCCCCAGCACAGTCAAGAGGGCATTGGCTATGGGCCCTGGCCTGGAGTCCGGCTGTATGCAAGCAAGGTGTGTTAGCCAAAGGGTTAGAACTTGTGAGGAATGGGAAGCAACTGGGGGCTTGAGGCAATGGGGGGAGGGGGAGGGGGAGGGGGAGGGGGAGGGGAGGGGGAAGATGAAGGGCTATGATGGTGTGGAGGCTGGATAGCAGGTATTGAAGGGCTATACATTAAGAAGGGGGCAGGGGAGAGTGGGAGGAGGCCAGAATAAATGAACTCCCATGCTAGGGAAATGTGTTAATGCTGGGAGCTGTCAGACCTAGGGACTAGGCTGGCATCTCATAGATGCAGTGTGTGTATATACAGAGGCTTTTCAACCGCACAGTCTTCCGTGGTCAGAGAAAATGCACCCCACCTCTTGGAAAAGCTTGAGTGCAAAATATGCCATGGGGGAGTATATTCCCGTTGTTGTTGAGAAAAGAAGCAAGATGTCTGAACAGATCTCTCCTCTCTCATTTCTTCTGTATAGGCCGTTTTAAATTTGAGGTGGTCTGCAGCAGCTCCAGAGAGCTGGGACAATTCTAGACAGAGGTTAGTTTCTTTTTGGAAGGAAGGAAGGAAGAGCTCAATGGTAGAGCACCTACTTTGCATGCAGAAGGTCCCAGGTTCAATATGTGGAATCTCCAGGTAGGGCTGGGAAAGACTCCTGCATGAAACCTTGGAGAGCCACTGCTGGTCAGTGCAGACAATACTGAGAAGGACCAAGGTCTGATTCTGTATAAGGCAGCTTCTTATTTTCCAGAAGGAAGGAAGGAAGGAAGGAAGGAAGGAAGGAAGGAAGGAAGGAAGGAAGAGGGCTCTGCCTTTGACTGATTCTGCTCTCTGCATCTGCTTAAGGACATCCCTACAGTGTTTGGGTGGTGGTGGTGGGGGCTCATAAACAACATGTATTTTGACCCCTAAGCCCAAATATGTGAGGGCTGGCTGTGCTTATTCACTGAAGAAAGGGCACTGCACATGCTCAGGAGCATTCCTTTATGTTTTCACATGTTTCAGGGTTGAGGTCTGGTATTCAAAACAGATTTGAGGACTTGTGCCTGGTCAGTTTTGGCTTAAATTAAACCCTGAGCTTGTCTGTTTTGCCTCCATTTCCCTGATGTGCCGAATTAAATGAAATGAACCTGAGGCCACCCAATGAGGCTGTGACCTACTTGAGAGAAGATGGTCCCCAAAGCTTATATTCATTTTGTATTGTATGCAAGTGTGTATGTAGCAACAAAGGTCGTTTCTCTCCAGCTTTAGAAGCAACAGCTGTAGGTTGTGATAATTATTCCTTAGGACAATTTTTAAAAGACTAAAAATTGGAAAGACACATGGAAACTATTTTGGCTGCCAGGGATGTATGTTCAATGTGTTTATCTTGAGATCCTTTGTGTGGGCATTTCACAAGCTTCAGTGGAAGTGGGGTCTGATCCCATTCCTATTTTATGACAGGCAGCATACCGTAAAACTGTTGGATGGGAGCTAATTGTTATTTTGTTACCAAAAGCTGGCTTCTACATATTCTGGCATTTCCATCTCCCTCACTTCTCCCGCTTCACAGTCAATAGTGCTACTCAGACAAAGAACAGGCAGGCAAGGGGAGGAGAAAAAGCTATCCATATATGAGAACAAATACATAAATGCTTGAATAAATAGGTTACTTATTTAACAGCTCCTGCCTCTGGGCTTCTCACCAGGTATCAGGTGGGCCACTGTGTGAAACAGGATATTGGACTAGATGGGCCTTGGGCCTGATCCAGCAGGGCTGTTCTTATGTTCTTATGTACTGATTCTCATCTGGATCTAGGGCCGAAGCAACCAAAATCAGTTCCCATTTGTTCATTACTTTCAGCAGGCTGAGCAAATACATACAACATACAATTAGATGTGTTGAAATGATGTTACAGCAAGGTAGAGCTAATAAAAATCTCACAATCACCTAAATATTCTTATCAACTGATATAGCACTTAGAGAAGCTATTCACACGATTGCTCAAAACCGAGCTGGGCTCCCTTAGCCCGGTTTCGAGCAATCGTGAGAACCACCGGGCTCGAGGGCGAGCCTGGTGGTTCTCTGGAGGCTAGCCCGCCTAACTACCCCCACCCTAAATGAGATTAATGATCGCTACATTAGCCTTGTTTATTTGATCGTGTATCAGTTGTGGCATCTTGCAGCCATGGCTGTCACACTGGGATGGGGGGAGTGGGACCCCAGGAAGGCACGGTGCCTTCCTGGGGTTTGGGGGGCCGAGGGCCGCATGGCAGCGCTCCCCTTCCTCTGACCCCCAGAGCTCCTACCGGAGCTGCAGCTGGGCGTGGGAGTGCCTGGCTGGAGCAGCTGCTCGTCTGGGCAACCGATTCGGCCACCGAACAACAAGCGACTGCTTGTATGCAGGGAGAGCGGGCTAACCCCTCCTGGCACATCACACCAATTGTGTGAAGCACCTCAGAGAGTCATTCTCATCTACAGGTTGCGCCATGTGTTACAAAGGAAAATAACCGTATTTCAGGTGGTCCAAGGTAGTTTGGTGCTTAAGACAGGAAATCCAAATGATGCCTAATGATGGCAAAAATATAACAGTGAGTTACATAAATGACACTGCTGCCCTTTATAGTTACCTCTATAAACATCTGTTGCTTGAGGCAAGCTGCTTCACCTGCCTAATGGTAGGGCCAGACCTCCTGTATTTTAGAACTGGAATTCAAGCAAGGCAGATATGAACCTTATAAAATGCCTTGGCCCATGTTGCCAAATTATTGGTTTGGAATCTTCACCCCAGAACCTTCTCAGGTTTTGCTCAGAACTCTTGTATGGAGAATGCGGGATAGGAGAGGGGAGAAAACTCCAGCTTTCTTCTGCACCCGGTAATTTATCTAGACAAACTGAGACAGAAAGAAGCCCACTCTGACTCATCCATGCTCTGTGCTCTTGCTCTAGGACAGGCATAGGCAACCGTTGGCACTCCTGCTGTTGTTGAACTACAGATCTGTAAAGTATAGATTTATTGTGGCCGGAGCTGATGGGAGATGGTGTTCAACAGCAGCTGGAGTGCCAAAGGGTCCCTAACCCTGTTCTAGGTGCAGCGGCCACATACATGGCTAGATAGTGGACAGAGAGAAATTGTCCCTGTCTTACAACACTAGAACCAAAGCTCATCCCATGAAACTGAAGGCTGGGAAATTTATGACCAACAAAAGGAAGTACTTTTTCCACACAGAGCATAATTAACTTATGGAATTCTCTGCTAGTGGTGGTGGCCACTAGCTTGAATGGCTTTAAAAGGGGCTTAGACAAAGTCTTGGAGGACAGGTCTGTCAATGGCTATTGGTCTAGTAGCGATAGGCCACGTCCACTCACACAGGTAAGATACCTCTCAATAGCAGTTGCTGGAGAGCAACAGAAGGAGAGAGGGCAAGCCCTCACCCACTGCCTGTGGGCTTCTTGGAGGCATCTGGTGGACCACTGTGTAAAGCAGGATGCTGGACTAGATGAGCCTTGAGCCTGATCCAGCAGAGACGTTCTTATGTTCTTATATTTTAACACTCTTTTGCACAGCAAATCACATCTGGTTGGGGACACCGCAATGGAGCAGAGAAAATACTTTTCTTCCAGCACATTCTTCCAAGTTCCATATATGCTTTTTCTTCAGACCCATGGGCCATGCTAGAAACTGCTGCTGCACTGCCTTTCCAAGTTAGTGGCTCCAATGCTAGTGATACACTGAGCAAGTCTGAATTCTTGGAGGTTTGTGTATGAGAGTGCAAGAGGTCTTGTGCTTCATATGGAGGCCCTTAATTTTCATATGTATATAAGAGTTCTTGCACATCTGGAAACATGGAGGATAGCTACCACAGAAGGACTATTAACTGCAATCTTGGGCCAATTCAGTGGCAATTCATACTAATGTTGTTACTTCTGAAGTCATTGTATTTGAATTTTAAGACTTCTTGAGTATGTTTTATCATAGAGAGGCAAGGTATAAATACCTAAAACAAACAAAATAATTCTTGGGTCTAGGGCTATGTATTTAAATCCAGGTTGACAAAAACCCTCAACCCAGATGGCAAATAGGTATTCTGCTATGTGCTCAAGGGTTATAGGAACTTAATATCTCACAGTTTTGGAGCTGTGATGTCAAATATGGGGGTGGCTCTATAATTAACCATGCTGTTTGTTCTGAGCTGCATCTCCTTCTGACCTAGATTCCTGTAGTGAAATGGTCATGTGACTCTCCCACCATAGAATATGTTAGGTGGGCTCTCTGGTTTGGTATAGCATCATTCAACTCATTTTTTGAAGAGGCGTGATGCCAAGACAAACCAGAATTTGAACCCATGGTGGAAGTTTCAATTCATGTAGACAAAATGAAGGGGTAGAAAAGAAAATGGTATGTGTTTGAGCGCCATAGTTGTGAGAACTTCCTCAAAGTTGACAAGTAAAGAATCATAGGCTGACATGATGAGGAAAATTACTCAAAGTAGTCCCATTGAAAATGCCTATCTTGTGCTTTTAATTTCAGTAGGTCTGCTTTGAATAGAACAGAAGTCTAGCCTAACAATGCTCCCTTGTAATTTCAATCCATTGGTTCTAATACTGCCCTTAGGAACAACAGAGAACAAGTCTGCTCTTTCTTCTGTGTGACAGCCCTTCAGATATTTGAAGACGGCTATCATATCCCCCCCCCCCTATTCTTCTCTTCTTCAGGCTAAACTAACCCAGCTCCTTCAATTGTTTCTCATAGGGCTTGGTTTCCAGACCCCTCACTAGTAAGCATATCTCAGAGGGTCAAATTAGTTGGCCCATATACCCACCGAAGCTATTCTCATGACCAGGGGAAATCGGGCTAAGGAAGCCTAGCTCGATTTCCTCTAGTCGTCCCGTCTGCTGCCATGGAAGCCGCGCAGCTCCAGGTAGCAAACCTCAAAAACTACCCCTCCCCTTAAATGCAAGCGCTCCACTAACCCCATATTGTTTATTGTGTGCTGCCGCGGCACAACTCTGCGCCACAGCACCACATGAGGAGACCCCCACTGGGAAACTGAAACAAGCCTCCCGGCCCCGGGGGTCTCTCCAGATTGCCCTGCACACTTGCGCAGGGCATCCTGGAACTTCTAGGGGCCAGCTGGGCCCCGATCCCCGCCGGCACTTGTGTTGGTGGCCGATCTGGCTGCCCAGGGACAGCTCCATGCCTGTGTGCAGGGAGAACGGGGTAAGCCTGCTCTCCCTGCACTACCCGAACGTCACTTCACACCAACTGTGTGAAGCGCATCACCATGTTGTACCTACCAGGGCATATAGATTCAGTGTGAATAAGGAGAGGAGGAATTCACTGCAGGGGCACACCTTTCCGGAGACAGACACAACATTCTGGCAGAAATCAAATAGCCTGGAATTCTTGGTGGCCATTCAAAACAAGGACACTTCAGATGTAGAGGGCTATGTGGTCACCCACATACCACTACCTGAGAACAAAGAGCTGCGTGAGCTGTGAGGCACTGGCATGTTGAAAGAAGCAATTCTGGGACAAATCTGGACCAGAAGTATAGTAAGAGTAGTAAGTGGGCTTGTTTAAAATAGTTCTGATCATGGCTTTTTGCTTTGCTTTGCTTTGCTTTTGGGTGGCACCAAGATGGGTTTTTTAAAAATCCACAATACTTTTTTTGATGATGATAAAAAAGTATAATTATTTCCCCCCCCACAACAATAACAACAAGAATAGACTGCTTTTTAACAACACAAAACAAAAAGTTATCCAGGCAGCTTGCTTTCATATAGCAAAAGCAATGAGAAGATGGTTCTCTGTCCCAGAAGAACTCAAAATCTTAAAAGAAAGATGAGTAGGGGAGATACCTACAACAGCTACTGGAAGGGACACTATGCTGGGATTAACAGAGACAGTTGGCCTCCTCCTCCTAAACATAAGAGAGGTACCACTTTAAAAAGTTATTTGTGCAGCTGCCAGAGTTGGTTCACAAGATAAAGCATATTTTTAAGTGTAATATATCTGCCTATGATATATTACTATCAGGCACTCCTGTAGTTTCTAGGGTTGCGTATTGAGTATACAGCAGGTAATGGTTGAAAAAAGAAAAGAAGCAAGTGTGAATAAAGTTGTAAGAGAGGCGGCAGTATGAGTTACTTGTGTTTAGTAAGATCACTGGAGCTTTTTGGCCAGCAACAGCTTCAGGGAAGCTCAAAAAAGGCAACAGAAGCCTCAAGAGATGTTCTGTCTGTAGTAGGAAAATCACAGACTGGTTGTAAAATGTTAAAGTCAGACTTCCCACTGAGGAGAGGGCCATTTCTAAGGACAGCTGAGCTCTCATGTTCTTAATTCTAAGTCTGCCAAGATAGGAGAGAGAGAGAACTTGGAGTCACTACAGCAGAGCTACACAGTGCCCACAGAGCTCGGTATGTACTGCTGCAGTCTTAATGGAAATGGGGTTAATTTTGGGAAGAAAGGATTTATCTTTGGTGCATCTTCCTGCCACTGTCAAAGGTAAATTAAGGTCAAATGACACCATAAAGAAGTTCTCATGGCCATTTTCAGTAGGCAGGGAGGGCGTGGGGTGGGGGAGGCAAGATTGAGCTTAGCTTCCCCACAGATGATCTCGATCCATGTGCAGCTCAGGTGCCCACATGAGCAGCGTGGAATTCTGGAGGCCGAGAAAATGCAGCCTGGCCTTCAGATATTCCTAAATGCACCATACGAGGAGTACGGTGCATTGAAGGATTTTCCCTCAAGCCGGGCCCTCTAGGCGCCTGGCTCTGTGTCTGCCAGCTGAACACACACACAGAGGTGCACCTAGGTAATTTTGGAGCGTGGACCTAAAGGCCTTTAGAGGTCCCTCTCCCCGCCTCCAGTTAAGCATCATCCCCCTACACACACACACACACACACACGGTGACTCATGCACTATTTTTAACATGTGAGTTCTTGAGGGCGCAAACAGCAGCTGAATTCACAAGAATACAAGACTATAAAACAGGTGTATCTATGCAAATCTGCATTAGCAGAAACCTTTCAAGTTAACAGATTCCCCTCCCACATATTTCTTTTCCCCACTCCTCCCTCTGTCTCTAAAGCAATCGGCACAGGTCACAATCACACCTGGCCACCCGGCGCAGTGCGAGCTGGTGGTGCAGCATGGTGACCACACCACCTAGGACAGCTAAAGCGGATTTGGGGACCCCCAAGGGGTGTGGAGGCCCTGGACTTCGGCCCCAAAGTCCAGGGGGAAGAGCACTTCTGCACACACACGACCCCAGACCTGGGTAAAAGGGCATGCTCATGTCTTTTTTCCTGGGTAAAAATCCTTGGCTACCCGGAATCAGCCTCTATCCCAGCGCTTCACACAAGCAGCCCTGCCCAAGCCTGGATAGGGCTGCTTGTGTGAACAACCTCCATATGTCTACCAGAAGCACCCTGAATTGCTGCCCCAAATCATGAAAAAGCTGGAGATCACAAGTCAAATTCCATGTATGCCAAGGATTCATTGCAATGACATGAGCGGTGAATAACAACAACAACAACAATATGAATATGTATATACTGATTTTCAACAAAAGTGCTCAAAGCAGTTAACACAGAAAAATAAAACATAAATAAGATGGTTCCCTGTCCCCAAAGGGCTCACAATCTAAAAGGAAACATCTTATTTATTTATTATTTCTCTGTGTAAAACCGCCCTGAGCCATTTTTGGAAGGGCGGTATAGAAATTAAATAAATAAATAAATAAATAAATAAATAAATTAAATAAGGTGGACACCAGCAACAACCACTGGAGGGATGCTGTGTTGGGGTTGGAGAGGGACAGTTGCTCCCCCCTGCTAAATATAAGCGAATCACCACTATAAAAGGTGCCTCTTTGCTCAGTTAGTAGAGGTCTGGTAAGCACTGGTAATAGCCCTATAATAAGCCTTGATATAGCTCTTTTGAGTGCTCCAAATAGTTCACAGACATTGTTAAGACATGGTTTGTTTGAAGGCATGTGATGCAGTAGCCTTGCTGAAGCTAAGCTGGTCTAGGTCTGGTCAGTGAGACACGTGTGAACTCCATGTACACCATTGTGAATTCCATTGAAGAAAGGTGGGATATAAATGAATCAAATAGAATCATACAAAAATTCTGTAAGGTTAGGCAGTATTATTGCAGGTGGAAGCAGTGGGGGCTGAGTCTGCAGGGGAATGGCTTGCTCAAGGCCACTTTGCGAGTTCGCTCCTGAGGTGAGATTTGAATCAGGGTTTCCCCTTAACTTAAATTACATTGTGTTGGGGTTTTTCCAAAGAACTTCTTCACAGCATTGGTCACATGAGTCTGGCACTGAATAGACAAAGAAAGGCAGCAGAGTAGAAATGTGACATGTTTGAAGCATTTGAATACAGCTATTAGAACTGGATCTATGAAGTGGCCTTATTCCGAGCCTAGTGTCCTAGTGTTGAACGGCCCCCAGAGCATTTGATTTGCTATAGAGTGAAGAGATGCTGATTGTCATTAGGTTTTTTTAAAAGGATTTTTGCCCTGGGTAATTCTAACTAAATGTATCTCTATCTTTTGATAGAGACTTGCATTTTGGGCAATATACAAATGTGTGTAATAATAAATAAAAATAAATTTGGCGGGCAAGAGGTACTGGATACATGAACAGTAAGTGTTCTCTCCCATGATTCACATCAGTCAGTTGCCATTGCTGAGGAAATGTCTCATCTCTTGTATTATTTAGCCATGCAAACAGGAGTGCACAGATATTTCAACTTTTCCATTAGAATTGCTAGGATTTGATTTTTGGATGCCAATCAAAACTATTAAGCCCTTTTAATGTCAGTCGCCATTTTGTGACCAGGCATAAGCTAATACAAGAACTGCATTTTAGTATTTGTAAGATGTTATGTTATCTGCCACATGAGGCGTGCAATGGCTCCAGATAAAATGTAGTGTATCAATACATATAGAGAGATGTGATGGTATCCCATTCATATTTCTCTTGTAATTATTTGGACAGATCATTATGGACCGCATTTGCACCTCATAGTTCCACATTAGAAAACAGGCCCTGTAGGTGTGTGCTTTCACTTAACTTGGGGCTCAGTTGCTGTCCTGTTCCTGCTACCACTGCTGGGTGGCTCAGGTTCCTTCCTTGCCGGCAAAAACATGGAGCTGTCCAGCAGGTCAGGGAGCAACATTTAAAAAGAACAGGGGAGCTGTCCAGCTAAGGACGCACTTGGGATTAAGAGCCAGTTGAGATTGGGTTTTGTATCAGCAACTAGCAAGTAACAACTGGACTATTCTATAACTGGCCCTGCTGCCCCTGTCTTCCTGAAGCATCATCAGAACCCTGTTCAGTGGGAAGAGAGTGGGTCTTGTGATAGTAAGCATCAGTTGTTCCCTTTGCTAAGCAGGATCTGCCTTGGTTTGCATTTGGTCAGAAGACATATGAACACTTTAATGTATACCCCTTAGAGCAGGCCTGCTCAACTTAGGCCCCCCAGATGTTTTTGGACTATACCTCCCATAATCCCCAGCCACAGTAGCCAATAGCCAAGGATTATGGGAGTTGTAGGCCAACATCTGCAGGAGGGCCGAAGTTGAGCAGGCCTGCCTTAGAGGATGGGGCTATAGCTCAGTGGCACAGCATCTCCTTGCTTGCAGAAGGTCTCAGATTCACTCCCTGGCATCTCCAGGTAGGACTGGAAGAGACTTCTGCCTGAAAACTTGGAGAGCTGCTGCCAGTCAGTGTGGACAGTACTGAGCTCGATGGACCAATGGTCTGGCTTGGTACAAGGCAGCTTCCTATGTTCCTATCCACATGATATGTTGGTTCTGGCCTCCTCCTGCTGCTGCTGAGTAGGGCTCAGGGAAAGGAGACCTTTTATTGACAGATGAGCACTGTACCTCCTCCTCTGGGCCTCACTGCCACTTCTTATCCTGGGGTCTCAGGGTTGATCTTGGAGAATCTGAAGCTGGGGGAATGGAACTAGCCAGGATATGTCAGGTCCCCAAGTTTGCAGCCTCCCCGAGCAGGGCACCTTCTTGAATGGTGGTCTTGTGGTGGGGAGTGGATTCTCAGTTATTCCCCTTGATCCCCATAAATGCAGGACAGACCTCCCCCACCCAGCATCCTTTGCTCTCCTTTATATACTTATTGCCTCCTATGAAGTCTTCATGTTCCCTTCTCTTTCCTGAGTAAGAGGAAAATAGTGCCCTCCTGGACACCCTCCCCCACCCGAAATTGTGTTTGTATGGGACTATTTGAGTGCAGAGCTCTTTGAGGGGTGACAGTGCCCTCACTGTCCGAAGAAGGACTCACATGACATAGCATTTAAAGGGATTTAAATGCATTTTCTCTGCCAAGGGTGGGTGGAGAGCTCTGAAAATGCACGATCGTGCTCAGCATGCCCCCTTAGAGATCGTGGCCAATCACAGCTGTTCTGCTAATGTGATGATGCTTTGCCCACGGTCTGGCCATGGAGCTTTCTGGGATTATCCTCAGAGCAGCAGGGAGCGGCTCCCATCTCCTCGAACCGGAGGTTGCTCAACTGCAGTTGGACGAACATCTGCAGTGTGGTTTACAGTTTACAATTGAAAATGGAGGGTCACCCATCTCTGGTGTTGTGTTATGTCTGAATTTGGCCTTTCTCTCTCCTGACATGTAAACAGAAGTAGAAGTCAAGTGACTCCAGATCTCAGCCCTCAAAACAGTACTTTAGTTGTCTGCAGGTCAGGGGCGTAGCTGGGGAGAGGGGGCCCATGTTCATCCTTCTCCCTGGTGGCCCCTTGGAGTGAGAGAGATAATGAGGAAAATAGGAAGGGTTGGAGCTGGGGCCTCCTCATGAGCTGGGGGACTTGGGTTCTTTGAATCCATTGGCTCCATTATAGCTACACCCCTGTTCAGGGTCATAAACTATTTGTTTTTCTTCTGTTCTTGCAGGGCCAGCAGATACCAAGCCTGAAACAACCATGTCTGAGCTCGTGCCAGAGCCCCGGCAGAAGCCAGCAGTACCGATGAAACCTGTTGGTATTAATTCTAACCTGCTGGGCTACATTGGGATCGATACCATCATAGAACAAATGCGCAAGAAGACCATGAAAACTGGATTTGACTTCAACATCATGGTTGTAGGTAGGAAGAGCTGGAGCCAACAGATTTGTGATGGACAGCTTTGATGTGAAGCCAGAGTTCGACACTATTAATAAAGGCCAACATCCAGATTAACAAAGTGCTGCTGCTAACACTGTACTGGTCCTATGGGGGCGGGTGATTTTAGTCAATCTCTCCTTCCTTCTGAAGCCCACTGTGCCCTGCAACAATATGTCCCTGAAGATTGCACAGTCTTCAGGGGCATATTTTTGGGAGGCACGGTGGACTTCAGAGGAAAGGGGAGATTGACCAAAATTACCCCTCCCCCACAGCAATATCAGCAGCACCAGCACTTGTTAGTCTGGATGTTGGCCACTATTTGCAGACTCACATGAGGTAAGGAGTCAGGATGCTAGGAGCCCAAGACTGAAACCAGACTAATGTCAACATTTGTATTCCAATTATTTGTGACCCAAAAGGTCTATTCTCACTGTAGTCAACCTGTGCCTGTGTTGTTACACTTCACACTATGTAGAATAGTGATCTTCATGTAAGGCCGGGGGCCAGTGCCAGCCCCCATCAACCCTTAGTGCAGGTCCCTGGCTGATTGTTTATTTGATCTGTGAAAAGTTGCATCCAAAGGTGAATATTCTGTAGAGTTCCCCTGGCATCATGCAGAGATGACCATTCCTGCTGTCCAGGGCTGCACTTTGCCCAACACTGGGGAGCTCCTTTAAGGGAAATGGAGCCCCTTTGAACCCCTGCACCACCTTGGAAGGCATGCACAGTGTGCTGGGAAGTGTAGCCTTTCCCAGTGCTTTCCTTCTAGAGCAGGCACCCCCAAACTGCGGCCCTCCAGATGTTGCTGAACTACAACTCCCAGCATCCCTAGACACAATTTTTTGTGGCTGGGTATGCTGGAAGTTGTAGTTCAGCAACATCTGGAGGGCCGCAGTTTGGGGATGCCTGTTCTAGAGCTCTTAAGAGATGCTCCGTTTCTCTTAAAGGGCCCTCTCAGCACTGAGAAAAGTGCAGTACTGTGTGGAGGTCACCAGAGTGAGGAATGGCTCTCACACTGAACTTTTTGTGTGTGTGGCCAGAATTGCCCCTACTAGAAAAATAATGAAGATCACTGATGTAGGGGGATGAGATTTCACTTAGACACCCTGCTAAATGCATCAGCTGGCAGAAGCTAAAAACAGGGCTACTTTGTGATTCATAATCCTAGAAACCAGCCCCTTCACAATCCATCTAAGTCCTCCCATTTTTTCAGCATGTAACATCAAATGTATTGGGGTGGGCTTAGGTCTGTCTGTCTGTCTGTCTGTCTGTCTGTCCCAGGCATGCAGCATGCAATTCTGGAAAGAAGCAGATGTATCTACAAAATACACAAAATTTATGAACAAGAGGGGCAAAAGTGAAATGAGATGTGCCAAGTTTGTTGGCTGAGACAGAGTTGTGCACAAGGCTACTGCTCATGCTGGTCTCTACAGGTCCAGTCACCTGACACCATACCTGCCTTGCTACATTCACCACAACAGCATCCCAGGGGAAAACCTACCTGCATTTATCTGGGACATTAGAATATAAAAACATAAGAACAGCCCTGTGGTGCACACATGACCGCCTGCATGTATGGCAGCCATGTGTGTGCTGCTGCGATGCAGCCATGTGTGGTCTTTTGGGAAGGACAGCACCATGCCTGGAACAGTGGTGGGGCAGCAAAAGAGCAGGTAAGGACCTCCTGCGTGACTGATTTTTAAAGCTTGCCCTGTGCCAGAACATTTTGGATGCAGCCACCTGAATCATTTCAGTGCCTCTCTAATGAGGCGCCAAAACGATTCAGGCACATCCCTACTATCTAGTCCACCATCCTGTTTCCCAAAGTAGCCCACCAGATGCCTCTGGGAAGCCCACAGGCAAGAGACAAAGGCATGCCTCCACATCTGCAGCTGCTCCCCTGCAATTTTTATTCAGAGACATCCTGCCTCTGAGCTTGGAGGTAGCCTATAGCCATCAAGACTAATAACCACTAATGGACCTGTCCTCCATGCTTATAATCCTAGCTGTTTGCTGTTGCTCCAGACAAGTGCAAGGGACTATCTTCCTGATGAGCTCTCACTCTTAATCCAGTGCTTTCTCTCTTTCCAGTAGTTAAGTATAAATAGTTAAACCGACACAAAAAGACTGGCAAATTATGTACACTTCTTCTTTCAGGCCAAAGTGGGCTGGGAAAATCAACACTCGTGAACACACTTTTCAAATCCCAAGTGAGCCGGAAATCTTCGGGCTGGAACCGTGAAGAGAAGATCCCCAAGACTGTGGAAATCAAGGCTATTGGGCATGGTAAGAGGCCAAAACAGCATCTCTCATTCCCCTCACCCCATGTGTATTTTCTTCTTGGCTTTCAAATATTATAAAGTCAAGTGGGACCTGCAACAAAATGTAACAGTGGCCAATGTACTGCACAGCAGTAATTCAGTATAGGAAGGGCTGCAGGTCCACAGGGAGATTCCAGCATTCCTGAGGTGATGGTGTATTGTGCAGCAAATGGGCATAGAGGGGTGGCCAGGGACTGAATTTTGCTTCTCTCTCTTCCTTTCAAAGCCTTTCCTGCTTGCAGGAATATGATTCTGAGAGTTGTGCAGCCCTCAGGAACATTTTCCCGCAAGTGGAAAGCACTTTTGGAGGAATGGGGAAGAAGTGAAAATCACACCTCAGGTGGATAAGAATTTGTCCTGTGCACCTAATCATCTATTGCAGATCACTGCAAAAGGTGCATGCTCCACAGTGCTCCCTTTCTACCTTCCCCCCAAAATACAAAAGGTTCTAGGCAAAGATAGATATTTCTACAAAAACCATAGTGAATGGGATCTATAGACTGAAAGGGGTCTCTCCCTTTCCCACAGTGATGTAGATGGCTTCATACCATTTCAAAGAATTAGAAGATGGGGTAAATATGGGGTAAATAAAAGTCTGTTACTTACAGACATATATATCCTATGCTATAATAAAATCACATAAATCACATATACCCCTGCTAACTTGACAGAGGCATCTTTTAATGTGGTGATTCTCTTTATTTGGCGGGGGATAGTAACTGTCCCTATCCACCCCCAGCACAGGACCTCCAGTGACTGTTGCTGATGTCTATCTTATGTTTCTTTTTAGATTGTGAGCCCTTTGGGGACAGGGAGCCATCTTATTTCTTTATTATTTCTCTGTGTAAACCTCCCTGAGCAATTTTTGGAAGGGCAGTATAGCAATCGAATGAATGAATAAATGAAGGAAGGAAGGGATGAATAAAGGACGATAACAGCAGTGTTTTTCCCCTACAGTTATTGAAGAAGGAGGTGTCAAAATGAAATTGACAGTTATTGACACTCCTGGATTTGGTGACCAGATCAACAATGAAAATTGGTGAGAGTTTGGTTTCTTTGCTGCTTCTCAGTCCTCTCTCCCCTCTTTCTCCTGGATAACAGACACAACTTGAAAAAGAATATGGTGAGGGGTGGGGCTCAGAATAGACAGGGATTAGAATTTTCTTGGTCTGAGACAAACTCCACGATTGAAAGAGTCCTCTCTATGAGTCCACTTATTCAGCATTGCAGGGTTGATGTTTTTATGACAGTCAAATGCCACTTAGGAATGTTAGATACATGAGGGTGAACATGATCTATAAGATCACACTTTTGATCACATGTAGACACGAAGGGTTTTGCCATGTAGCAATTCTCCTTACTGAAATCAGGATCTATGATGTCACTAATCCACAGGAGTCACAATGCTGCCAAAAGAGGTGGAGTGGGCGGGAGGACCACAAAGGTGCCTTCCAAAGAAAAATGAACATTGAAGGATTATCTTGGTGCAAAGTTTGGGACTACTGCTATAGTTATCTTTGGAGGAGTATGCCTGCCAACATAAATGTTGTGGCAAATTCCAACAAATATGGTTATCTATTTTCAGGTCTGGGAATACTAAACTGCTACACACACACACACACACACACACACACACACACAGTCTAAGGCACTAAACCTCCAAAACAGCCCCGGATAATGTAAGACAAGAGCAAACAGGGATAAAGACATGGACATTAGATGTTAGAAATGAACTTGGTCCATTTACTCAGAGCAATCCCAGCTTAAGTGCTGGCACTGCCTCACCACCAACAGCCACACCCCTTATCTTGGCCATGCCCTCTGACCCAGACACCAGCGTCCAAGTCCACCCCACCTCTCTCTTCTCCTCTCCTGCTGTTCACTGAGTTCTGAGTGCACGGGAATGAAATTAAAAAACCCATCCCTGCATGCCCAGAAGCTGGTGAGCAGGAGGAGGAGGAAGAGGAGCAGTGAGAGGAGGAAGAGGTGGCACACAAGGCTCTGCCTCCCCTTCCACCTGTTTCCTACTGCCTACTGGCTTTCGGGCGCACAGGGATGGAATTTTAATATTTCAGCCTCACGTGCTCAGACACCACTGAATGGGGAGGGGGGGTTTGCTGGCATGCTGGGAATGCAGCGGGCTGCATTGGGAGTGACAGGTAGGTGAGGTGATACCTATGGGAGTGGGGTGGGATGCCCAGCTTGCCACCCTGAGGCAAGCAGGCACTGCCTCTTTATCTATCTATCTATCTATCTATCTATCTATCTATCTATCTATCTATCTAACATTTATAGTCCACCCCAAACACAAGTCTCTGGGCGGATTACAAAAAACAATAAAAACAACATGTAAAAAGGTTAAAACATTGCAACAATTTCAAACTTCAAACAATGTTAAAATATTAAAAATCATCAAACTATTAAAACAGCATCTAATTGTTTTATTTTTTTAGAGAGCGCCTTCTTCTGCATGATCCCCACTGCATGTTAAGGTCATCTGAGGAGGTCCGTCTTCAGTTACCACCAGCACGTCTGGTGGCAACTCAGAGGCGAGCCTTCTCTGTAGTTGCTCCTGGGCTGTGGAATGCAGTCCCAGCAGAAATCTGTAATTTGAATTCATTATTGGTTTTCAGGAGAGCCCTTAAGACCTATCTATTTCGATTGGCCTTCCAGGGTCTTTAAACCGTAAATGTTCGTTCTGGTCCTCTGGGGATTTTAAACTGTTTTAATTGTTAATTGGTTTTATTTTGTTTTTATAGTTTTTGTTTTTAACTGTTAATTGATTTTAATTGTTTTTATTTTAATGTAACCTGTTTACCTGTTTACCTGTTCAGTGCAGATTTGGTGATTTCAACTAAAAATTTATGTATTCTTATCAAGCAACTGATTTTCACTGACCTGAAGTCAGCTGCAGCGTAAATCAAACTAAGTACATGTAAACAACTCGTTGATTGTATGTTGTAATATGACAGGCTGATATTAAACACAGAACTATATATGACAAGAACAGATTGGGCAAATTGTACATGTAGTATACACTTGTTTGCATAATACTATAATAATTCAGACTATCCAAGCCTAGGTTACATGTCAAGCTCTTTTAAAATTAATTCCCCACTACCCTACCTTTTCCACATTTCATTCCTCCCCTCTTCAAAACAGGTCAGGTCCAGGAAATTCAGTTCTATCAGGGAGCAAATAAAGTGGTTTTGGTCTTGTAAGAATCTCTGTCTCTCTTCCCTCATTACCCAAATTGGTGTCTTCTTTTCCTATGAAATAAGGACACTAGGGACAGATTGGCCTGTGGTTGAATACGAGATGCACATATAGCCTCTGTTTTCTCTCTTTATTCCTGGCCCTCTTAGCTGGGAGCCCATTGAGAAATATATCAATGAGCAATATGAGAAGTTCCTGAAGGAGGAGGTGAATATTGCAAGGAAGAAACGAATCCCAGACACAAGAGTCCATTGTTGCCTCTACTTTATTTCTCCCACAGGTCACTCGTATGTATCTCTCACCCATTCTAATGCATGCTCATATGATGGAGGGTGGGCTGTGATGTGCTAGTTCAGCATATGTGACCCCCAGAAGCCAATTGACATCCATGCACAGTCTAGTGTGCCAATCCTCCAGTAAGCTGCACAGAAAACCAAGGGAATTAATAGGCTGGATGCAGCTGATGTCCACATGGGAACTTGGACACATTTTTACTGTTGTGTCAAAATAAGAGTATAGTTAGCAGTGGTAAAAGTACATTTCATGCCTTGCCAGAAGTTTATGACTATGGAGCGCCGGAAAAGTTCCATAATATTTTGCTAGTCCTCACTGCTTATATGTCTCTGTCTACGATCATCGCTCATGGGAACCGCCCATGGCAGCATCCTCTTAGGGTGCCTTCACATGTGATATATTATGTACATGAGTATACATGGCTGCTGGAAAAAGAAATGCTCATGTATCTTGTTATGTATGAAGATCATGCAAGTGTTCATTTTGTC
This sequence comes from Hemicordylus capensis, assembly GCF_027244095.1. Lineage (NCBI taxonomy): Eukaryota > Metazoa > Chordata > Lepidosauria > Squamata > Cordylidae > Hemicordylus > Hemicordylus capensis. The sequence continues at coordinate 213,272,148 of NC_069661.1, read as the reverse complement.
CGTGTACACTCATTGGGAATTTGCTATTAGCCATAGTTTCCTAACAAAATAGAGACTTGTGTTATCCTCATAGAATACACGTAATTTTCAGATATGATAGCATATATCAGTGTGCTTACATTTTGCCTTGTACCAATTTTTTTCTGACACGTAATTTTCAGATATGATAGCATATATCAGTGTGTTTACATTTTGCCTTGTACCAATTTTTTTCTGATACCTTGTGGTTGCAGCCCTTAAGAGTCTCCCCATTTCTTCTTTATCTCTCTCCCAGTCTGTTGTGTATGTCCAATAACTATTTTATGCTGTGGTCATGGAGGAAATTAACAAGAAAAGATCTAGTGTCACAGATGGGGAAGGTTTTTGTTCAGTTTTCCCCCTTTCTAACCTAGCAACAGAGTAAGCAGAGGGGATTAATTTTGCAGAGGCCAGGAGTAGGAAAATATGCTCATCTGTATTAAAGGTGGTGGTGATTTTCTAAAAGTCTTCTTCCCGGGCTGCAGCTTGCGACCTCTGGATATGGAATTCATGAAACACTTGAGCAAAGTAGTAAACATCATCCCTGTTATTGCCAAGGCAGACACCATGACACTGGAGGAAAAGATTGAGTTCAAACAAAGGGTAAGTTATCTGGGGAACATCCAGTAATGCACCCAAGTGCACACCACTAGGATCAATATTCTTTGTTCACATTGCTCTCCATTTTGAAATGTTTTCTCACCCAGGTTCGCAAAGAACTAGAAGTCAATGGAATTGAGTTTTACCCCCAGAAAGAGTTTGATGAGGATCTTGAGGATAAGACAGAGAATGACAAGATCAGGGTAAGATGCTCATGATTATGTTTGTGTCTGTGGAACAGGGTTTATTGTATTATGATAGTTTATGGCTACCTTGCTTGATGCTGAGCATCAGTTAGAAGTAACTAACTAAAATTAGCTACGGTTCTTCTGAACCTCTAAATACTGTTAGTACTTCCTCAGATGAAAATTAGGTCACATCTATTTTCTGGTGGCTGAGAAGCTTGAATTTCTGTTCATGCGTATATTTGCATTTTACAGGTTTAAGTGGGGGAAATCTACATATTTTCAAAGGTTTATAGTTTGTTTATTTACATCCCGCCTTTCCACTTATTAAGTGTTCAGGGTGCCTAGTAAGTGTTCAGTTTGAATTGCACCTTGTATAGGTTCCTGTATGTGACATGGATTCCCAGTTTTTAACATCAACACTGTTGGTCAGCTGCACATTTAATCACATTTAGTTAGCATGGGCAGATGTTAAACTAGTAGTGTAAACAGGTTTTCCATGTTGAATACAGCCAACATTTGCAAGTTAACTTTACTATTTCATAAGAACATAAGAACAGCCCTGCTGGATACCGAGCCCAAGGCCTATCTAGTCTCGCATCCTGTTTTACACAGTGACCCACCAGATGCATTTGGGGAACCCACAGGCAAGAGGTGAGCTCGTGCCCTCTCTCCTGCTGTTGCTCTGCTGCAACTGGTATTGAGAGGCATCATGCCTTTGAGACTGGAAGCTCATAGTTTGGTCCTAATACATAAGACTTTTTTTTAGACTTTGTGAAATAATACCTGGCAAATAAATAAATTCTAGTGTGGCCAAGGAAGTTTCTTCAGTTAGCTACATATCACACAGACACCATAGAAATGCTTCAGTAATGAATTATAGAACTATTAAAGGTCTATATAGTCTGGAGTTGGGTAATTTTGACTGGGAAATATGCATGTCCTATTCTGCAAAAGAACACATGCTAGGAATGGCAGGTGGTGACAGGCAGAAAGGTACATGGAACAAGATGTGGAAGAAACAACTATTGTCTGTAAGTGTAGTTCAGAAGAGCAACTTGTCTCACTGTTTGTTCTCAGCAGGAAAGTATGCCATTTGCAGTGGTGGGCAGTGACAAGGAATATCAAGTGAATGGGAAAAGAGTCCTGGGCAGGAAGACACCATGGGGAGTCATTGAAGGTAAAAAAAGAGAGGACGATCTTATTGTTTTAGATGCCTATAGGTTTCAGGTATCAAATGATAAAGTCTACAGCCCCAGCAACAAGTCCCAACATAACACAGTATATTGTACTGTATTTGTTGAGTGGTGTAAGGCAAAATATTAAAATCCTCATATAGCAGAGTATGCTCTGGTGGTAAAGAAGTTCAACCCAAGAGATTATCTGGAGACAGTAAGTTGAGTTCAAAAAACAAATAAAGATTTATTAAGAAACTGAAACATCGCATACTGAAAGAGAGACACAGAACTACATACCCAAACAGGCATTAGCTTTCAACAACAACTGAACAGTTCTAATTTCTCTGTTTCTCCTAATAAAAGGTGACTCTGAATGTAAGACAATGGACCGGGTCTCATGAGCACACAGGGCATACTGGGGAGCGGCTTTTCGCCTCCCCTCCGGGGGTCTACTTGCAAGTAGCCACGCCACGGAGCCACGCCACAGCTACTCACAATCAGATAGCCCAGGTTTGTGGAGCGCTCGCTCCGCAAACCCGGTAAGCGGAGGAGTGCTTGAGTGGGTTACCCGCTCTAGAACCACCGGGCTCACAGCGGAGCCTGGTGGTTCTCACAATCAGCAAAAATCGGGCTAGCCTCCACTAGCCCGATTTTTGCTGATCATGGGAATAGCCCCAATGTCTTCAAAGATGGAGGCAGAGGACTCTGAGGCCTGGTTTACACATACAGGTACATTTTAACTGCAGTTAAAGCTGCTAGTACACCAGAACACACAAAACGGCTAATAAGGGTCTAAAGTTAATTCCAGTTTCCCCCGACAAACTTCAATTGTAACCTGAGGTTTTCTCTAAGCTTTGCCACCGAACTGCCACTGAACTTTTCCATAATCACTGGACTGCTATGCCTGAAGGCAGACTCGCCCATAACTGCAGTTACGTGCCCATTTCCAAACTCCAGTCATAGAGGCAGCAGTGCAGACCCACCCCGAGGATGTGGCTGCTTCACGCTTCTAGGTCTAGTTGGCAGCTGCTCAGAAAGAAGCCCATGCCCCTCCTGTCAGCTGTGCAGCTATGGAGTTGCCGGACGACAGGGATGCCAACATGCCCCATCCTGGACTGGCAAGCCAGTCAAGCCACGCAGCCGCTCATGGGCAACAGTCATGGGTGTCCACAAGCACAAACCCCACAAGTGGCAGCACAAGCAGGGCATCGGATCACGGCTGTGGGAGGGGGAAGCCAAAAGTCAGACCCAAGCAGGGAAGCTGGAGCAGCCAAGTTCTATTTTTCACACAGAAAGGGTGGGGAAGGGGGCCCCAGCCCCTTCCCCAGGTGGGAATACTTGTTCTCTAAGTCTTTCTCATGAGAAGAACTGTCTGTGGGTCACGAATGCCAAATGAACGAAATGGTACTCATATTGTACTACTACCACAATGATGGTGACGACGACAAATATTTATATACTGCTCTTCAACCAAAGTTCACAAAGCGGTTTACAAAGAAAAATAAACAATACGTAAATAAAATGGTCCCCTGTCCCCAAAGGGCTCACAGTCTAAAAGAAACATAAGGCAGATAGCAGCAAAAGCCACTGGAGGGTTGCTGTGCTGGGGCTGGATAGGGCCAGTTGCTCTCCCCCTGCTAAATAGAAGAGAATCATCACTTTAAAGGTTGTCTCTTTGCTCAGTTAGCGGGGGCTGTATGAGGTGATGCCCTCAATGTGGAATGAATAGCTCCCCATTACCCCATGGATTGCTCTCTCACGGGAATGGTAGACTAAGAGGACAGGGCCTTCTCTGTTGCTTCCCCCAGATTCTGGAATGCTCTCCCTGTGGCTATTCACCCCTCTGTCTCCATCATAGTTTTTAGAAAGTGTGTGAAATCTTGGCTTTTTACCCAGACTCTTTCATATGATTGTCTCTACTGCTGCTGCTTTGTATTTTGCATAGTTATATTGTGCTTGTATTCGAAATCTTTTTAGTCAGATCTGTGTTTTTATATTCTAGCTTAACATTTTAATTGTGTAATTTCTATAGTCTTGTTTTAATTTTTCAGTGTGAGCTGCCTTGAGATTGTTTTAATGAAAGTATATAGTATACAAATTTAACAATAAACAAACAAACAAATAAATAAAGAGCAGCGAGGGAGGATGTGCCATGCAGGAAAGCTGCAGGGACGGGCACTTGGGCAAGTGCTTTCCTGGTCTCGGTGATGGCCGCCAAGCCACTGTCAAACCCTGCGCCCTGCCAACCCACCCGCCAATGTGGAGATGTGCACCCTACCCATGGCCCCAATGGGCAGTGCAGATGTCCCAGGGTGGCTGGAAACTGGGGCTTTCTACTCCTGGGAATCACTGCACCTCAAGATCTACATACGTCGCAATGCCGGCCCTGGCCCAGGAGTTTTGAATGTCTGGAAGGGTCTACTCCGCAGCCCACTGCCCGCACCGTCCATGCGAATGGTTGGTGTGGTGGCACTTTTGGCAGGGTCAGAAAGGCAGACCCCCCTCAAAGGGATTCCAGAGCAACCAAGTTCTATTTTTTGCACAGAAAAGGTGGGGAAGGGGAGCCCAGCCCCTTCCCTGGGTGGTAATATTTGCTCCCTAGTTTTTACTCATAAGAAGGACTGTCTGTGGGTCACGAATGCCAAATGAATGAGATGGTACTCATGTTGTATGAGGTGGTGCTCTCAATGTATGATAAAGAGCACCCCATCACCCCACAGACCACTCTCTCATGAGCGTGGCAGACTAAAGGGAGTGAGGGAGGGTGCTCCAAGCCAAAAAACTGCAGGGACGGGCCCTTGGGCAAGTGCTTGCCTGGTCTCGGCAACTGCCGCCAAGCCACTGTCAAACCTTGAACCCTGCCAACCCACCCGCCAAAGTGGAGATGAGCACATTACCTATGGCCCCCAATGGGTGACACAGCCATCCCAGGGTGGCTGGAAACCGGGGCTGGGAATTACCACACCTGAGATCTACATGCATATGCCACAATGCCAGCCCTGGCCCAAGAGTTTTGAATGGCTGGAAGGGTCCACTCCACAGCCCACTGCCCACACTGTCCATGCAAATGGACAAATAACCCCTCCTAACTGGGCAAAGAGGCGCCTTTTATCATGGTGATTCTCTTTATTTAGCAGGGGGAGAGTAACTGGCCCTGTCCACCCCCAGCACAGTACTTCTAGTGACTGTTGCTGGTGTGTGTCTTATGTTTATTTTTAGAATGTGAGCCCTTTGGGGACAGGGAGCCATCTTATTGTTTGTTATTTCTCTTTGTAAACCGCCCTGAGCCATTTTTGGAAGGGCAGTATAGAAATTGAAATAACAATAACAATAACAATAATAATAATAATAAATGGTTGGTGTGAGGCTGCTGTTTGCAGGGACTGAAAAGCAGACCCGCCAGAAGGGATTCCAGAGCAGCCAAGTTCTATTTTTCACAAAGCAATGGTGGGGAAGGGGTCCCCAGCTCCTTCCACTTTGGGGGGGTTCGTGCCCACAGAGGCAAGTTCATGAGCAGGACAGGTCACTGAGGACAGTCTTGGGTCAGCTGAGCTCCTTTTTCAAGGAAACTGCCACTCTATCCAGGGCTCACTGGCCAGGCATCAGAGTGACAGGCCAAAGGGACACCTCCAAACAGCTCATGAGAGGGACCATCAGAGTGGAGAGGAAAGAAGCAATGTGCCTGGGAAAAGCATCACTGGTTCAAGAGGGCAACCCATCGCCTTCTCCACCTAACACCTCCCTCATGAGGGTGTCAGGCCATGGGTGCTCTGAATAGAGTGAGGATGGTTTCTGGCTCACAGTTGCAGTGAGTGCTATCCCAGGAAACACATTTCTAGACCTGGGGAACGCGGACAAGCTGCCACAATACCGTGCCCATTTCCTGCCTGCATGTCCATGTGTACAGGTGTACCTTTTACAGCACCCTGGAATGGCCACCCAGCTCTCCAGCATTGTCTGGAGAACAGGGTATGGGTGGGGGCTCGCCTCTCCCATCCATCCCTGTACCTGCAGCTCTGCATATGGCAGGAGGGTAGACCAGGAACCAGGAGTTCTGAATGGGTGGACAGGTCCATGTAAGTGTCCAGCCCTCCACCAATACCACGCACCCACCAGGGCAAGGGGAAGGGGGGCATCTACATGCCCTCTGGGTGCTTTACAGGCCCGAACAGAGGAAGCATGTGGGGAGCTTTGGGGGGATCTGCTCTATTTTTTTTAACAAAGAAAGGGTGGAAAGTGGGGTCCAGCCACTTCCTCGGTGGAGTGTGGATTACCACCCGTTATTCATGAGCATGGCCTTGGTTACTCCTCATCAAAACATGATGATGAGTGTGGCCACAAAATGGCCATGCAGACTATGCCCACTTATATGAGTGTCAGTCTGTGGGTACTCTGAGTAGAGCTGCATTGCTGTGGGTTTGGAAGCAGTGGGCAGAGCTATCCCAGAGATTGCTTTCCTGCTCCTGGGGATGGCAGCCGAGGTGCCTGAAAAACCAGTCCCCTGCCTGGCCATTCACACCTGTGCACAGGTGCACCATCACCAGCGGCCCCTGCAGTCACCCTAGCTGCCCCAGGGTCGGGGGAGCAGAGGAGAGTGCCCAGTTCTATTACTGCTTTCCTATTTAACACATTACTGGAATTATTTTCTTTTATTTACAGTGGAAAATCTCAATCACTGTGAATTTGCCCTACTCCGAGACTTCGTCATTAGGTGAGTTCCTTGGCTGTTGCTCTTTATTGAATTGAAAATAACTTGCTGGTAAGATCTCAAATGAAAGGTTTTTTCACACGTGAACAGTTATAGCATTAAATGTGATTTTAAAAAGTAAAGTTAGTGCTTTTAAAAGCAGTTTTTAAGGGCTGCAAAATGAAGTTCAGTGTAACTGGCTGACATGGGCGCTTTCCACATTAGACCCCGCAACAGGGTCATGTCACATCTCGGAAGTGTGCTTCCACACTTCTTGTGTTGTGACACCACAGTCCCTACATGGACAGCAGGTGCCGTTCACATTTCCAGTGCCTTGTTTCAAATTTAATCACTGCAATTTAGAGCTATGGCATTGTATATGCAGCGTAAAAAGGTTGCTGTTTTTTCGGGTTGATCGTTTCCGCGAGACTGCTACCCCTGCTGCTTACGTTTCGAATGCAACTTGCCTGAACAGAGGCATTTTGCTGCTGTTGAGCAGCTAGTCTTCAAAGCGCCAACATGAGGAAAGTTACTCAAAGTTGTCCCACTGAAATTGAAAGGACAAGTTAGACAATGCCTACTTTGACGAAAGCATGCTGTCGAATCGATGTCAACTCCTGGTGGCCACAGAGCCCTGTGGTTGTCTTTGTTAGAATACAGGAGAGTTTTTACGATTGCCTCCTCCCACACAGTATGAGATGATGCCTTTCAGTAGCAGAGTGGTGTAGTGGTTAGAGTGCTGGACTAGGACCGGGGAGACCCGAGTTCAAATCCCCATTCAGCCATAATACTAGCTGGGTGACTCTGGGCCAGTCACTTCTCTCTCAGCCTAACCTACTTCACAGGGTTGTTGTGAAAGAGAAACTCAAGGATGTAGTACACCGCTCTGGGCTCCTTGGAGGAAGAGCGGGATATAAATGTAATAATAATAATAATAAAAATAATAATAATAATAATAATAATGCTGCCCTCATTATGTCAGTCAGTAAATGTCAAGTGATGCACACTGAGGAAATACTTTAACTTTTGTATACAGTGGTCATACTGTATATGTATTAGTGGAAAGGGTGATTAATGTTATTAGGAAAAATATTTTGGAGTCATAGTGTTCAATGAAAAGATCAACTCAATTTGCAGTGATGTTAAAAAAAGAGAGAAATTCTATGCTAAGAATGATTAGCAAAGAGCTTGAAATAAGATGCCCAGCATTGCCATGCCTTTATAATGGCTGTGACTCTTTAGGAAAGTGAAGGTCATGCTGCATAGTTCAATAAAAGTTGGACAGTTCTGTGCAAGGCTGTCCTTAGAGAGCTCTGGTGGGGTGCAGGAGCTGGGGCAAATAGGAGAGTAGGCCCCCCTTCCAGTTAATTTTAATGGGGGTTAAAAAAGCAGGGCCTGGGGCAGTTGCCCTGCTTGCCCTGCCCTAAGGACAGCCCTGGCTCTGTGTTAAGGAGTACTGCAATATAGATTCAGAATAATACAGCCAATATTGTCATGCTCTTATTTAAATGAATGTTGCAGCCACATTTGGAAGAATGCATAAAGTTCTGGTATTTCAAAAAGGTTGTCAGAGCTGGAAAGGAAGCAACAAAGGGCAGCCAAAATGATAAAGGGTAGGAGCACCTTTCTTATGAGGAAAGGCTAAAGCACTTAAACAAGATGGCGGGCCATGAGAGAGGTTTATTCAATTATGCATGGTGTAGAGAAAGTGAACAGAGAGAATGTTTTCTTTTTCTCTCATAACACTAGAATTCAGGGTTACCCAATAAAATATTGATAGTACTTCTCCATACAGCAGAGAATTAATTTATGGAATTCATCACCACAAGATGTGATGATGGCCACTGGTTTTGATGGTTTTAAAAAGGAATTCGACACATTCATGAGGATAGGTGGTAGGTTTGTTGCGGAAATCCTTGCGCAGGGAGATAAATTGTAGCCACTGTTTTGGAAAATGGAGTGGAGATGTACTGCATTGGTGAAATGGGAAAAGGAACAAACAATTTTGTAAAAAATAAATGAAGTATATGCTCTATGAAAGGATGAGCTAATGCTGAGAGAGGAACCTTTTTGTTGTTGTATTACCCCTTTCATTGTTTAAAACTAAAGAGCTACCTGAATGCTCCTGGGCTTGCATGGTAAAGTAGCCACTTCTCTCTTTCTCTGTCCTGATCTTCAGGACCCACCTTCAAGACCTAAAAGAAGTTACACACAACATCCACTATGAAACTTACAGGGCTAAACGACTGAATGACAATGGAGGACTCCCCCCAGTGACTGTAGAGACAGAAGAAAACCATGAAAGTAACCTGTGAATGACCCATCTGGTCTTGCTGTTATCTGACATCTCTGAATTATAACCACTACTATCACCCCATCCCTTGATTTGAATTCAAGCCTCTCTTTGAAGCATGTGGAATATCCTTTGTGTGTGCATATGGGGGAAAACCAGGGACATAGCCCCAACTTCCTCAAATGTTCCCATACTGTTGTTTGTTTGTTTTTAATTTAAATTTTGTATTTTGCACAGCGGACTCTAGTCTTCCATTGTCACATATTTCAAGATTCAGCTGTGGATCCTGATCGTGGGGAATTTTGAAAGGAAGTCTGGAAGTGGTGTGGGGTCACGTGGAGTGCCTCCAAGGGAGGAAAAAACAAAACAAAACACTGGAGATCCATGTAAGGAAGTTGTAAGCATTAATGGTGGCATCATAGAGCCATGCTTTGGTGTATGTTTGACAGGTATGGAAGAGGTTGGGTGGTTCTTCACCTGTGGTATCATAGGTTCACCACTTAATATGGAAGCAGGAAAAATGGACTTAGACTTGGATCATAAGCACACTTATGTGGAAGTAAGGTCCAGGGAAATCAGTGGGAGGGATTTGTTGCCAAATAAATGTGTTTAGAATCAAAGTGCCATGGTGGAAAAGACAGACTGGATTTTGGCCAATGTTTGCCATGGGTGGTGCTGCTTAGAGGCAAATTTATAGAAAGACAGCTAAGAGTTTGGATTTCATTTGGAAATGTTAATTTGTTTCGCGGTGGGGGCATTTTATAGAGAGGAACCCCTTTCAAATTGTGATACAAAGAATTTTTGATAGGTGCAAATATCATCTTTAGGTTGCCATTACACATCTCAGATGTCTTGGTCCTGTGTGACCCTTAACATTGTCAGACATATGTTTCAACAGGAACATAATTGCAACAATCCCATTTGGGTTGCTGTAGGAGCTGGAAACAGCAAGAACACATGTCCCACTTGTGCCTTTTCTCCCTCCAACCCACTGACTATGAGAGGGCAGCTTTCTGCTAAGCAGAGAGTATCTTAAACTGGGAATATTTCCCAGAAGATGCCCCAATCTATTGCGCATTCAGAGGTCAAACAGGATAGAGTTGACAAAGGAACAAAGTACTTGGGCAGGGCATGCTTTCCTTTGATCTCTATAGTGAGGCATTCTTATTGTGGTTCTACTTGTCCAGGACACCATTTGTTTGTACCAGGTGTGCTGCCAATTGCAAAACAGATCTTCTGATATGGAGTCTGACAGCACATGAAAATATTAGCTTTTATTTCCTAAGCAAAGAGCAAGTGCCTCACCTTCATGGCTATGGAGAAAACAGTTTAAAGGTGTATGAGTATCTCTACTTGAAGACCTGAAAAGCAGAGGTGGTTTGTGTGGAAGTTCTAGTGGTTAGGAGGACTTTATGGCCCTATACCAGTCCCAAACTGTCCTTGCCCCACCCTCACTCTGTTATTTCATACTGCCTTCCAATGTGCCATAAGTACCAATTAGTATTGTCAATTCTTTCAGATAAAAAGTCAGCCTTGCTCATTCTAATTAGCTACTTTGACTTTGTTTTTAAGAACAATTAGGAAATATATTTAAGATATAAAACAAAATTCCTCTATGCAAATTCAATTTTTCATTCTGTCCAATTTAATATACTTTTAAATGGTGTCCCATATTCCTCCAAGTAGAACCAAATTGTCTAATAATAATATGAGATACAATATATAGTCATAGGAACAGAACAAAACCTGCTGCCACCATCACAATATAATCTATTATTACCTCTTAGTCACAATTGCAAGTTACTAAAGAACACTAAAAGCAAATTTAAACAGAAAAGCTTTACAGATTTCCAAAAGCATGGAGATTTGGGCACTGGAGGGCCTCCTTGGGGAGGGAATGCAATAAAACTGGGGTCATTACAGAGAAAGGCTCATTGCATACCTTTCTTGGTTTCACAGATGGAAAAGATACAATCTGAAACAGGCTTCTTCAAATGATCTTAATATATGGGAACTGCCATATTGGGAAAGGCGCCCCATAAGCTATTATAGCTGATAAGAGAGAGAGGGGGAGGGAGGGAGATGAAAATTGGGAATTGCTTCTTGGAAACTGGAAAGGAAAGTGAATGCAAAATCCCATAACCATTTTGAACACTGTTACTCTTTTGTGGTGGCTCCTGAAAGAGCAAAGACTGTGGATGCTCTGAAACCCTTCCATGTAATTTTTCCACTGCAGGGAATGTTCACTTTTGGAGCCTTGGGCAGCATCAGAAGTGGGCACCATAGCAATATGTGTTTAAAATGATATAATTAATTTAAGAAGAAACACTTTGATCCACAGAACTTTGTGCCATGACCTCTCTGCTTAGTCCCATGCTAATTAATCATTCTCCTTTACACAAACAAAACTATATATGATACCCATGCCATTTCCTCATTTAGGTGATTGTTAGCTGACTATATATTTTATTGAAAGACCCACTCTGGCATGAGGATGAGGGTGACAACTTCTGTCTTGGTCCATACAGTGGTGATGCTGGATGTTAGCATACAACTTCTATTGTATGATGAGCCAAGAGACCCAAGTCTTTATAGCTCAGGCAAATATGACAGTTTGCTAATGTCTATATTGCATTACATTGCCACAATGCTAGAATCATAGGACTGGGGGCAAATGATCCAACTCTTCAGTGTGGGTTACACAAGATCTGTCTGTTTTCAGTGCAGGCCTAGTCAATGAAGCATGAGTTTGCCTCACGTTGGACAGGCCACAGATTATTTCTGTGCAGAAATAACAATACCTTATTTCTTCCTCTCTCTAGTGTAGCCATTTAGAGGTCAGTGAGAACAGCCAGTTTGAACATATCTGATCAAACCTAGTTTAAGTCAAAGATTAAAAGAGCTTAGTAATCTTTCCCTGGCTCTGAGGGGATTTTTGTGAACGTTGTCAGATTGGCAGCCTTCCACAGCCCTGCAAGAACAAGACATAATTGCATGGCCTTTCTGAGAAGCATGGATAAAGCTGGGAGAATCATCTGTCATTGAAATAGCTAGTTGGAAGCAATGCATGTTTTTGTACAGGGCCCTATGAAAGAACACTTTATAGAAGGGTTGCTATAGTAATTATAAGGTTATAAAACAACAGAAGAAAGGAAAACTGGCATATAAGACTTGAATATAATATCAGAAGTGTGTGAGGCCGGAGTGGAGATTAGAACAATAGGCAAAGGAGAGAATGGATGTCCTTTGGCAGAGGTACATCAGAGATGAATGCATTGTGGCTGTGATTTTAGCTCCTATATTTGTGCGTAGCCCACTTCAGTATCTTGTATGTTTGCCAATATAACATCATTATTGTCAGGCACAGGATGTTATCTCTAACAGCATTGCTTATTTCTGTCTGTCTATATCTGCTCTTTTTAGCTTTGCTGGAGGCTGAGCAGAGGAAACCTAGTAAACAGATCCTACTGCCCTGTATCAGCATTATCCTGCCTAAGATACAGGCAAAGCCTCAACAATGGTACTTGAATCCATGCATATCAGTTGGACTCCACCCACATGCAAGCAGAAGTTCTCATCCAAATCCCTATGCATCCTTCTGTCTTACTTGTAACTGCGCTACAATGCTTCAAGTGTCCATCCCAGTCTCTCTCCTATTAGCTCTCTCCTATTAACTTAAGGTGCATAGGCCTTTTTGTAGCAAACTGGTCTGACCAGATATATCAGCATTTTCTGTGCTGGATTATGCTCATATTTCCATCTTGTCACCCCCCAACCAGTTAATCGTATCAAGACTATTTCACAGCCAGCAGTTCCTCATCCTCTTCTGAATGGGGCAATACATAGGGCTGGTACACATTGCAAACCTGGAGAGCCACTTAAAATAATTTAACATGATGTAAAGTTGAGACCAACATTTTGCCTAAAGTGAAATTCAAAGCAAACGTTGGGGTTCCTTCACAGTAAATAATCACGGGAATTTTAAGGGAAGTCAAAAGATTATCATCATTTATGATTGATTAAAGCACCTAATATAGATATTAGGTACTGTCCAAAAATAATGTGAAGAGGTCCCTGCAGGGGTGTAACTATAATAGGGCAAGGGGAGACAGTTGTCTGGGGGCCCACTGCCTTGGGGGGCTCCCCAGAGGCAAGTCACATGACTGACTCCCCCAGTCGTGCACCCGCCCGGGCTTCCTTCAGTTGTATTCATCCTCCGAAATTGATGTGAGTGTTAAGACCTGGAGCTACCAGAACAGCATGTCTTTCTCTAGTACCATTAAATGATTTGCATCGTCCACAATTTACAAAACCTTTTGAAAAATAATTTAGGATGATGTTCTATTGTGGCACATAACAAAAAGCAATAGTGGTAACAAAAAGCATAGTTGCTGCGCCCCTGGGTCCTTGCTTGCAAGTTCATAATCTAAAAGGACAAAAGGAGAGGGGATTTGGAGCAGGGTGGAATGGAAACTTTGCACTACTTATATAAAAAGAAAAGAAAGCAAAAAGAGTTAAAGCAAAATGTATACAATAATTAACCCACAATTAGAAAATTAATCAAACACATCAAATAGAACATCAGAAAGGAAATACAAGAGAGAAAAGATGCATTTTAAATCATTTCTTGAAGTAGGACAAAGAGGAAGTTGTTGAATAGCTAAAGGGGGAAAGTTCCATGCATAAGGAGCCAAGAGAGATAAAGCATGGAGATGAGAAAGAATGCAAGAGAGAGGACTAAGAAGATTAGTATTTGATGAATGGAGGAAATATTTCCGGAAGACTGGTGAAATTTTCTAGGAGGCTTTCACATATCCCTAGCTGTTGTTGTCAAATTTTGCCTAAAGTGAAATTCAAAAGTAATTTGGAGGGAATCTCCTCAGGTGAAGCACTGAGGAGATTCCAAGAGCCAACAGAGTTATAAATCAGGCAAACATTTTTGGGATGTGTGTCATACATCTTCATGTGGCTATGTATGTCACCATCATATCCCTATTTAGACATTATGTTGTATGTGCAAACTGATGTCTGTGCACATATACATTGTTTATGTGAATGATTGTACACATGTTCATGTTAAAAGTGAATCTTGGTTCAGACGCTGTCAAATGCAGAATACAGATAGGAAAAGTACTGCTGTACATGTGTTGAACATAACATGTGAATGTACATGTTCAGGGCTGCTCAACTTCGGCCTTCCTGCAGATGTTGGCCTACAATTCCCATAATCCCTGGCTATTGGCCACTGAGGCTGGGGATTATGGGAGTTGTAGTTCAAAAACAGCTGTCAGGCCTCAACTGAGGAGGCCTGAATTGTATACAGATCTGTATGTGTGTACATTGTACACAGTTGGTATGTATATTGAACATAATGTGTTAATACGGCTCATGTGAACTGTTTGTGTGACTAAGTAAAGTCTATTCAGACATTAGGTTGTACAGTACATGTGTAGAGGTATCTGTACACATGTACACATTTTTCTGTGAATCACTGCACATGTGTTCATTTTTAAAGTGAACCTGGATACAGGAACCCTCAAAGGCAGGGTACAGATAGAATCGGACTAGTGTGTGTGCACTGAACCTAATTTGTGAATACATGTATACAGATTGTATGTATGTTGAACATAACATGTGTAAATAGGGCTCAAGTGGATTGGCAACTTTCTCCATGAGCGTTTGGAGACATTTGCAGTACGGAGGAAACTGGCAAATTCACATGATGAGCTGCTGCGCTCTAATAGCCCACCATGTGATGAAAGCTGCCATGTGAAGCAGTTTAAAGCAGCTTGGCCTCCACTTGGGAGCTGTAACATGCTTACCGGCCCATAGTGGGACTGCAAGAATTCAAGTCTATCCAAGGCTACAAAAGCCATAAATACTTATCCATTTAAGCCATTTTCATTTCAGAGCTGAAGCAAAATTGGACTGATGAGTCCATAACAGTAAGCCCACTTCTTCAGATAGCATCATTCACCGACAAGAAGCAGAGCAAGATATATAAGGCATTGATGCTATTGTCTAATGAAGGTGTGTAGTATCGCAGCCCACTCATGCAAAGAAGAGTTTCTTAATGCTGTAACTTTAACTATAGGGCTGTGTTTCCCTTAGATTATCCATGGAAGCAGTGAGTTTGAGGATAAAGATTGTTCTTTTTGATGTAGGAAGTTTGGTCCGTTCAGGGGATCCAAAACTGAAGGGGTCTTGATGGATTGTATTTCTGCTGAACAATTTATATCTGCATCATTCTAAACAGTAAAATGTACTTATTGGTTACTTTATCCCCAGCCATAGCATTTGATTTAAAATTCCATGCTTATGCTGACTTCCATTAGAGAGGTTTCCATCAATATTATAGTCAACTAAGTTTGCATGATCTTGTCAAAGCAATCCATGATGGTGAAAAGCAAAGATCTGCAGTCATGCCTTCTCTGTGTAGACTTCTGCCTTTCTGGATCCAAGCCAACAGTGGGAGCTGCAAATGTTCACAGACTCCAGCAGCAACCAAAGTAATGCACTATTATGAAATTGTCTTTTTCTCCATTCTTCTTTTCAATTCTAGCATCACCGATGACACCTAAGGAGCCCTTTGTTGATTACTAATATGATGACTACTGTTTTAACAATTATACAGTACCAATAGTTTGGTAAGATGTTAAATGCCCCTTGACATTAATTTTGGCTTTCCTCTTTTCCCCTCCTTTTTTGATACTACGTACAGATCTGTATCATATTGTCAGAAAAAGAAGTCAATAAACTGAGACATGGGGCACAAAGAGCTCATACTGTAGTGTCTGAAAGAAAACCCCACATTGTTATCGTGCATATAGAGATGTTATCTAAAGCATTTTGGAAATGTAGAACCCTCTTGGAAGAAAGTTAATGGACACTGGTAGATTACAATAAGTTAATGCAGAGCAACAAATACCATATTTATCTGAGTCCAAGGCTAGTCCCCCGCCCCCAGTTCTTTGATGTTAGAAATGGGGGTGGGGGTGTCATCTTAAATTCAGAGTCTTCTTTTAGGGTAAATACAAGTATAACCTGTATGTCACTTTTATATTTTAAGGGGGTCATCTTGAATTCAGGGTAATCTTCTATTTGGGTAAATACAGTACAAGCATAAGTGAATGAATGAAATCTAGATCCTCCTGGTACCTCCAGCCCAAGAGAGTACCACAATGAAGTCCTCTTGTTATCTCTCTAGCCCTGAATGAAAAAGATGACAAAAAGACAAGTACCAGTGATGTAAATGTTGCTAGACTTAACTTTCTATCTGTGTTCTGTTGTCTGATTAAAGAAAACATCATTTGATCAAGTGATTAATTGGTTTATTTGCTCAGTAATTTCTTTGCTTTTTAAAGTTTCTCCCCGATTTGGGTCTGACACTTACTTTCAGCATCATTGTATCAAATAATATTGAGCCGAGTCTCACGATCAGTGAGACCCAGTTTCAGGAGCAGCGCGGGGAGAGCGGGCTAAGCCCGCTCTCCCTGCACACGAGCAAATAGGGAGCCCTGGGCAGCCAGATCGGCTGCCCACACGATTGCTAGCTCCGTGACGGAGCCAGTGGGGGCTGGGGGGAACGGAGGGCCGATCAGCCCCCGCAAGCTCCAGCATGCCCTGCGCAAGTGTGCAGGGCATGCTGGCGAGACCCCCGGAGCCAGGAGGCGGCTTTTCACCTCCCCTCTGGGGGTCTCCTCATGAGTAGCCGCGGAGCCGCGCCGCGGCTACTCACGATTGAAAAAATTCAATCGGTTTTGGGGGACGGGGATTTAGGCGGGTTAACCGTCTGGGAGCCCACAATCACTCCCCTAGCTCGATTTTGGCTGATCGTGGGAATAGCCCCACTGTCTTACATGCCCAGGCTGGCTCTGTGATGCCATAGATTACTTTCCTCTCAATAGATTTCACAGCCTCAGAACTAGTTTCATATCAAGGTCAGCTCAAGAGTATTTTTACAGAACAAGAGTGAATCCACAACAAAATGTTGGACTACATCCCTGTTGTGTATGTGTTACCTGAGCCTGTGGCTGAGCATGGTAGAAAAAACAAAAGTTGGGTCTTGCTTCATGTGCAATTTTTATTTTTTCTGTTTTTGTTTTTGGTGGGAGAAGCAGCATTGGTGCCCAGTCCCACCCCCTTTTCATCTAGCTCTAAAGCTTCAAAAGTTAATGTTAAGAGGTAGGGCTCACTTCTTAACTGTGTAGCTGCTACAGAGTAGGCTAAGGCATGTTTCTGCTGTAAGCCTTATTATGGCTATCTGAACCTCCAGAGCATCCCCTCTTTAGAACTCATCTGTTTATTATTTGTTAGATTTATAATTTGCTCTGACAGGCTCAGAAAAAAATGTTGTCAGAGGGGAGGGTCCAGAAGGTACTTGGTCCTCAGGCCAATGGAGGAGACTTCTTGCTTGCATCACCCTCTGCTACAGCCTGATGGGAATGTCTGTAAAGGAGGACTTGTTTCTTCACAGCGGGGAGGGACAATATCAGGTGACAGTTCTCCTTAGGCTAATGGAGGGGCCTTGCTACTTGCCTCCGCCTTGGCCTGATGGTAATGGCTGTAGAGGAGGACTTGGTTCTTCACACAGAAGTTTACAATTTCATACAAGCCAAACATGCAGTACATAGGATAAAGCCCTAGTGTATCCTGATGGAGAAATTTCTATTGTGATTTGCCATCTTGAAACAAGATGGCACCCACTCAAAGGATCAGTTCACCCATTTAAAAGTCATGTGATCTGATCCTGATACAACTCCAGCATCAGTGTTGAAAAAAGTGGGACGTAGGCTCCATTAGTTGTATTTAGAACTACTTGTTTTACCATCTATATAAAAGAAGCTCTACTGCCAGAGTGGGCAACCTGAGGTTCTCCAACTGTTTCTGGATTACAGCTGGCATCATCCCCAGCCACAATTTATTGTGGCTGTGGCTCATGGGAGTTGTAGCCCAACAGCAGCTAGAGAGGCTCAGTTTGCCTGCCCCTGCTGTACTGGATCAGACTGGAGGTCCATGTAGTCCAGTCTTCCACAATGGCCAACCAGATGCCTTCAGGAAGCCCACAGTCTAACAGTCCTCAACGCCTGTATGTGTGTGAGTTATAGGATGCGAAGCAACATGCACTAGGACTGCAGAGAAGCCTACACTCACATTTTGGTGCCAATTACAGCTACCATTATGAGATAATGATCTCAGAACTGTGGTGCACTCTCTGGTAACTTCTAGGCTTGATAATGGGAATGTGCTCTATGTGGGGCTGCCTTTGTATGTAGTTTGGAAGCTTTAGTTGGTCCAAAATGCAACAGCTAGATTGGTCTCCCGGGCTTCTTGGAGGGTCCATATTATGCCTGTGTTGAAACAATTGCACTGGCTACTAATAGGTTTCTGGGTGAAATACGAAGTGTTGGTAATTACCTTTATAGCCCTAGGATTGGGTTACCTGGGAGAGCACCACCTTCTGCATGATCCCCACCACACATTAAGGTCATCGAGGGAGGTCCGTTTCTACATATGCCGCCAGCTTCTCTGGCAGTGACTTGGGAACAGCCTTCTCCGTAGTCACTCCTGGGGTGCGCAAATCTGCTCCTTGTAGACGTTCGTAGTTTAACATCTTTACCCACCTTTAAAAGAGCCCTGAAGACACTTTTGTTTTTAACCACGCTTTTAGTAATCTTTGAATGTTTAAAATTATTTTAGCAGTTTGTTTTGTATTGTTTCTGTTGTATTTCAAATAAAATAAGAACAGCAAGTACAACTCTTTTATTTACATATTTTTTCATAGCAGCATACAACACTAGAATCAGCAATCTTAAGGGACAAAAGAAATAGAAGGGTAGAAGAGAAAAACAAATGCAAGCAAGGCAGAAACAATAAAAAGCTCAAATTACGTCACCAATCACTTCTGGTACGACGGCTTTGAAGAAACAGCAGCCAAACTGCGCATGTCCTGAAGGAATTCTCTCTTCCCCTCTTAACCACAGAGATAAGAACATATCAGACTGCCGCATCATACTGTCCTGTTAGGGAAGTTCCGGGTTTACATTGAAATACTTTTTGAGGTCTCCCCAAAAAGGAAGTGAAAAACACTGTGTTCCCCTTCAAGTGGCGGCGACAAAATAATAATAATAATAAATTAAAAGCACAAGAGGGATAGAGTCTGGTGATGGGAAGCCCCATCAAAGGGACCCCCCGTTCTTTGAACCCATCCACTCAATTCTAGCTACACCCCTGCATAGGGGTCCAACAATGGGGAGAAGAGCTATTATGAGTGGAGAGTCTCTTGCCCTCCTCTGGCGCCACCTATGCCTCCAACAAAACAACAGACCAGTAAAGATGGGAGGCTCATCCCCGCTGTTACTTCGCGTGAAAAGTGTGATTTTAAAATTAAGGATATTCGGGCGCACACATCCACAATCATGGCTGGGAAGCGGCGCTTTCCGTTTCCCCACTAGTTAGTCCTTCTGTCACTCTAGCCTATTTCCTTTCTCACTGGCTCTATTGTCTTTTCCTCCCGTTGGCTGACGCGACGTCGCCCCGCCCAGTAGGGAGGTGGGTCCGTGCGGCCGAGTCTACACTACAGCGGGGGCGGCTCTGCCGAGCAAGAGTCGCCCCGCTTGGGGCCAGTCAGTCAGTGGTCGGGAAGATGGCGGTGAACAGGAACCACAACGAAGGCGGCGGGGTTATTCCCCCTAACGGGGAGAGGTAAGCGGAGGCGAGGCTGGAAGTGGGGCTTCCGCGTAGCCCGCTCTCTCGGGGGTCGTGGGGACTAGCGCGTGTCTGGAAGAACAAATGACTCGTGTCAAGGCAGCCTCTCGGGCTGTCCTTGCCTGAGAAAAGTTGCCCCCATGTTCCCAGCCTGCGCCTGCAAGCCTAAACCTATTACTTGGGAACTCCGGTGGACGCACCCGGACTGACCTCTGCGTAATCCTGCGATTGTGACGCACGGAAAACAGTTAGTCAACACACCCGTGTGAGGGCTACGCAGGATGTTTCTTCACTTTCTGTGCAGCCTTCACAGAGATACTTGTCTCCTAGTCAGCTGGTGGTGTTAAGCGGGCAGATGGAGTTGGTATATCTTCTAGTCTATGGAGTTGGTAGAGCTTTTTGTGGAGGCTACGGTTGTAACACGCCCGCGCGTTTCCTTTTTCCTCTTCTGTTCTTGCAAGGTGTGTGTGTGTGTGTGTGTGTGTGTGGTCATGATCCATATTTCCCTTCCTTTCTGCCCTGTGACACACAGAAGTACAGGATTGTAAAATCGCATCACCACAAGGCTGTGGTCCATATGCCACAGAGAGCTTTTCTCCTTAGTGAATTTCTCTCCTGGGGGAGAGAGTAGAGACTCACAGATATAATTGCTTCTGCAGTGCCTCTGACAAAGTTGTGCACACTTTGTGGTTTTTTGTAGAAAATGGAGGGCACTACACTTGCAGATAGGCAGTGGATATAGCATTCAGATGTCTCCTTGCTTCAGTTAAGACAGGGGTTTTCAGCCTTTTTTAAAACAAGTGTAAACTCTGGACCTGGAGTTGGAGAAGCAAATCAGAGAGGTAAAAAGAGACAGAGCTGTAATAATGGGTGACTTAAATTATCCTCATATAGACTGGGCAAATTCATGTTTGGGTATTGACAGAGAGGCCAAATTTCTAGACATGTTAAATGACTGTACCTTGGAACAGTTGGTCATAGAACCAAGCAGAGAGAAGGTGACCTTGGACTTAATCCTGAGTGGAGTCCAGGACCTAGTGTTTGAGATGTAAGAGTTATGGTAAGAACCATTGGGGAACAGTGACCATAGCGTGACCCAATTCAGCTTATATGTGAGTGGAGCACAGCCAAGCAAGTCCAAAACTGATGCATTGGAGTTCAGAAGAAAGTTCTCAAAAAATGAGGGAATTGTCAAAAAGGAGGCTGAAAGGGAAAGTTGGGAGGGTCAAATCGCTCCAGAAAGCTGGGAACTTACAATAATAATAAAGCTGGGAACTACAATAATAGAAGCTCAGCTGGAATGTATACCAAGAAGGAGGAAAAGTACCACCATGTTCAGGATGATGCTAGTGTGGCTAACAAGTAGAGTCATGGAAGCTATGCATCCTTAAGAAAATGCAAGACCTGCCCAAATGAAGAGAACAGGAAGGAGCATAAACTCTGGCAAAGGAAATGCAAGGAGACAATAAGGGATGCAAAAAGAGTTTGAGGAGCACATAACTAGGAGTGCCAAGGGGAATAACAAAAATATATCAGCATCAGAAAATCTACCAAGGAAGTGGCTGGACCCTTAGATGATGTGAGCGTAAAAGGGATTATTAAGGAGGATAAGGAGATTGCAGAGAAGCTGAGTGAGTTCACTGCATCTGTCTTCATGGTGGAGGATACAGACCCACCCCAGAACTGAGCTTCTCAGGCTTGGAGGCTGTAAAACTGGGCCATTTTGAGGTTACAAGAGAGGATGTTCTAAACTGTCTTGAAAAGCTAAAAAATGAACAGATTTCCAGGGCCAGATGGCATCCGCCTGAGAGTTCTGAAGGAACCTAAATGTGAAATTGCTGATCTCCTAGCAAAAATATGTAACGTCCCTATAATCAGGCTCTGTACTAGAGGACTGGAAAGTAGCATATGCAACTCTGATTTTCAAAAAGGGATCCAGTGGGGATCTGAAAAATTACAGGCCAATTAGCTTAACTTCTGTGTTGGGTAAATTGATGGAAAGCATACTTAAGGACAAAATTGTTAAACATAGAAGAACAGGAATTGCTGAAGGAGAACCATCATGGCTTCTGCGAGGGCAAGTCTTGCCTCACTAACCCTTTGGAGTTCTTTGAGAGTATCAACAGGCATGTGGATAAAGGTGATCCTGTGGACATAGTATCCTTGGACTTCCAAAACGTTCCACATGAAAGGCTCTTGAGTAAACTTAGCAGTCATGGGATAAGGGGGCAGGTTCATGTGTGGATTGGTAACTGGTTGAGGGACTGGAAACAGAGGATAGGAATAAATTGACAGTTTTCTCAAGGGAGGGAAGTAAGAAGTGGGGTCCCCCAGGGGTCTGTACTGGGACCAGTTCTCTTCAACTCATTCATAAATGATCTAGAAGTTGGAGTAATCAACCCAATTTGCCAGATTTGCAGAGAACACTAAACTATTTAGGGTTGTGAAATCCAAAACCGATTGTGAGGAGCTCCAAAAGGATCTCTCCCAACTGGGTTAGTGGGTACAAAATGGCAAATGTGTGCCATGTGTAAAGTGGCACATATTGTGGGGGGAACCCCAGCTTCACACATACGCTGATGGGGTCTGAGCTGTCAGTGACTGACCACAAGAGAGACCTTGGTGTCACTGTGGACAGCTCATTGAAAGTGTTAGTGCATGGCATCTGTGAAAAAGGCAAATTCCATGTTAGGGATCATTAGGTAGTAGACTGAAAATAAAACTGCTAATATTATAATGCCTTTATACAAATCTATGGTATAGCTACATTTGGAGTACTGCGTACAGTTCTGGTCACCGTATCTTAAAGAGGACATTGCAGAACTGGAAAAGGTGCAGAAGAGGGCAGCCAAGATGATCAGTGGCCTGGAGCATCTTCCTTATGAGGCAAGGCTACAACATCTGGGGCTTTTTAGTTTGGAAAAGAGGTGACTGTGGGGAAACATGATAGGTGTATAGAATTATGCATGGAATAGAGAGAGTGGACAGAAATTTTTCTCCCCCTCTCTCTCAACATTAGAACCAGGGAGAAGAGAGCTGGTCTTGTGGTAGCAAGCATGACTTATTCCCTTAGCTAAGCAGTATCCACCCTGTTTGCATATGAATGGGAGACTTGATGTGTGAGCACTGTAAGATATTCCCCTTAGGGATGGAACCACTCTGGGAAGAGCAGAAGGTTCCAAGTTCCTGGCATCTCCAGGAGAGGGCTGAGAAAGATTCCTGCCTGCAACCTTGGAGAAGCTGCTGCCAGTTTGTGAAGACAATACTGAGCTAGATAGACCAATGGTCTGACTCAGTATATGGCAACTTCCTATGTTCCTATGGATCATCCCCTGCAACTGAAGGCTGGGAATTTTAGGACCATCAAAGTACTGTTCCACACAGCACATAATCTGTGGAATTCTCTGCCATGAGATGTGTTGTTGGCCACTAGCTTACATGGCTTTAAAAGGGGCTTAGACAAATTCATGGAGGACAGGGCTATCAGTGGCTACTAGTGTGGTGGCTGTGGGCCACCTCCAGCCTCAGAGGCAAGATGCCCCTAAATACCAGTTGCAGGGGAGCAATGTCAAGAGAGGCGGCAAGTCTTGAGCCTGAACCAGCAGGGCTGTTTTTATGTCTCCTTCTGTCTCAAAGCTTTCAGATAAAGTGCCCCATAGATATAAAATATGCATAAAGCCAAGAATTGTGATCTCCAGAAGTAAATCTTGCCAAAGTTGGTGGGAAATAAAATACAAGTGAATCTGCCCTGGAATTATGTGCAGGGAAAGAAAGAAAAAAATCCTTCACCCACCCCAAGCTTTATGCTGTGGCTTTCTTCCTTCTCTCATGTTCAGGGCCTGGTGACCAATGTTTCTCGGCCTGGCTCTGCCCGTTTCCTCCTTGAGACTGGCTGACTAGGTGCTAAAGCTCAGCCCACCACTCCCTCAACCTGACTGACAGGCTCAGCAGTGAAGGAGATGCTAGCTGATGCTCAGCAGAGGGATACTGCTGGACACTCCTCCTCCTGCAGAGGAATAGTTGTCTCCATTGGCAAGATGAATCCTCTCACCAGGAGCCAATGGCTCAACATGTCAGTGACAGGAGGGCTCCATGTACCTCCTCTGAAGTTTCAGATTACCCTCAGGGTTTATGTACCCCAGGCTGAAAATCCTTGAGATGAGAGATCTTAGGGCCTGCTCACAGCTGAATTTACCCACCTGATTAAATCATCTGAGAGGGCTCTGGTCTATGTGCCAGCACCTGCTGAGGCCCACTTGTTGAGTAAGCAGGGAAGGGCCTTCTCAGTTATTGCCCCCAGTCTGTAGAACTCACTCACCTGCTCTCTCCCAGCCTTCATGAGGAGAGTGAAGATTGCCCTTTTTATTCAAACTTTTGGCCAATGAGCTGTCCCTGCTTTTTTAAATTTTTAGCTATATTTCTGTTCTATATTTTCAAATTGAGTTTTATTGTCTTGTTTTCTGTTTTGTTAGGGGTCTGGGGTCTTAGGACAAAGCATGGTATAAATAAATATAATAGGCTGTCATACACTGGCTGTGTGGTGAGACAAACGAAGAAGGAATGCCAAGAAGAGTTAAATCAGTGTCACATGATTTCTAGTTCGTGAGAGTGCTGAATTGGAAGGCATGATGTGTTCTTTCATAACACATTCTTGAACAACTATAGGTCACCAGTAAAACATTACTGATCAAGAAGTAGTTTAGGAATATTCTAATAAGAATATTTGGAACTCTTTACAAAAAGAAGGTATCAAATTACTGATTACTGGCCAAATAGCCATTAAAGAAACTAGCATGGATTTTGAAAGACAGAAAAAAAGAGTTGGTTTGGTGTAATGGCAAAGAAGCTGAGCTACAAATTGGAAAGTTCCCTGTTCAAATTTCTCCTCTGCCATGAATTCACTAGAAGCTTTAGCTACTCCCCCATCTATAATGCTTGCTTACCTTACAGGGTTACAAAAAGATAACACCCATGAAGCACTTTGAATATCTGGAAGTACTATACAATTGCGAAGTATAAGAAAATGTATGCAGTGCAGAGATGATTTACATGGTAGTGTCTGTATACTTAATATTTAGAAGTGCCTGACATGTTTAGAGGAATTTAAAATGGGAGCCAGGGGAAGGCAAAGTTTGGTTGGGACAATGATATATTACTTTTTTGTGGTCGGTAGGCTAGATTGCTTGTTCTTCTTGTAGTCCTGTCCTTTCCATGTTTACTGAGAAGTAAGTTGGCTATGTTCTAAGTGAGCATAGTATGGAATTATGGTGAAGAAAGAAACACTATTTAATTTCTTTTTAAAAAAATAAATCTGCACACAATGGAGAACTCTGAGTAACCTTACCAGAACAGAAATTGTTAGTCCAGATGTTTCATGAACAAATGTTAACTCACAAGTGGACTGCCTGGATTGTTTTTATTATTTTTCAGTAAGGGTTACAGCAGTGTTCCCTCCATCAGGGATTCCCAGATGTTGTTGACTACAACTCCCAGAATCCCCAGCTGCAGTGGCTTTTGCTTGGGGTTTATGGGAGTTGTAGCCCACAACATCTGGAGGGAACTGTTAGAGGGAACACTGGGCTGCAGCAATAGATTCTGTATGTTTTAATGAGAAAAGGTGTTTCCCAGGTAATGGTGCTGAGTGATTTGGAATATTTGGTAGACTGTTCCAGAAAAGCCTAATAACAAAGAGATAGCACCTCCCAAATATTTCAGTTTTGGAGCCAGTTCCAAAGAGTTTCTGACAAGATCTTTACTACTGAGTAAAGAACTAGTTGAAAGGGTTGGTGTGGAATTTTGCTAAATGTTTTGCTAATTTTACAGTTTATTTTATTTTGTAAAAAATGATAGGATAGATTATCTTAAACTCAGACTGCTCAAGGTGGCCCACACAGAATAAAAAACACAAAGGAAGCATAAAAACAAGAAAAACAGGAAACTTATAAAATTACAAGCAGCAGCAATAAAAACACAAACTGGAGAAACTGACCAACATTCAGGATAAAGACCTGAAGAAAGAGAAAGTTTCATAAGACAGCAAAATGTCATTGGAAAGCAACTGGAAGCAAAGCAAGGAATGTCAGATGGAGGATCTGATGAGAGGGGGGAGATTTTGTGTGTTTTTACTTCCTAATCTTCCCAACAGGGTTTTGTTTCACTGCCACCATATATATGCTCTCTTAATAATCAAGAATTCTCTTTATTGGGGTCTTCAGATTTGGTAATGCAGGAAGGTAGGCGTGTGGGTACAGACAGAGACACTTCCCTTGGTTATTTCACGAAACAAATAAAGGTGTGTAAATATACAGTTGCTGAGGTTTGCTTGTTTCTCTACTTGGAAAGTAGAGTTGTTCTCTTGCTTGGTTACAAAACCACTGCTTTTACACTTTCATTTGCTCCTGGCTTAAATACTTTGTGTCTGGTTTTATACACTCTTTCCTCCCAGAGCTCATATGGTAGCGTCACAATTCTATTTATTGTTTCCAGAACCACACACTCCTGTGTCACTTCAGCTCCCAGGGACATCCTCCAACTGAATTCTTACTCTTCTGTTTTCCCCTCCCCCACCAGGCGCTTCCTGGACTCAGCTCTACTGGGCTTTAACCCCTTCATATCCAGACAACTTTAACTATTTGCACTCCAATCTCATTTCATCACAGAGGGTACTGCAACTTAAAAGGTCCTTTCCCTCTTCGCTGCCAACAAATTTGTGAACCACCCAGATACTTTGTTTGTTGTGCAGAATATCAATGTAATAAATAAATCATGCTTCAGGTGGGGAGAGAATGTCCAGTGGGATTGATAACATTCAGTGGGGTTGCACTTCCTAAGTGCCTGAAGGCCAGTGTGTCTTCTGAGGTATGTCCAGTCAGTATCTAATTTTCAGTGGCTCTTCTTGACGAGTATTTTAGGGCTAGTTCTTCACTCATCTGTGCTGGCAAGCGCATGCTAATTGATACCCATATATTGTCATCTTCCCTAAAGTATTCTCAGGCACTGCAAAGATGTGGAGCTGACTTTCTCTGATGTGACTGGCAAACCTGACATCTTCAAAGGCACGAAAAAAGGAATGCTGTTCCTCACCCCCTACAGGGTAGGTCTTAGCCAAGGGCATTTTCAATGACATATTTTAGTCCAGGCACCTTTTGAAATGGTGCTTGTTTTCATTTAATTAAGGAAAGGAGCAATAAGAAACACCTCTGAGATCAGAGTGGCTTTTCATGATTTCTTGTTTGATCTACAGCCAATATAAAATTGTTTAGTACAGCAGATTTTCCACCTCTACGCTATGCTGCTATTAGGTTATTATCTTCCATTATTATTCCAGGCAGGTTCATCAGATGTTTCTAGATTTAATTATATATAATCTCAATGTGCTTCTGGTAATACTTTTTAGTGTGCCATTCTAACTTTGAAGACTGACCCTTAGTTTTCAAACGTTCAAACTCTGAGCTCGCCTTTAATCTTAACCTGTAACGTGGAACCCACTTTTAATTGTTTACCATCTGTATCATGAAAAATGTGTGTTTGTGTATCTGTATCTGTATCTATAATCTCCTCCTCCTCCTAAGAGGAAGAAAAAGCTCCTGTCCCTTTAACAATTATATACAAGTGGAAGTTCTGGCAGGTACAGCTTTTCCAACCTGAGCACCTACAGAAATGGCCTCTTGTGTGTAACTGTTAAAGGTAAAGGAGTGCTCTCTTTCTTTGTGTGGGGTCTCCAGTAAACAGAATGAAAAGCTGGCAGTGCCATTACTGTGATTCATTTTGGACTGAAGCACACCTCACTTGTGTCTTCTGACTTGTGAGTTGAAGACCAAAGGTCTATTGGAATGCATCCTACATAGGACTGTTCTTGAAGGCTGTTTGGAAACTGATGGTGCAAAATGCAGTAACCTGTCGTTTGACTGGAGAAGGGTAGGAAGAGAATGACACCAGTTACCTGGCAGCTATATCTGTTCCCAGTTGGGTTCAAGGCAGAGATCACTTAAGATGTTGGTGACTGTCAAAGTCCTCAGTGAGTTGGATTTGGCATACATTTTCCCCTAATGAGCCCTATGCTTCCATTTAGATCTTCAAGACTAGAAGTGAAAGCCATAAGCACTAGGAAAAAGAGGGCTCAGTGGGGCACCTCTATACTGAAACTTCCTCCCAAAGCAGGTCTGCTTAAGCCTGATATTGCAGACAATTAGGAAAAGGGTGAAGATACTTATTGTTGTATCAAGCTTTTAATAATTCAAATTCCTGATTTGGGTCATCAGTTTATAATGGACAACTGGCCTGGAATTATATTTAGACTAGCTTAACCTGCACTGAGCATTTCTGTGTTAGTTCTTAATTGCTCCCCTCACCCTCTGCCACAGCCCCCCTCACCTCAGAGATCTCCCTACCCTCACCTGAGCTTCACTCCTGCTCCTCCTCCTCCATCCTGTTGCTTCCATCCCCTCATCCCTCTTGGTCACTCCTCCATCCCTTTACTCCATCCCCCTCACTTCTCTTGGTCGTGGAGGCAGTGTTACTGGCACTTATTGGCCAAGCTGCAGCCTCCTATCCCCAAGATCTCCCCACCTGAGCCCCGCTCCTCCCCACAGGAGCAGCAGCAGTGGTTGACCGGGCCCTTCCTTCCTGCTGCCACCACTGTGGCCGTTCCCTCAGGCCGCTGACAGGCCCGGGCCCATCCCTTGCCTGCCTGCCTCCCTCTGACAATGGCCTTGGTAGCCGCAAACAGCAGCAGTGGTTGACCGGGCCCTTCCTTGCTGCAGTGCCGCCATGGCCACTCATTCCCCTCAAGCTACTCACAGTCTCGGGCCTGTCCCTCGCCCTTCCTTCTGTCTCTCTTCCCCACTCTTCTTTCTTCCCCCTCCTTTCATGTTTTTCTCCCTCCCTCCCTGAGTTAGCAGATCTTCATCTTGTTTCCTCATCTAATTCACAGAACAGCAGCCTCCTTCTCCTGAAGGGGCTCTTTCCTCCCTCACCACCCCTCTCTTCGCAAACCCCTGCCTGCTATCCTTATATAGATAGATTCCTGTCCTCTACAATCAATAACATCTTCCGACCACTAACAGTTGCATTCGAACTGACCTTAACCATCACAGGCTTCTCCTCCTTATCTGCATATGGAATCCCCACTGCCCAATCAGTGATTCTTCTTGCGAACTCTCATGAGAGCTGCCACACATGGGATTAGTCACGGGTATGCCTTAGAGAACTAAATATATAGAAGATTTGTAATAAAATTGATGATATATAGAAGATTGTTTTTAATCTCTGTATTGGCTTCTTTGGGCCTTGTATAGAAGAAAATGTGAGTTCAAGTTTGACTGACAACTCACTACCTTGCAGGTCATTTTTGTGTCCAAGGGCAAGGACCCCATGATGTCCTTTGTGATGCCGTTCTACTTGATGAAAGGATGTTCCATTGAGCAGCCAGTATTTTCTGCCAATTATATCAAAGGTGTGATAGAAGCAGAACCAGGAGGTGTGTATTTCCATTTGTGGAGGGCAAATGCATTTAAACGTAGAGTGGACATGTGTAAAATCTGCTGAAAGGATTTCTATTGTCCTTGAGGAGCTGTGTTCCCTAGGCAATTTATGGCAGTGGTTTTTTTTTTGTTTGTTTGTTTTTTTTAATTAAAGGTATCACATGGCAGCAATGGCCTTTTGCTGTGTGTCCGAAACCAAAAAACATAAGGGTTCTGACTATTTTAGTCATCTCATACAAATATCTTTTTTTAGTAGAACTACTCTAGAGTAAGTGACCCACAAATTGTCATCCTAATCTCTGATGGCTTGGTTTGGGAAGAGGAAAAAGTTGGTCTTTATTGTGGAAATATATATTTTCATATATTGCTGCCTTCTGATACTATTTTAAGTTAGAGGAAACTTTCTGAGAGCCCTTTTTTGTTGCTGTGAGGAAAAAATGAGCAATCAAAATGCTGTTTTTGCAGAAATCTCATGGAAGTTGACCTTGTAGGAGAAGATTTGGTGTGTTTGTTCCATGACACTGTTAGAATGCCTGTTGATTTTGCTTCTTGCACTGTTTATGCTATCAAGTTAAAATATACTAATTGCCAGGAAGCACAAACAGATTCAAATTAACCCTGATTATTTTGTTCTGACAAACTTTTGAGAAACTACTATAGATGAACTTCAGCATGCTTTCTTTCTCTCTCTTAGGTGGCTGGGAAGGGCAGGCTTCATTTAAGATGAGTTTCCCCAGTGGCGGCGCCATAGAATTTGGGCAATTTATGTTCAAACTTGCTAGCAATGGTAAGATTCTTCCCCTGCCCTGTGCTACTGTTCTCTAGTTTTTATGGCAGTAATTGATAGCTATATCTCCAGGTAGTCCTGATCAAGCCCTATTCTACAATCCTAAATGCTAATCTCATGGTCTAGTCTTGCTCCAGTTGCAGAACTCAAAAGAACACCATCACTGGGAAAGGAGGTAGTTTTGCCTAACATCAATCTCCTTCTGATTGGTTAGAACCCAGTGATTTGGCATCTGGGATTTCATTTCAGGGTCCAGTTGAGAAATGTGATAAGAATACATTGTTGGCTTTATACACACAATGCAATGAAAATAGCTTGCTCAGAATCTTACTTACTAAATGTATTGTGTTCAGCTTCCAGGGGAATCCCTTTCCAGAGCTTTGGCTACGTGTACGCACCTATTCCTGGGGGCTATGCCCCTGCTCCAGGAGCCTATATGCATGCACCAGGGGGCTACGCTCCACCACCTCCAGCTGGGGCATATACTTATAGTCCATATGGATACTCTCCACAACCTATGGGATATCCATATGCACCACCTCCAGGTAAAATCTTTTAATAGTCTTCATAAAATGTTCAAATGAGGGTTGTAGTGTGCTTTGTCTGTAGTCTGTACTTCAGAAGTGGACAAAATGTGTAACCATTCCATGCAAATGAAATGATTGAAGCAACTGGCCCTAATCTAGAGAATGTGAACTGCAGCACGAAATATTTATCATTTACCTTTATCGAACACTTGGGTTACATTCAGTGCTAATGAGGGTGACCTCTAAATAAAAAAGCATTAAGGCTTGGGCTTGTCTACAGGGCCCTTAAATTCAGGTAATGGATGCTTGCATGTCTGCCCCCCCACCCCCAATCCCATGCGGTATATCAGTGCAGAGTGATTCAGCTTCTGCGGGTCCCCTACTTGCTATAAATCTGATAGGAACAATTGCAGACCAGTACAGACTGCAGCTTGTATAGTTGTTATCCATAGCTTTGCATGTGTGAGTGACCAAGGAAAATATGTAATGTAGGGGAGGAGGGGGGATTGTCCTGGTAAGCTGCTGCCGATTGAATACTTCTGTGATGGCTGCATAGACAGTTATGAAATGGAGCGTTGTCTGTCTTCAGGCATGTATCCACCTCCTCCTGGGATGAACACAATGTATATGGCACCTCCTCCCCCATATCCTGGGCCTGCTGCTGCAGGCCCTTCAGCTCCAACAGACACAGGCCCTTCAGCTCCCAGGACTTGGACAGAGCCTGGAACACCAGGTAAGACCATATGGCAGAGCTGCCTGTTTAGAATCTGCAACATCTGCATTAGACTCTTCATAAGATACCAGTTCCTGGGTTTTGGAATAAGAAGGTCTCCACTGAAGAGGTGTGAACTGTCAAGGTGTTGCAAGACTAAATTCTCTTCTGGTCTAGCTGAGCTTCTGTTCTTTTAAGCATGCCTGTATTAAAATGAAGTTTCAAACTGTCCTGCTAGCTGTTTCAAGAAAAGGCTGAATATGATTTACAGAGGGAGGGGATGCATTTCTGGAACTTCTAGGAACGTATGAGTTACTGTCTGGATGTGGTTGACTGATTTCCTTAGTAACATTATAAAGTGAAGAATTACCTGTTTCTAACAGCCATGGGAGTAGTGTTCCATCTAACAGGAATTCCCAGATGTTGTTGACTACAACTCCCAGAATCTCCAGCTGCAAAGGCTTTTGCTTGGGGATTCTGGGAGCTGCAATCAGTATCTGGGAATCCCTGTTAGAGGGAATACTGCATGGGAGCAAATGTGACTTTCTGTAATTGGAGAGAGCTGTAGAGGCCTGTAGCAGATTAGTCAAAGTTACAAAGGTTTTAGAGCCCAGGATACTTACAAGAATGCAGAATTTGGCTCATTCAAGAATGCAGAGAGAGTGTTGAGATTGCACATGTATATATGTGGGCCCTGTCCTGTCCTCTCCTCTCTGTCAGAATAATTTTTTATTTTGTTCAGTGAGGCTGTTCACACAACCAAAAACTGGGTAGGAAAAGGGTCCTTCCCAGGTTTGGGAGCTGTGTGTGCTCCCAATTTTCAATTGTGAGGGAGCAAACAACTAGAGAGGAGGAAGAAGTGATTGTTTGGAAGACAGGAGCAGGATAGTACAACTTTTCTTCTTATCTTGGGTAAATGCTGGGTATGAAAGCTGGGTAGGATGGCACTTTGCTACCTAGCTCTTCTCTCCCACACAAGCACTTTCCCCTCCTCCTATCCGGTCGTTTGTTCCTACACAACTGAAAATTGGGAGTGTGCACAGCTCCCAAACCTGGGTGGGACACTTGTCCTACCTAGTTTCCTGTTGTGTGAACAGCCTTGTTTTCTGTGGTCACTGTGGGATCCCTTCTCCCACCTCCTGTAACACCAAAATCACTGCAGTTCAATTTGTCCAAAAACCAAAATGCTGCTGAGTGCTTGGTCATGTGCTAAGTGTGACTTCCCTTTCCTATATTACTTAGAAAATGATGCCAACACAGATTTAAATCTCTGGATTGTGTTTGAAAAAGTCTTGACTGATTCTTCCCTTACTGCTGTAGGTGGCAACAAAGCAGCAGAGGCAACTTCCAGTGCATATTATAACCCAGCCAATCCTCATAATGTCTACATGCCTATGGTAAGGACTTCCTGAAGCTAACTTTTGAGGGGCAGCAGGGAAAACAAGGGAGCAGGAAGAGCGAGAATCTTTGCTATCCTCTCATTCAACTGAGCATCTGCTGGCAGCAGTAGGTGGATTGCTGAAGATGCCTTTTTTGCCTCAAATGCAATAGATAGCAATGCTAAAGAAGTGTGGGAGAAAGTTGAACTTTAAAGAAGAATAGATTGTTCTGAAACAATTTTTTTAAAATCCTCCAATAATTTGAGTAATACTGATGCTGAAGCAGACCTTCCCTTCCTTCTGTCCCTCTCCACTTTTGAGACTGGAGCTGTTGCCGACTAGAGATATGCACAGAACCGGTTCCATGCACCCCTGGGAGGGCAGAGACAGGTCACTTTAAGGGGCAGGGAAGGCACTGCCTACCTCCCAGCCCACCACTTCCCCCCCGCCAGCGCTCTTCCAAAAAGTGGGCACATGGGCCTGCAGCGTGCCTCCTTGCAGCTGGGATCAGCGTCGCCACACAAATGGCCAGTGAGTGTGCGCATGGCTTGCACATCAGCCATTTGCATGGCGATCCCGGCTGCAAGGAGGCATGCTGCAGCCCTGCGCACCTACTCCTTGGAAGAGTGCTGGTGGCGGGAAAATGGTGGGTGGGGGCTGGCAGGTAGACAGCATCTTCCCTGCCCCGCCCTCTCCAAACCAGTTCGAACACCAGTTGCCGGAACCAGTTTGGCGCTCCTGGAATGGAGTGCTGAATGGTTCTGTGCACATCCCTATTGCAGACATATCTGCTGCTCACCAGAAGCATGCATAGAGTACATAAAACTTGTATATTCTGGCTTGCAGCATTTTGTGGGGGCATTACTGGACTCCTCCTGTATTGTACTGAGAACAAGATGCTATCTTGTGGCTAGAGGAGCCTCCAGATGTCCATCTTGGAACACGATTGAACCATCGCAATGGACAGTGCAATGTCTGGTCTAGTGGAGCCTTAATCCTTGTCTGTCAGATTAAATCTTAATAGTAGTCCTATGAAAATAAGAACTCAGACCTTGTTTCTTTTGCAGTAGAATGGATATGCTGACTGACACTTCTTATTTTAGGATCAGCCACCTCCTTATGCACCACTTGATGAGAAAAAGAACAACTAATGGGAGCCCAGCAGCCACCCTCCATGTCTTTTGCCCTTGAAGACTTTGCCATTGCCGCCTCTTCCTGGTTCTCTGTCATCCTGTGTCGATAATGTGCACTGTGTTGGGTGACCCTAACACCCACTGTTCTTAAACTTTTTAGCATGGCAATACAAAAGAGCAGTGACCAGTAAGCTTTCCTGACTGCTTACTTTCTTTCCTGAGGCCAGGATAGGACTGCCGTGACTCTGTGAGCCCTTAATTTGAAGGGAAACTTAAATTACCCATAATGTGGGTTAAGCCACTTCACATGCATAGGGATGAAATACTGAAGCTCTTTGGGTGAAGCAAAACACTTCCATAATGATATGCAGATATAAATATGAAAGGAGTACATTGTTTTCATGCATTGCTGCTCGCCTATAGGCATAAGTGTTTTAAAAAATTTCAACTCGATGCAGTTTAATGCAGAGGTGGGGGGCGTGAATCTGTAAACACATGGAGGCTTGTACCTCCTTACTGGATGGGGCAGGGAGGATCTTGGGGGAAGTCTCCCATGATGTCTGAAAGAAGGCTGCTGGTGAAGGGAGATCTATTGGTGGGCCTTTTGGTCTATGTCTTTAAACGTTGTTGCATCTCCAGCTACAGGTATAAGACACATGGCTTTGCAGGAGAGATCTTTACGCTTCCTGCAGTCTAACAATATCTAGTAAAAGGATGTCTGGTAGAAGCACCAGAGCAGATGTATCTGTATGAAGTCATCTGTACTACCGTAGGCTTCTCTGCTTTGCTTAGAGCTGCTGGATCAGTGTCTGTACAGTGTATCCTGTAGCGTAATGAGGGGGATGTATTAATGAGTCAGGTTGAGGGCCCCTGAAACCAAAGAAGTAGCTTTATAAAATGATTAGCCTTGCAGTAAGAGGAACAAAATGAAATGTACTAAAGCAAATGGTTTGGAATCTAGGCATAGAATTTAAAAATAAATTCTAAATAAATTCTACATCAGAGGTCCTGGGCATGGGACCCAAGCAGAATGTTCTGGTCGTCTTGATATCAGCCTCGCCCCTGCCGAGAATATTTTTGTACTCTGTGACAGCCAGTGCAACAGAGAAGTGTATTTTGCCGGAGAGTACCTTTTCTCTACCAGAGCACAGGAATGATTCTAGTAATAATTTTAGCAAAGTCTCAGATGAATATTTAAGCCATTTCTCCTCACTGGGCACTCATGTAACAGAAGCACTATGTGAGGACGGTGCAGGGAGGGGGGATATAGAGTCCCTTCTTTACACACAGTAAAGCCATTTTGAGATGGACTCTTGCATCTGAACTGTATTGGAGGAGATAACCTTTCTACCCTTCCTCACTCGATTTAAGCTATATGCAAGAGAGCCACACAGGTGCAATTGCTGTTCTTGTATTGTGGATGTCTCAGGCCCAGAAGACAGTTACATGCATCATGAGTCCTGACACACTTAAATGTTGTGTACTAAATAAGCATGGGAGGCAACCAAGACTGCAGTGGGGGAGGGAAGGATTTGGCATGGTCCCAATCCAGATTGCCCTGCTGGCTGCTGTTAGTAAACAAAAGTGAATGTTGGTGGGGGGGGGCATGGATGCACTGAATGTACTGTGTAATCTGGCCCTTTGCTAACGATGCTGTTACTGACTTAGCTGTGATTTTTTTCACATGCTAATTCCTCTTATATTTGTTCAAAAGAACTCTTGATCTACTGATAGAAGATCTGTTTCACAAGCCCAGTCACTCTTGAAATCTCTTCCTCCTCCTCCTGTATAGCAGAGCTATGTTTTACAAGAAAAGCCAAGGCACACACTAGTATGTGCTCTTTGGTCACTTTCTTCCTCTTCCCCTGTAGTAGCTGAGCATGTTACTCAGTGTAGCAGGCATAGGAAGAACTTTTCTAATAACCTTTTAACCTTATCCCAGGATGCTTATGACTTTCCATAAATTAATCTTTAGCTCTGTTTGTAATATTTTTGGATTGCACTTTAATACAGAAGTATTGGAATCTTCATACTGGTATCTGTGATGTGTTGCCAACTTGATGGATTTGTTTATGTGTCTGGATCTGAGTGGGTCACTGGGGAACAGTTCCTTAGTAATGGGGTTGTATTTAGTACTGTCTGGGGAATATCTGTTTGGTAACTGAACTCTAGCATTAACAGAGGTAGCACTTCAAGTGGAGCATGAAACAGCTAATGAACAATTCTAGATGTAGAACATGCTGATGAAGTGAAGGTGTGGGGGATTGTCTAAAGTGTGACCTATGATCACATTCCCTCTTGAATCCCTTGAAGGGAGAAGTGGGTCTAGGAAGGACTGTCTTGGGCCCAGGTATGTCAAACTGGGATGGGTAGGTAAACACACACTTAGTATAAAGATGAAAAGCTGTAGTGGTACAGAGGATGAAACCTGTGAGACTTAGCAGACTACATGAATACTTTCCCTCTTTAAAAGTGCTACACAGTTTTGATCTTAAAGTAAAACACTTGATTCCTATAGGAAGTATGTACTTCTGCCATTCCTTACAAATACTACTGTATTTGAAATGCAAATACAAGCAGAAAGGTAGCTTGCATTTTCCTTAAGACAAACCAAAGTACAAAATTGGACACCAACAATGACCAGCTTGACTACCAGCATCTTCCTTGAATACTCACACTAGATTGTGGCTTTCACAAGTCCAGTTGGTGTTTGCTGCTTATACAGTCCTCCTCTAGAAGTGTGTTAGCTATAGCAGGAGGAGTTTAAAGACTCTGGAAAAGCTGAAAAGGCACGTTCAGTGCACTGTATCAGAGAATGATGGGCTGAATGCAGTTGTGACTCAGCATTGTTAATGTGGCTCAACAATGTACCCCCTCCCCCCACAAAAAGGTTTGTACATAGGATCACCTCCAGTGTTCCTTTGTCTTGTTTATACAAGCCAGGAGTGGAGTGATACAGTATGTTAATACCTCAAAACAGATGGTAGTGGTAGTCATAAATCTTTTTGTATTTAAAGCAAAAAAACTTCCTTTCCCTTTTGATTCAAATAAAATAGCACCCACTCTGGAACCTGCTGTCCAAAATCACTGCCTCCCTTTGGTAAAGGAAAGATTGGTTTTCATGGTAGAATTCAGGAGTGGTTTACTATTGCCTTCTGCCACACAGTATGAGACAGTGCCTTTCAGCACTTTCCTGTATCGCTGCTGCCTGATATAGGAGTTTCCTATATTCTGGGAAGCTATGCTGGCCTTGGGCCGAAATAAACAAATATATACAGGTGAAACTCGGAAAATTAGAATATCGTGCAAAAGTCCATTAATTTCAGTAATGCAAATTAAAAGGTGAAACTGATATGAGACAGACGCATTACATGCAAAGCGAGATAAGTCAAGCCTTAATTTGTTATAATTGTGATGATCACGGCGTACAGCTCATGAAAACCCCAAATCCACAATCTCAGAAAATTAGAATATTACATGGAACCAAGAAGATATTTGAATCTAGATTCAATGTGAGTTTCCAACATTGGTGTGATTGTGACCCATATTCAACTCAGATTGTGTGAACCAGGCCTTTTTTGTGTGTGGTGGTGGTGGGGGAGAGAAACCTTAATAACTAGCAACAAATTGACTTTGCTTTCAGCAGCATGGTAGCAACCTGTAAAATACATCCTAGCAGAAATATTAGATTGTAGGGTTCATATGAGTTTTACCACCCTTTATTTAAAATCAATTCATACTTAATATTGGAATATGTGCTGGGGAAAAAGGATGTTCAACGACTTGCAAAGCAAAAATGTAATCAATGGAAATAGAATTTTAAAAATAGTAAACAAGAAAATGTATCACCTGTCAAAGCCATTAGGGAAAAATCCCAGAGACCTGATTAAAAGGAGCCTTACAGCTTTTGAATGAAAGCAAAGAGGAACACTTCCAGAGGTTGATCAAGGCCAGCTGCTAAGGGTAACTGTTAAAATGGCAGAAAGATAATGGGAACAGGGCATGGTTTGAGGCGTGAAGATAGTAAGTGGAATGCTACTGGAAGATGAGTCCTACTCAGGCAACATGCTGAATGGTATATGCTGTGTACAGCATACACAGGTACAGTTATTAACAGGTTATGTTGAGCACAATGTCTGAATAGGGCTACAATCTCAAGTGTGTGGGTCTCAGTCTATGTAGAGCTTTATACGCCAAAACTAGCACCTTGAATTGGTCCAGAAGCACTCCCAGCAACCAGTGTAGTGATGAAGCAAAGGCTGGACACGTTACTGCCATTTAACATTCAATTTACAAGAGTGAGCTAAATCTTGGGATATCATGTGAACAAAACATTTTCTGTAACATTGGTATATGGAAGGGTCTTCTGTGGAAGTATGATCATGAAAAACCATTAGTCAGATTACAAGGTATTTTGACACCACAAAGCATTTAATTAGGTCCACCTGTATTCTTTACAATCTCCAGAGCTGCTGCTGCTACACATCTAAAAATGTGATGTGTACTATTTAGTAGAGCACCAGGTTGTGTCTCCGTGGGGTGCTAAGAGTTCTGTGTTGGCACTCAACTGCAAGTCTCCCTCTTTCATTTCTCTCTCCCTAGCTAAGAGGTAGATCAGTGGAACTAGCTATTGAAATCTTCTTCATTCTAAAGGCCAGGGGCCAGTGACAGCCACCATCTGAATACTCTGCCCTGGCACTGTGCAGTATTGTGCTTTGCCCCGTGCTGGGGGCTACTTTTAAGGGAAACTAGAGCCTTCCTGAGCCTCTGTACCATCGTGGAAGACATACATGGAACACTGCCAAGTGTAGTCCTTCCCAGTGCTCACACATGTGGTCTCCCATTCATATGCAACTAGGGCAGACCCTGCTTAGCTAAGGGGACAAGTCATGCTTGCTACCAGAAGACCAGCTCTCCTCCCATGAGGTGTACCCCAAACCACCCCTCCCCCACCTGATGATTGCCAAGCTAGTGTATGTGTGGAAAAATTAAACTACAGATAGTTGTGGAGAGAAGAGTATGGTTAATTTGAAGTTCATTAAATTGAAGACTTTTCCAGGTCATTTATTAAAAAAAAACTAGGGTAAGCTACTTTCTGCTGATCAGTGGGAATGTTTTAAGTGTCTTTCCTACTATAAGATGATTGAGGTTGCATTATTGCTACATGGTATCTAAGGACACTGCATGATTTCAAAGCATTTGGCACTCTTAAGTCTGCAATCCTACACACTTACTTTGGAACAAGCCCCACTGAAACTGTGGGATATTCTTAGAAGTAAATCCATAGAATCAGGCTATGAGCTTCTCCTCTGCCTTTGAGGTAGATATGCATAATCTCTACTTTTACACAAGATGTGTAAAATCCCCTCCTTGCACAATGCGATCATCTAGTCTTCAATTTCATGGTGCCATCAACAATACCAATAGGGAACTCCATGCCCCTAGTGGTTTGCTTACAGGCTATATCAGGCACTGGCCCACTTGATCTTTTGACATCACAGGGCAAAGGGATGGAAGTTAGTGTCCGACTGCTGCTTCGGCTGCTCCAGGTGCATGGTTGGATAGAGGTACCACATGACTACTCCAGTGGGGTTAATAACCACTGTGAAGTTGTCACTGGTCTTCAGGCTTCTGATTTTACCAGTGTACACATCTTGTGCCTGGTAACACAAAAAGAGGGTATGAACAAGACAGGAAATAATTGCCACAATTCACATGCCAATAAATCAATAACCAATTTGGACAAATTACAATCAGAATACAGTAGTTATTTCACAGCAATGCTACCCAAGAGGCAAAAGATACTTGATGACATGATCGCAGCTCTATGGAGCTGCTGCAGACTTCTGAACAAACCCTGACAATGTTCAGAGGCAGCAGATGTGGAAGCTGCATTTCTTCTAGCTGTGAACAGGAAAACCTGCAAAAATGCAACATCCACAACTGCTGGTTCTGAACAACATTGGGGCTTGCTTAGAAGTCTGCAGCAGCTTCGGGGCATAGTGTTAAGGTTCTGTAATAGTTCTCCTGGACCTCTCAGCAGCTTTAGATACCATCGACCACGTTAGCCTGCTGGGTTGTCTCTCCTGGTTGGGACTTGGGGCACAGTTATACAGTGGCTCCATTCCTACCTGGAGGCTTGTACTTAGAAGGTGGTGCTGGTGGATGCCTGCTCCATCCATTGGTCTTTGGGGTGCCACAGGTATCTATTCTGCCCCTTATGCTGTTTAACATCTACATGAAGCCTCTGGGACAGGTAATCTGTGGGTGTGGGCTGTGGTCCCATCCATATGCCAAGGATACCCAGCTCTACCTATCTTTTAAATCAGCAGACACCAAGAAGGCAATGGGTGCTCTGAACTGGAGCTTGGAGGCTGTTCTGGACTGAGTGGGGCAAACAAGCTGAAACTTAATCCAGAGAAGATGGAAGTGCTCTGGGCTGGTAAAAGCTGATTAGCCAAGCAGCAAGGTAAATCTGGTCTTGGACAGGGTCTCACTCCCTCTGAAAGACAAAGTCTGTAACTTGTGGGGGTGTTTCTGGGCCCAACACTGTTCTTGGAAGAACAGGTGGTGGAAGTGTGCAGAGGTGCTTTTTACCAGTTGCAGCTGGTACACCAGCTACAACCCTACTTGGAGAAGTCAGACCTGGCCTCAGTCACTCATGCTTGGTAATATTGATTAGACTACTGCAATGAGCCCCACATAGAGCAATCCTTGAAGATGGTTCAGAAGCTTTGGCTGGTCCATAATGCTGCTGCAAGGATAATCGTGGGTGCAAGTCTCTTCATCAGTGAAATACCCATCCTGCAGCAGCTTCGTTGGTTACCAGTTTGCTTCTGGACTATTTTTTAGGTTTTTTTACATGTATATCCCGCTCTTCCTCCAAGGAGCCCAGAGCGGTGTACTACATACTTGAGTTTCTCCTCACAAAAACCCTGTGAAGTAGGCTAGGCTGAGAGAGAAGTGACTGGCCCAGAGTTACCCAGCTAGTCTCATGGCTGAATGGGGATTTGAACTCGGGTCTCCCCGGTCCTAGTCCAGCACTCTAACCACTACACCACGCTGGCTCTGACTAGATTAAAAGGTGCTGGTCTTGATTTTTTTTTTTTGCGCAAGAGCTTACATCATTGCATATATCATCTCTCCCCCCTCTGCAAACTCATCACTTAGACCGATGTCGGGCCATTCTTTAAAGCTCCACACAGCTTAGAGCCAGGGTACCTGTGGGACTGCATTTGCCCATGTGAACCTGCCAGAGTCCTCTGCTCAGCATACCAACATGAATGTAAATATATAGCAATCCACCAAAAGAAAAAAGCAGGAGCACAGTGGTTATTTCAGATTCAATAATGTTGAGGCTGTTTCATGTGGCAAACACATCAAGAGGTCATTCACACCAGATGTGGCGGCAGTGAGGGCGGGGGGGGAGGGGAAGAGAAGTGCTTCTTTGGGATTCTGCCACTCGCACGCCCACATGACCAGTGTGGTGGTGGATGCCCAAAGTGGGATCAGGAGGAGGAAGTCCTCCTGCATCCCATAATACACTGCATGAGCACCAGAGAGGCAGCCCTCCCCAATGCAGCAGGGCTCTTCTCTCTGGCTGCACTGCACTCAGGCTGATATGACTGCTGCTCCCAGTAGCCGTTTCCAGAGTGCTGGTGCTGCAGAGGACCAGAAAGTTAGGCAAGATGGACCCCCTTTCCCTCCTACCTCACCTCTTGCCCCAGTAGTGGATCTGGACTATCCAGGTCTGCAGCAACTGCCTTGGGGTGGCCTCCTGGTTTCCCAGACAACACAGGCTGCTTGGGTAAACTCTCCTACTCAAGCAGCCCATGTCGTGTGAATGGGCTCGTGGCACCATTATTTATTTATTATAGTTATAAACTGCCTGATACAGAACATTTCCTAGCAGTTTACATACAATTCAAAAGATTTAAAAACCTGTTAAAATACTTTTAAAATGTAACTAAAAGCCTGAGAAAACAGATCTGTCAACAGCCTTCTTGAATAGCCAGAAATGGGGCAGCTCTTCTTCTGACAAGGAGCAAATTCCAAAGTCCGGGGAGCTAAGGGGAAGGCCTGGTTCCAAATCACCACCACATGGGCTGGTGGCACCGGACCTTTTCCAGTTATCTCCGCAAGGTTCATGAAGGA
This sequence comes from Hemicordylus capensis, assembly GCF_027244095.1. Taxonomy (NCBI): domain Eukaryota; kingdom Metazoa; phylum Chordata; class Lepidosauria; order Squamata; family Cordylidae; genus Hemicordylus; species Hemicordylus capensis. The sequence goes on along the minus strand of NC_069661.1, from coordinate 213,230,306 downwards.
GGCGATTTTTTCTAACCATGGCCCAAGCCATTAAGGGCTTCAGAGATAATAATGAGCACCTTGTTTATTACATTTATATCCCACCTGCCTTCAGTCATGAAACTCAAGGTTGCACACATGGGATTCTCATCCAGGCACTGACCAGGCCTAGGCTTAGGAACATAGGAAGCTGCCATATACTGAGTCAGACCATTGGTCTATCTAGCTCAGTATTGTCTTCACAGACTGGCAGCGGCTTCTCCAAAGCTGCAGGCAGGAATCTCTCTCAGCCTTATTGTGGAGAAGCTGGGGAGGGAACTTGAAACCACCTGCTCTTCCCAAAGCAGCTCCATCCCCTGAGAGGAATATTTTACAGTGCTCACACTTCTAGTCTCCCATTCATATGCAACCAGGGTGGACCCTGTTTAGCTAAGGGGACAAGTCATGCTTGCTACCACAAGACCAGCTCTCCTCTCCTAAAGCTTGCTTCTCCTGAAGTTTGCTTAGCTTCAGCAAGGCAACTGTATCATATGCCCACAGACCATTCCCTGGAAGTTCTCACCATGTTATAAAAAAACCAGATGTTTGCAGTAGCGCAAACAGAGAGAGCACACCAAATCTGTGCAATGAACCACAGCACAAAAATGGAGCAGCCCCAACATGGCTGCATATAAAGCATGCTACCTACCACTCAGTAGTGTTAATCAGGCTTCTGTCAAGGTAGGTAGAGGTATTTGAACCAGTGGGTAGGAACTAGTGGTTGGAAGGCTAAGAATGAGAATGCCCAACAGTAATGTGAATGCAGGACAATGTTACATGCAGGGACAGTATATATGATGGAGATCATGCCCAGTATATAGCATGTGCTCTCAGAGGACAGCAGAAGCAGATGGAAAAACTACTGTGAGATACAGAGAACACTTTAAGTACATACCTCATACAGAGCATTCTGTGTAAAATTCAGCTGGGCAAGGGAGGTGGTGTAGCGGTACGGCACATCTGTCCGTCGACTGAAGAAAACCACAGCACTCGCGGAGTGAGAAAGTGGCCGCAGAAAGACTTCTATGTGAGAAGAGTTCTCCTACAATAATAAATAGAAAAGATTGTCCTACCAACAAGAAAACTCTTCTGGACCACCACAGTTACTAGGCTAGAGGTCTCAAGGAAGACAGGAGTATGCAGCACTTCCGGCCAGGCCTGTCGGGGCCCCACAAGCCAGGGTGGGTGGGCCAGGTCTGTTGTGGGTGGGCACAACAGTGTCAAGCTGGAGCTTAGCTAGCCCTGTCAAGACATTTTGCATCCTGGTGCAGAAGGAGGCTTCTCTGCACTCCACATGTCCTCAAGGAGCAGAAATGTGAAACAAAGGCCTGGCTGCACCCTCTCCCACCAGGTTTTCAGAATACCCTTTCTTTTCACAGTCTGTGTCTCACCTCAATTGCTCTACCTAAGAATGGAGATCAATCATCTCCATCACAAGGGAAGACAAACATTAACAACCTCTGGCCTTAGGCAACAGACTGGAGATAAAATGCAAGCTACAGCCTGCTGTAGCAGGTCAGGTCTTCCATCAGCTAACTACTGTGAGGGAGGGAAGTATATTTTGGGGCCCTGGAACAAATTTCTGGAGAAAGGCGCAGGGGTGTATCTAGGGTGGGGCAGGCAGGACATGTGCCCTGGGTGCCACTTTAAGGGGGGGCACCATTTTGTAAAATTAAATTTAAAAAAAAAGGCTGCTGAAAACAAAATGGCCACCGCACATGCTCAAATGGCCTCTGTGAGGCCCTAGGCCATGCCAGGCCTTGCAGAGGCCATTTGAGCATGCACGGTGGCCATTTTGTTTTCAGCGGCCATTTAAAAATATATTATTTTTTTAAATGGCCACCGCACATGCTCAAATTGTCCCTGTGAGGCCCTAGAGGCCAGCGGGGGGAGGGAAAACCTTTGCAGACACCCCATGCCCCCACAGCCTTTAGAAAGCCCCCTGAAGCGGCCAGAGGTAAAAGGTTTTTTTTAAAAAAAATAGTATGATATAAGACACTGTACACATATTCAGATTGGCACTATGTATAGCAAATCAGGGCTTGTGAATACTGAGCTGAAGCTTATGAGTTAGGATTGTATTCATTTGCTCTTATGATAAGTGAGTTAAATGTGATGTCTTAATAATATGGCTATTAATGGTGAGTTTGTCTTTGAATCAGTGTGAAATCCTTAGTATTAAGGCCACTGGGAGTTTCTTGCTCTCTTTCTCTCATTTTAACTGTCTTTCTGAAAGACTAGGATATATTCTAAGCAGTGACACAGTTTACTCTGCATATCCTTTAATTATTTTCAGAGTATCTGGAAAAGTCCAATTCTCCATTTAATTTTAAAACTTATGTAATAGTGATGCTACAATGCATAGTAGAGAATTAGACAGGCACTTCTGTTTAGTTTTCCAAGTACACCTCCACATAGTATTTGGGTATTTCATGAGCACCAGCATACTGAAATTTGTAGTTTTCCAGCATTTTTTGGTCTGGCTACGTCCAGTGCTGAATAGTTTTTGAAATCTTAAAAGATTAATGAGCTTGACTTGTATTTTTGAGCTGATATTATGGTAAAGTTATCTGAAAGATGCGTGTCAGATGTTTGGACAGGGGGTGCAATTTCAGTGTTCGCCCTAGGTGCTATTTCCCCTAGATACGCCTCTGGAAAGGCGGGAAGGGCCCTGTCCATCCTGGCCACAGCGCTGCTCTAAGAGTTTGCATGAGCTGCTCACCCAGTCCTTAGTATTCCCCACCTGAAGGATTCTACGTCCTTGGATTCCCAGGGGATCTTGGTTAATTTTGATCATCAGTTTGTTCTTCAGAATCTCCCAAGCTTTCTCCGAAATCGTGCGGAGGTCCGTGGATATGAAAAGGGGAGCAGCCAGCACAGTCCATAAAGCCATCTGGGACTGGGACTGTTCATAGCTGAGGCCAAAGTTTCCAATTATTAACTGCAAAACAAAGAAGTGGCTAAGCTAAGGTAGCAAAGGAGTGAAGAATGAAAGCAAGAGATGAAAGATTCGAAGTGGCTTGACTCAGAAGGTTCCGATTCAATAAGCAGAAACCTAACAAGTTAGTTCACTTCTCTGTGGTTGGCTTAACCAGGGCTATTGGGCTTCTAAAGATGGTTTAGGAAGGTGTTGTCAGGGTGGAATGTAGTCTAAGATCATATTGTAGAAATTGCTGTTTGGTGCAGAATTCAGCATCCCAAGTATCGCCGCTTTTTCCTTTTAAGTTTCTAACCATAATGCTCCAAGATTTGATTTCAAAACATGATAAAATCTCAGAAGTATGACAAGGTAAATGTTAGCTGGATTTCTAAAAAGTTTGCTAGTGGAGTGAGGGGTACACTATCAGTATCCTGCTTAGCTTTTTGTCCCTCAATAGGATAAGGCAAGAATATACTACTTTTTACTATGTATATAGTGAGCAGAACTCAGGCTTTTCTTACTGCAACATCCATTTTTACAGAATATTTCATTTTGTTTAGGATATATATAGCCCTGGGCAGAAGGGTAAGCATTTACAGTGGAATGGGAATACTTCAAAGAGAAACACAAAGGCAGGGCACAGGGGCGGAGCTGTAACTGAGTGCACAGGTTGCGGCCCCCACCCCACAACCTGGCACCCTTTAGGGCTGGGGGTGAGGGTGGGGAATTTCACTTAACTGGTGGCAAATCTAGCTGCCACTGCTATCTTAAATGGATTGGGGAGAAGGCTCATGACTCCCCTCCACAGCACAGAGATCAACTGAACAGCGAGGGGCGGTGCAGCCCCCCTGCTGGATGCTGGGTTGGGAGTCTCCTCCTGCGCTGTGTTCAATATATTGGCAGCAGCTAAATTTGCCGCCAGTTAAGTGAAATCCTCCATTTTCCCCCTGTACCCCACTGGAGCAGCATTTCTGGCCCTCGCTGCCAGGGTAGGGAAAGCACTGCCATGGACAGGTGCCTGTCAGAACACAGGCTGTGCCACTGGCAGGCCAGACCGGTTAACCTGCAGACGTTCACCCTTGCAAGCAAGGTGCAGAGAACAGATGAACGTTTGCTAACAGTGATCTCCATTGCTTCTTCCTAGCTTTAGAATGTCTGAGACAGTCTTGCTCTTGCTCCAATTTTTCACATCAACATCCTCTACTCAGCAGTACCATGTCAGGGTCATTCCAATGGCCTGGGCCAGCCACTGACTGAATTACTTCCTGATTGGCTGTAAACCAATCCACGATGGAAAGGACACTATCCCAAGAGTCTTGTATATCATCATAGTTGCGCCAGAGATTGCAGATGCCTGCCAGGAGTGTGTAGTTCACCTGAAAGAGACAGGAAAGAAGGCAGTTACAGACAGACCTGGGTGGTTCCCCCTGTTGGAATAACACTCACAATAATATTATTGTCAGCATCAGGTGAGGGGATACTGGTGAAACACATCAAAAGTGTCCATTGTCTGGTAAAATCAAGGTGTTGAGGAAGGTGTCAAGTGTTCAGGGGCAGACACCATCACAAGAGTCATTGGTGAGAAAAAATTAACCATCTAGCTACAAACTCTTTAGCCATCCAACTGGAGAGATGATAGAAGGCACAAGCATGTCACTGTTATGAGAAAGAGAAAAACGAAACCAGGTAGTACAACTCAAAGCTACACTGGCTGCCAATGAGTTTAAGCCCAATACAAAGTGCTGGTTATTATCTACAAAGCCCTGAGCAGCCTGGGTTTAAGGTATTTAAGAGGGAGATCCAGTTGCAGTTGTCACCAGAGCGTTTGGTGGCAACTCAGAATAGGGTCTTAAAAACAATCCGAGATGCTAGATCCTAGATTAGAATGCACTCTCAAATACAATCAGAACCTCCCCATCTCAGATTGTTTTTAAGAAACAGCTGAAGACGTACCTTTTTAACCAGGCCTTTTAGTTAACAAGTTTTAAAGTGTATATTAAGATTTTAAATTGTTTAAATCATTTTAATGCTTTATTATTTTTGGTTGTTTTAAACTGGTTTCAGTGTGTAAACTGCCCAGAGATGTATGTATATATTGGGTGGCATAAAAATACACATAATAAATGAGTAAAAGATTGCCCTGAAATATCAAAGTAAAAGGACAAGGCAAAAATGTTGGGTTTGGGGAATCATGTTGCATCAGGCAGCATGGTAAACTGAGTGGTACAAGCTAGGATTGTCAACAACCTCTGTTGGACTGATTCTCTGGCTTCTGATCTCTTGCTTGGCTTAACTCTGATGGCTTCTTATCAACTCTGGATTAGCTTGCCTCAGTGGTTGCTTCTTGGGTCCTCATCTCCCTTTGTAATTGCTAGCATTGTGCAGTATATTAGCCAGTATCTTGGACTTGTGCTCTGAAGACCCAGGTTCAAATCCCTGCCCTACTAGGAAGCCTAGTGAGTGTCCTTTGGCCAGGTATTCTCTCTCAAGCAAATCGTTGCAAGGACAACGTGGGCATACCCGCCCTCCTTGCCATCTTGAGCATCTGAAGGAAGGCTGTAACACAAATGTGTTCTGCTGACCCATTCCCCCTCGTATTGTGCCCCGTCTGGGCTAATGTTGTACAAGGAGCACTATGTAGCATTATTTATCCCCCTTCCCCAATGTGCCATGTTCTCCTTCCAAAATCCACAGAGTTCTCACAGATTCTGGCTATCCTTAGCAGGCAGTCCAAGTTTGCGGGCACTACCTCAGCTCAGGGAGGAACAAGGTCTTATGGCTGACATACTGTAGCACTGAGCTTCAGAAACAATTGGAAGCAGTGAGACCTTGTCATGTGCCAAATGTCTCCAAAGCCTAGGGAGGAGTCCCTGCCTGTCCTTTGCCAGATTAAAAGATGCACTCACTATGGGCAATCAACATTGCATTGGTGGACTCCTACTCACACTACCCAAAAGAGGATGGGGAGCTTCATTTCAAAATTCTGAACAAGCTTTAAGAGAGAGTGCAGCATAGTGGTGGGGGTGGGGGATGGAATCCATCCTCAGATATGCCTTACCTCCGGTGGAAGTCCCCCATGATAGGCTGGCCAGCTGCAGGAATAGGCGATAGGATGGCTTGATGCATTCAGAGCCTGGGCCATCCTAGGATAACCTTTGTAGGAGGAACAGTATAACATAAAGGGAATTGTCACAGTCAATCACTGTGGGATCTTTTCAGTAATACACATTTGGAAGTGGGGGAGGACACCAAGTGAGAAGCACAGAAGAGGCCTTTTCTTTTTCTTTTTTTTGCAATCATACTGAATGGGCATGCACTCTATCTAAAAGCCAGGATCCACGCCAATCACCAAGCCTTTTCCACCACGAAACACAGTATATTAGTTTGGTCTCAGAAATCAGGTATTCTCTCCACCCACTCATCCCTCCCTAGGCATGGTTCTTGTTCACCCAGAACAGCCTTTGCTAACAGTTGTTTTGACAGATACATTGATTAATTGATTGATTAAGTGCTGTCAAGTCAGTGTCAACTCTTAGAGACCACATAGATAGATTCTCTCCAGGATGATCAGTCTTCAGCTTGGCCTTTAAAGTCTCTCAGTGGTGCATTCATTGCTGTCATAATCAAGTCCATCCACCTTACAATTCCATTTAAAGAGACTCTATGTGTAGCCTTAAACATGTGTGATTTGTATTTGTGGGAAATGATGGTATAGTGGGACTGTAGAATGTTATTTGGTCAGGAAAGGGTTAATGCTCTGTAGGTGTGGCTTGTGGAGCCCATGATGGGCATGTGACAGTTAAAAACCCTTTGAAAGGGATGGAGAGAGTTCAGTTGCTCTGTGATCCTGGAAGCAATTAGATAGAAAGAGGATGTTTGTAAAAAAAGAACCCAGATAAGTTCTAAGTAAAGAAATATGTTTTTTAAAATGAGATTCTGGGAAGCAACAGATTGAACCACATGAGAATTGTGTAAATGCTGTAAATAAAGAAAGTACTGGAAAAGTACTGGAAAAGTACTGTACTAAAGTACTGGAAAAGTACTGTACTAAAGTACTGGAAAAGTACTGTACTAAAGTACTGGAAAAGAAACATGTATAGTAGAGCAAGCATACAAACCTGTTGTGCAGGGGTGTAGCTATAACAGAGCTGACAAGTTCAAAGAAACCCCCCCAGCTCCACCCCTGTTTGCTTTATGATCTCCATCACTCCGAGGGGCCACCGGGGAGAGGGTGAACCCTCTCCCCTAGATATGCCCCTGCTACTGTGCTAGTGGTGAATGCAAACATCCTCAGAATCTTTGATTAAAGATTCTGAGGATGTTTGCATTCACCACTAGCACAGTAAGCCTTTATCTTATTTTTTAATTCAAGAAGGTAGTCTGAGTGGCTGTTAACCCTCTCATGCCTGTACAACTACATTACTTGTCCAGAAGACAGTAAAAGATCTACTATGTACTTTGAACCATAGTTGGTGGCAGCAAAACCAAGGAAATAACAAAAGGTTTAAACAACAACCTTGAAGAAATATTAAACACCACATTAAATACACTCCCCCTCACAGTATTATTCTATACATTTTGTTTCTATGTTTTATTTGTGAGCCTCTCCGAGTTTTAATAAAGAGTGGGATATAAATCTAACATAATTTCAGGTTTTCATTTAGAGCAGCTTATTTTGAATGAGAGACACTTCTTATAATTGGTCTTTTTAAATATATAAAAAGGTAAATCAGATTAGAATGTTTTTTAGTATTTATTTGTTTTATTCACCCTGTTCAGGACTAGCCTGCAGGGGTCAATCCAGCCCTATGGAGTAGCAAGAGAGAGGAACAAGCAGAGGCAAACAGGAAGCCCTTTGATCCTTACCCTTGGCCTGGGTGCTCGTGTCTGAGTAGCAGCCATCAAACTTCAGCATATCCACTCCCCACTGTGCAAATGTTAAAGCATCCTGCTCAATGTGGTCCAGGGTGGTGCCAGGGTACCCTGAACACGTGTAGTTGCCTAGGTCTGCATAAATGCCAAGTTTCAGCCCCCGTGAGTGCACCTGCCAAAACAAGTCATGGCTTATGAGACTGAGCCGGGGGAGCTGAAAAAACCATGTTACTCTCTAAAGGCAGGCTGAGTATGCAAGTCCAAGTAGCAAGCAAAGTAGCACCATTCTGGGCATTATTGAGCCTCTTCTTCCAACTCTGGAGAAAAAGCCACTAGAAAGCCACTTTATTCTAATGCACAGTACGTGTGTAGCCTTGTAAGCCCCTAAGGACTGCCTCACCCAAGACTTCCCTCCTGTACACAATCAGTTCAGACACACCTGCCAAAAGCATCCCCACAAGCATGTGCAAACGTAATCCAGGTGGCACACAGATGCAACCAGCAACAATCCTTGGGATTGTGTCATCACTTTCCCCATCTTGCATGATCGTGGGAATCACTGCTGACTGCATCCATTTACTACCCATCTCATATTATGGTTCTCCAAATGGAGTATGTGTCCCTTCATGTTGGCTTATGTGTAAGGAAAGGAATTGTCTGTGAACCAGCTCTCAGCATGGCTCTTGCACCTAGGATACAGAGCCACTCCCTAAGCATTTGAGGAGTCCCTCCCCACTCATTGTACTGAACTTCCCACAGCCAAACCTCATAACCTATATCTTCCCCCCAAAGAGTATTTCTTCCCACCCCCCACAAAAAAATTATCAGGAGTTGCCCCTCAAGCTTTTCTCCTGTTTGCATCCCTGCTTGCATGCCTTCAGTGGCCAGACCATACGGATCTTAATGAGCTAAAAAAACAAGGCCCAAAATTTTCAACACTATTGGGTAATGTCAAGGGCTACTCCTGCAAAATGATCTGGTGGGCTAGACAGGAGAGCTCTGCCCATTGTCACATACACCAGATCACCTAACTCTCTTCCTACAGAGCTGTTGAACCAACAATCACAAACCGACTCATGCACAAAATGTTCTTCTCCTGCTGTTGCAAAGCAGACATTTACAGCTTACTCAGTCTTGGCTTCACCCATCCTCCTAGTATTGCATGAGTCTCCCTTCCTTCTATAAACCCAGTTGAGCAACTTTATCTTTGTGGGAGACACTGCCCCCTCAAGACTTCAGGCTTGCTTCAGTCATCTTCCCAGTCTTCTTTCAGTGCCTACCTTTCCCTAAGCTAGAACCATCATTATGTTGCCTCCCTCATAGGAACATAGGAAGCTGCCATATATGGTGTCAGACCACTGGTCTACCTAGCTCAGTATTGTCTTCACAGACTGGCAGCAGCCTCTCCAAAGTTGCAGGTAGGAATCTCTCTCAGCCCTATCTTGGAGATGCCAGGGAGGGAACTTGAAACCTTCTAGTCTTCCCAAAGCAGCTCCATTCCCTGAGGGAAATATCTCACAGTGCTCACACTTCTAGTCTCCTTTTCATATGCAACCAGGGCAGACCCTGTTTAGCTAAGGGGACAAGTCATGCTTGCTACCACAAGACCAGCTCTCCTCTCCATTCCAGTGTGCCTGGGAAACCAACATAGGGAGCTGCCATCTATGGAGTCAGACCATTGGTCCATCCAGCTCAATACTGACTGGCAGCAGCTTTCCAGGGAGGATTTTTTTCTCAAGCCTAACTGGAGATGCCAGGGATTGAACCTGGGACCTTCTGCATGCTAAGCAGATGCTCTAGCACTGAGCTATGGCCCAATCCCATGAAAACAGAATCCAAAGTTCTGCAAACTATCAACTGGCCCACTATGAATTAGCAAACTACATCCCCCTTAAAGTAAAGGCTTTGATTCTCTGAGTAACTCATGCTTTGGTGGCCCAGTACTTCACAACATGTTTTAATCCCCACTGCAGATTATCCAACAGGGAGCTTTGTATTTTTCAAATCCCAGATGAGAGATCACCTTGATCTTGATTCTGTACTGAAAAAGTCCACTCACGTAATCTGCCAAGGCCTTGATCCCTCTAGGGAACCTCTCAGGATCTGGAATCAGCTGTCCTTCTGCATTTCGCTCTTTTGCCATCCAGCAGTCATCCATATTCACGTACACATAGCCCAATTCTCTCCAGCCATCTGCCGCCAGGCTATCTGCCATTTCCATGAAGAGCTTCTCACTATCCCACAAAGAAAGGAGAGGCCCATTGAAAAAGAGAATTTAAAAAATTGTTCAGGGTTCTTTAATTCCTGTCTGTGGCCAGAAGGAACTATGAAGCATGGAAGAGATATATCCAACAGCAAGATTTCTTTGTATATTGCATAGGCATACACTTTCTATGACAAGCATGCAATAGCCTACTCTGTCTGTAGATGGCAGGCTTGTCTCAGTGGTACCAAAGTGCTTCTCCAGGGAGTGGAGATTGTTCTCCCTTACTTACTCTCCTTGGAAAGCCTTATCTGCAAGTCACAAGAGATCCTCAAGATACCAGCTCTGAACAAAATAAGGAACAAAGCAATTAACCAAGGACTGCTACATGCAATATCCATAAAAGTAACAGAACTTCCAGTACCAATCAGGAGTTACCTGCAGCATACACTCTGAATAATGTGCGTATGTACAAATTTGTATTGTGCACAATAAAAGTAAATGCTAAAATGCATGAAGTCACCCTATAACCAGCCATCAGTTTATTCACCTCCAATACTGAGGACCCAACACAGAGCATTCCAGGCAAGGTCTCATCCAAGCTATATTTGGAGCCTTTCATTAAGGTGTTTTGCAACCCAGTACTGGGTTGTGTCCTCTCCTTTGGGAAGTGCTGCTTAAGGAGGAAATGAAAGGGGACCACATAACTAGAGACTGTCCAGATCAACTTGTTGGTACACATGCACCTGTGTGCTGTTGATCTGTCCAACCATGGGCTCTGTTGAGTTGTTACCTGTGTTATTTATATGTGTTGTTATTCTATAGAACAGAATATAACCAGTTGTTGCAAGTCTGCACTGTGAGTTGGAAGCTGCCACCCAAAACTGATGCAAAAAGCAAGCAAACAAAAACCGATGGATTTTTTTTACACTGAATATAAATTGGGCTATACTCTACAGTGCAATGAAAAATCCAAATTGTGTGAAATAGCTCACAGGAACTTTGGGGTAAATTTGGCTGATATGTGAATGCATACCTCCATTCTGGAGGAGATACAAACTAAAGGCCGGGTGTGAAAAACTTCCAGAAGGATGATTGGCAGCAGGACAGGAGATCCTTGCAGGAGAGGCTAGGAAACCCTGCCTAGAATGCAGGGCTGGGCAGGCAGAACTGGAGAGGCAGTTACAGTCAGTTGAGGATTGCTGGTCTGGGAATGAAGAAGGGAGATGGTAGGTTGTAGGCTTGAGGAGCTAGGGTTTCTGAACAAGGAAGAGCTGCTGGTGTGAAAAGCCAGGACCTATTCAGGGGAAACCGCAGGAGAGAGGCTATGCAGTAACTCTGAGACAAGGAAGATAATTTCTCCAGTGTCACCATCAATGTAAGCTATGTCATTTCCTTGTAACCACATTTTTGAACTTAAAACCAGTTCGCTTCTGAACTACTTGGCTTTGTAACCAGCTTGCTAAAAGAACTATTATTGAATTTAAAAACCTGTTTGTTTTATCAATTTCATTTATTTCTTCTCCCACACCACTGAAAGAGAGGCCCTTCCCCACTGGGGAAGAAGTTCCTTAGTCTCAGATCCCGTCAATAGACCTGAGTGATGGCAGAGAAACAGGACCTTCAGGTAGGGTGAACCCTCACAGGCTCTTACCTAACCATGTCTTGAAAAGGTATAAAGGCCAAGTATTGGAGCACAGCTAGTGGGTATCCTGATAGACAGACCTGAAGTACATGGCAGCTAAAGCAGACATACCTCAAAATAGCCTTCCTATAAAATAGAGCTAGACTTGAAGGAACTGCATGGGGATGGCTGCTTTTTAAAACTGCTATTTACAGCATGCCATCAGTGAATAGGGTATCTTACATAATTACAGAAACAATGAGGACAGGTCTCTGTTCCCTGGTTACAATAATAAACTGAGAAGGGGAAACAACAGAGGAAGGGAGGGAGGGGTGGGGTGAATGCCATTACATGTATTATTATTATTATTATTATTATTTTATTACTTGTTTACACAGTCAGACAGGTGTTATTGACTGGTTTGTTTTATTCAGACATCGAGTCCTTCCCAAGGACCTGGGATGGCTGAATTTTATTGTCAGTTGTTATAAATATCGTCGCAGAATATAGGCAGTTCCCAGTAAAGCTGCTTTTTGTAATTGGCTGATGGTGATTTCTGTGGCCCCTATGGTGTTGAGGTGCTCTTCAAGGTCTTTTGGAACTCCACCCAGGGCGCCAATTACCACTGGGATTATTTTGGTCTTCTTCTGCCACAGCCTTTCAATTTCAATTTGTAGATCTTTGTATTTGGTGATTTTTTCTATTTCTTTTTCTTCTATTCTGCTATCCCCTGGTATTGCTATGTCGATTATTTTGACTTGTTTTTCTTTCTTCTCGACTACAGTGATATCTGGTGTATTGTGTGGCAGATGTTTGTCTGTTTGTAGTCGGAAGTCCCATAATATTTTTACATCTTCTTCTTCTTCTTCTTCTTATTATTATTATTACATTTATATCCCGCTCTTCCTCCAAGAAGCCCAGAGCGGTGTACTACATCCTTGAGTTTCTCTTTCACAACAACCTTGTGAAGTAGGTTAGGCTGAGAGAGAAGTGACTGGCCTAGAGTCACCCAGCTAGTTTTATGGCTGAATGGGGATTTGAACTCGGGTCTCCCCGGTCCTAGTCCAGCACTCTAACCACTACACTTAAAGCTTGATCACCGCTAGATGAAGAGATGAAACAAAACACCCACTCATCTTGGCACCTGTCACATGCTAAAGCCAAATTTTCTCCAGGCTTTCTGCACTTACCTGATGCAGTTATGGGGATCGTTCTTGCAGTCAACATTACACCGAAACCGCTCCCATGCAAGCCAGCCCATTGGAGGTGTTCTCATGAGCCCATTCTCCAGAGCCAGCGAGGAGGTGGCAAGGGCTAGGATGACAGAGACTGCCAGCTTCATGGCCACAGACTGATGGATGGTGAAGAAGGTGAAAAAACAACACACAAACACACTACCTTTCATTAAGAGGTCAATGTCCGACAGGCTGTAGCCTATGTTCTAGCTCAGGGGTTCGCGAACTTGGTTACCCAGATGTTGCAGAACGACAGCTCCCATCATCTCCAGCAGCAATGGTTGTTGCTGGGGATGATGGGAGTTGTAGTCCAACAACATCTGGGGAACCAAGTTTGATAATCCCTGCTTAGCAAGTTGTTACACATCATTTGTATGCATTTCCCTTCTTGCACAGGACTATCCATTCTTCAGTCAAAAATGTTCCAACTGCACATAACACAGGTGATTAGGGATGTGCACAAAACTGGTTTGCCCGGTTTGGTTCAAGTCTGAACCCGACTCAAACCGGACCAGGCATGTTCAGTTAGAGCACCCCCGAACAGAGGCCTGGCTTGGTTTGAACTGGTTTGGGAGTGCCATGGATGTTAAATTTGTGGAGTTTTTTTAAAAGGCAGACTTATCTCTGCTGATCGGCAGCCTTGGAGGGTGCTGTGGCGGCCATGGGGGCGGGGAGGTTCTATGGCAGTTCCCCCTTCCCCCGCTGGCTCCCCCAGAGTCCTACGGGCTGGTTTGGCCTGTTTGGGGGCCATTTCGGTCCTCTGTGAGTGTGTGGTGGCCATTTTTTAGGCTGCCGTGCACAAACCATTTGTGTGGCCAGGAGCCCTCAGTGGTGAGCCTGCCTTTTTAAAAAACCCAAATTTAACGTCTATGGCACCCTTGAACTGGGGCCGAATCAACCCAGGGGGTTGAGCTCAACCTCAAGCCAAGCCAGGCCCGGCCCAACTCGAGGTCAAGCCCTTAAACCAAGCTGGTTCAAGCTCAAGCCAGCTCAAGCTCAAGCCAGTTTGCACATCCCTACAAGTGATGCAACTACAGCACCCTATTCCATCCCATAGTGCCACCACTTCTCACTGTGTTTTTCCATTCTATCAGGCATCCTCCCTCTCTGCTCCTCTGCCTCACACCTTTCCTCCCCACTTGCTTTGTTACTTGCATCATAGCTTTGTACCAATATCGCCACACTCGGTCACATGTACTGTCAAATCTATATGGCTTTGCTTCCTGTGCTTTTACTGAAGGGTCAATCACTGTTCCCCATCCCCAGTTCAGATCCGTGGCATAGCCCATGGAGCACATGGTAACTAACAACTGGATGGAAGGAATATTCATCGTATCGTATCAGACACTCATGCTCAAGGCCAAATAAGCTCATATTTGTAGAGGAGAGAACTAGAGTTTGGGGTGGGGGGGATGCAATTGCAGCATCTGATTTGCAGTTTGTGTATCTGTTGAAAGTCTTCAAGAGACATGTATACACACCCCCAAGTTTAAAATACAGGTTAGTCAGTTGGTATGACAGCTATTGGAAGGGAAACTGACCCTTTCTTCACACACACACATTCTCCTATGTACTAGGACGGGTTCCCAACCTTTTTAAAACAAGTGTACCCCTTCTGTTGCAAACCTTTAACTCAAGTACCCCATAGAGATTTTGAGAGAGAGAGGAGAGAGAGAGAGCACATTTTATTCACACATGCTCTTCTATATTACTATTATGAAACTGGCTACTCCAGTCACTGGCTTGCATCCAGAAAAGTTATTCATGAGTATGCTCATTATTGATCAGTACTCCCAATAGTAAACTTGTCCCACTATTTCTAGCAATTATGCAAATTGCTTATGATTTAAGCAATTATGCAGATTTAATCTAGATGTAAGCCAGAGACTGGAGCAGCCCATCTCATAAGTGTAACACTGAAGAGAGAGAAAGTGTCCAGACATATATTCAAAAAAGCACAAATTTATGTGTTACAGATGGAGAGTCAGGCTACTACAGTCACTGGCTCACATCCACACTAAGTTACTCATAAAGAATCTTATTGAAATTAATGGGATGCGTTTACTTGTCCCATTAATTTCAATGGGAGTACTCAGAATTTTCTGAAGTCATGCTGAGGCGAGGGGTATGCTGAGCTTCAACTTGTAGCCAGCCAATCAGAAGCGGAGGAAGCTCTACACTCTCCTCCCTCTCTCTCCAGCAGACACACCACAGAGGATGAGCTGGCTTCAAGCTGGCAATCCTCAGACGGGGAAGAAACAGTGTGTCCACAGCATAGGGCAGCAGGAGAGCTCCAAGTACCTCTGGGAGGCCCTTTAAGTACCCCGGGATACCAGTACCCCCCTGTAGGGAGCCCCTGTTTGAGGATCCCAAGTGGCCTAGGAGCTGTCCAATATTACCTATGCCACTGCAAGATCCATAATCCTGGAGGGTTAGCTCAGGAGAAAGAGGTGCTGCAGATATACAGGCCCTGGACAGGAGCTGATGTGGCTGTTCTTACACCAGAGATGGTGTGACTGTCCCATAGCTACATGGTCATCCAGGATCCTGGAGTCCAGGTATGCCTGGGCATCATGGGCAGTGGTGGATTAATGGAGAGGCAGAGTAGGCGTTTGCCTACAGCGGCAAAATTTGAGGAACAGCAAATTTTGCTCCTCTCTGTGGGCAGCAGCAGCTGCAGCAAGGGTGGAGTGGGTGAGAAAGTTCCCCCTTTTACCTTATAGAAAAAAGGCAAACTTTTTTAAGGTAAAAGGGTGGCAAAAAGCTTAATCTGCCCCTGATCATGGGGCCCTCAGCTGCCTATGAAGCTGTCTGGAGGCGGGGGGCAGGGAGGTCATCACAGTTTGAAGACTACATCTAATTTTTCAACCCTCCCCTCCAGCCTTTTTTTGGAAGTGAAAGTCCCCACTGCAGAAAATGGGCATGAAAACATCCTCTTTCAATTTGACTATGTCAGCATCATACATGATACCAAATCAGAGTCACAGCAGCAACACAGGAAAACATGGTGTGGTCGGCTGCTGTTTTTAAAGCTGACTCAGTCAAAGATGTGAGATCATGGGATGTCTTTATCAGTCCATCTAGGTGTTTTTTTTAAAAAAGAAAGAAAGAAAGGAGTGGTCACAACTTAGCAGTATGGGAACAAGCACTTCACATATAGCAAGTCACAGGTTCAGTCTCTGTAGGGAAAGGCTCTCAGGTTGCACGGCTGAGAAAGTTCTCCACCCAGGCCCTGAAGAGCTGCTTTCAGCCAGTTTAGGCAATGTAGGTTAGCCAGAAGGTTCCTCCAATTTAGTGTAGAGCAGCTTAACATATGGGAAGTATCTCACCAACCCAACAATAGACTGAAATCACATATGTACTACTACTACAACAAATATTTATATACTGCTTTTTGAAAAGAGTTCTCAAAGCAGTTTACACACAAAAACTCCATATGGTTCCCTGTCCCCAAAGGGCTCACAATCAAAAAAAGAAATGTAAGACAGACATCAGCAACAGCCACTGGAGAAATGTTGTGCTGGGATGGATAGGGCCAGTTGTTCTCCCCCTGCTGCAAAGCAACTGCTACATTTACAACTTAGCAGTACAACTAGGCAGCTGTGTCAACCTTTAAGCTACAGCTAGGAAATATTTCATTGGAGAAAAAACACCAGCTACTTAGAGTAGATGTAGCTCAGACATGGAGCAATGCTAATTAACTAAATCTTGGGGTATGAATTAAAAAAGTTACACCTCTGAAAACACACACAGAGCTATTACCATTTCCGGTGGCAAGAGCGGGGGGAAAGTAGAAATCACTGCATATAATCAGCACTGTACAAATCCTTCACTCATGGTCTCAGTCATCCCCAAACAAGTTTGTCAGAAGCATTTTAGAGTTCAATGAACACAGGGAATATTAAAGACTCACCCACAGCCGGAACAGCAGTGGTGGTGGTTTAGATTATCGCACGTTCCACTCCTCGCTCTGGCAGCTGCGATTACTAAATAAATGTCAATTTCGTTCTCGATAAACGGCTACCAAACAGCCCTCAGCTGGTTACTGGCGCCCACTGGAGCATCAGCAGCGAACATGCGCCTAACCAACCCACAAGTCTCAGCAGATAACTGTGACAGAAGAAATTAAGCCACCACCCTGAATAAAGACGACCACGCAAGGGGCGCAATGTTTTCCCCCCAGGTCTTCCACGGATCACCTGACCGGTTCGGCTGCTTTGAGCTCGTCAGCTGATCTCCGTCTTCTGCTTTCTCTTTCAACAGCAGGCGCCGTTAGCTTGCTTAAAATAATAAGAGGCAAGCAGAGGACGCCGCCATGCCGAGTTACTGGGCGACAGGAGGAGAGAAGTAGGCTGGTCTCCGACTCGTTATAGTTGAATGTGATCGAACCGGAAGAACCGAGTTCAATACAGGAACAGCTTGCTTGTATACCGTCTCCTCGTATTCGTATACAGACGTGACCGCCGTCTGTACATCTCTGCTCTCTTTAAATAATATTTTGAAAAAGCAGTTTGGGCTACCACCGTCAGCAACTCATTTTTGGCTACAAACTGGGAGACTGTTCCCTGAGAGATGCTCTAACAAGAAGTTTGACCAAAAGTTTCCTTTTTAAGCGAGGCGATTTCAGAGGCAATGCTGGGTGCCCTGTTACTAAATCATATTGTAAATTGTCTCCAAAGGTGGGGGGGGGGGAATGTGATCAAGCCTCGTTAAGCAGGTTTGACTTTTTTAAAAAAAATTGTTAGAAAAGAATGGGAAGAATACAAAGCAACTTGTATAAGAGTGTAATTTAGAGACTGCATTATTTAAGGTGTGACCCACTTGGCAGATATGAGACCATAGGCCCATTTACATGTTATGTTCAACACTCTTATGAGTGTACAGTGTACACAGGTAGACATCTGTACATGGGTAGAGTCATTAACATTTTATGTTGAACATAAGTACAGAAGTACACTTCCTATCTATGCCATACATTTGAAAGGCCTGTATCCAGGTTCACTTTTAAAATGAACAACACAGGTACAATCATTCACACAAACGTATCTGCGAGTGTACAGACATATGTACACTTGTACAGCATAATGGCTGAATTGGGAATTACCAGAATCAAAATTATTAACCAAGGGTCATCCCATGAAATGGAAAGTCAGGATCTTTAGGATTGACAAAAGGAAGTACTTCTTCACACAGTACATAATTAACATATTGAACTCTCTGCCACAGGATGTGGTGATGGACACCAGCTTAGATGGCTTTAAAAGGGGCTAGGGATGTGCATGGAACCGGTTCGGAGGCCCATTAGGGGGGGTGCACTTACCCCTCCTGCCACTTTCCCCTCACTGGCATTGGGTTTTTTTATCAGCCCATCGGGGCGGCAGCATACCTCCCTGCCGCCCTGTTGCCCTCGTCTTCCAGATATGACTGGAAGTTGCTGACACGCCTGCAAGCGCTGGCACGGCAGGTGCATCAGCAACTTCCGGTCATATCCGGAAGATGAGGGCAACAGGGTGGCAGGGAGGTACACTGCTGCCCCAATAGGCTGTTAAAAAAACTGATGCCGGTGGAGGGAAAGCGGTGGGAAGGGTAAGTGTACCCTCCCACCGCTCTTAAAGGGAGACCCCCACCACTTCAAACCGCCCCACTGCGGTTCCATGCACATCCCTAAAAGGGGCTTAGGCAAAGTCATGGAGGACAGTGCTATCAGTGGCTACTAGTCTGGAGGCTATAGGTCACCTCCAGCCTCAGAAGCAAGATGCTGCTAAATACCAGTTGTACGGGAGCAATGGCAGGAGAGCGGGGCAAGGCCTCATGCCCTGCCTGTGGGCTTCTTGAAGACATTTGGTGGGCCACTATGTGAAACAGGATGGTGGACTAGATGGGCCTTGAGCCTGATCCAGCAGGGCTGTTCTTATGGGATAATATTTTGAGTGTTTGTGTTTAATGAGATTTTTTTTTAAAAAAAATTAGATAGTTTTGATATTAAAGCAAATTAAAAGGCCGGCTAGAAATGATTTAATCAATCAGTTGCAAGGCTGTATATAGGCACATACAGAGTATCCATTATTTGGAAAATGTATTGGCAGTTCGTGTGAGAAGAGGCACTGAGAGTCTGAACTGGTAATATTTTATTTTATCTCTTTATCTCTTTATCTATTAATTAAAAGATGTAATATATTGCCCAATCCACAGACTCAAGGCAGTGTACAAAACAAGAACAGCATCTGAGATTTATTTATTTTTCAAAAAGATTTAAAGGGCAAATGCCTGGTGGGAAAGAAATGCCTTCAATAAGGTTTTAAAGGCTGAAAGGGAGGAAGCAGACCAAATCTGGGAAGGGGGGGAGGGAGAAAATTCCAGAGTGAAGGGCAGCAACAGAGGAAGCCCTTCCATGGGTCCTAGTACTATGGACCTCTCTGAGACCAGGGACCGAAAGTAGGGCAACCTGAGAAGATCTCACAGGATGGGACAAGACTGGCTGGGAGAGGCAGTCCTGAAGGTAAACAAGTGCTAAGCCCTGAAGGGTTTTAAAGGTAAAAACCAGAACTTTGAACTGGACCCAGAAGCAAATAGGTAACCAGTGCAGCAACCGCAAGAGAGGTGTCACACTATCATATCTCCTAGTGCCCATAAGCAGGCAGGCCACCACATTCAGGACCAACTGAAGCTTCTGGGTCATCTTCAAAGGCAACCCTAGGTACAGCGCATTACAGTCATCCAAACGAGAGATGATGAGGGCATGAGTTACCACTGCCAGGGCCTGTTGGTTGAGACAGGGCCGCAACTGGCGGACCAGCCGAAGCTGTGCAAAGGCACCTCTGGCCACAGCCTTCACCTGTTCAAGGAGGAGCTGTGAGTCCAAGAGGACCCCCAAGCTGCAGACCACCTCCTTCAGGGGCAGCACAACCCCGTCCAGGGAGAGACATTATTCGTATGCAGTTTCCCAGGCCAGCCGTTATTAAGGGGTTAATCCCCTCACCCCCAACTCCACGCCCAGGCACCACGCAACAGTTCTCCGGAGCTCATTTCCAGGCAGCCCTCACTGCTGGATAACGTTCATTTTGCTTCTTCGAAATGAACATTATCCAGCAGTAAGGGCTGCCTGCCATGTCGTCAGCCTCAACAAGCTCAAAAGTATCCCAGATGACATCACAAGACGAAGTCTCTGTCATCTCATTGGATCCTGTGCAACTGGAGTCCAACTCCTGCCGAAGGCGAGCAACTTTATCAGCGAAGAATCTAGAAAACATGTCACAGCGGCCAGATGGAACCTCCATTGGTTCTGCATCCCCAAGCAGGGAACAGGTAATCCGGAATAAGGCCTCTTGGTGAGAGTCAGCTGATGCAATAAGAGCAGAGAAGTGAGAAGACTTTGCCCTTATCGCCATGGAATACTCCTGAAGATAAGAGAGTAACTGTGCTTGGTTGGCTTCAGCATTAGTTTTCCTCCAGCCCGCTCCGGGCATCTCTTAAGGCACTTCATCTCCCTAAGCTCCTGAGTAAACCAAGGAAGCTGAGATCCATGAATCTTGAGAGGCCGCTTAGGGGCAATTTCATCCAGAGCCCTCCTGGCCTTGATGTTCCAGGCCTCAATGAGCTGTGCTGGAGAAGTGCCCACCAGATTGCTGGGAACATCCCCAAGAGCCCTCTGAAAACCATCAGGATCCATAAGGCACCTGGAAATAACCAGGGGAATAACTTTGCATCCTGCAGATTCCTTAAGCCAATTCAAAAGTTATGTTCACACTTGCACAAGTGTACAGTGTACTCAGGTACGGATCTTTACATAGGTAAAGTCATTCACATGTTATGTTGAATGCAGGTACAGAAGTACATTTTTTAACTGTACCATGCATTTGAAGGGCCTGTATCTAAGTTTTAAAATGTGCAAAGGTTGTCATTCACACAAACACGTGTATGCGCACACACACACAATGACTGGAAAATAGCCATTTCAGACTCTTTCCACAAGCTATTCTATAAGTGTTATTGGTTTCCATTTGGTACCTTGTTTCCCCCACGGTTGAGCTTGATTGTCGTATTTTATCTTTCCAGTCGTCAGCAGACTGTTGCTATTTCTTTCCTGATTTGTGCCCTTCCCCATAGCCTAGCTGCACACGTTGCAACAGGGCGCCCTCTTATGGCTATACTTGAAAATAATGAAACAGACTCTTTAAAAAGTAGACATTGCGGTTTTTCGTTCTTTTGCATAACTTTTCGCTCTGTAACATTAAGCTGCATCTTCAATATTATAATTTCAGTTGATCCGATTTTATTTAAAACAACTTCTAATTAGAAAGGATTTTCAAAGAAGAGCCTAGAAAGATAATATAAATTGCTATGGATTTAGAGATTGGGGCTTAAAACGGATCCTTATAAATTAGCATGATAATTGCTTTCTGGTAGCATTCTTGCAAAGTTATACTACAAACAACCCCGATCCTGTGAACAATTGGGATTGGAGGAGAGGGGTTACTTCTAAAGTGTCAAAAGCAGACATAAAGTTTAAATACTACTTTTAAAAGAAAGACACTCCCCTCTTCAACATAAAAACAAGATTATTTCGGGCAAGGAAACTTAGGAAATACAAATATTTGGTGGACTTTTCTGTATGACTCCATATATTGCATTGGATGTAATGTGTTTAACCTGTAACATTGATTTAAATGAAAGACCTCAGCATTCAGAACTTAAGTGAAACGCCCATGAAAGAAGACTAATCACAAAGGATACCCAGGGAAAATAAAACCCTTACTCGTGACATTCTGAATTCTTCTATACGTGGCTTCAAAAAGGTGGGGGCGGGCGGAGGGAGGTTGGAGGGAGAAGAAGGGGAAAGTAAAAGAAACACGAAACTGAAGCCTCCACTCTGTTAAGAAAGATTGCTGGAAAACCTGGATTGAAAAGAGCTACCCCTCGAGGGTCCCGGTACTCGCCACTCCAGTGATGATCCTGCGTTCCGGGTTTTGTTCTTAGAAATCTGATCCATCAACCAGGCAATAACTGCAGTTCAAGAGAGAGAGAGGGAGGACAAGAAGAAAGTACTGGGGGGGAGCAGGGATAATTGGCTAAGCCGAGATGTAACAAAGTTCAAAGAGGTTACAATCCTAGTATTAGAACAAGGTAAGATTGTAGATAACTTTCCTTCCACGTCCTCGATCCTCCTTAAAGCGGGTCGGTCAAACCATTCCCACCCGGCTGCATTCCTTTGTTTCTTTTGCTCAGGAGATATCCAGGCGGTCTGCGCTCCGGAGGTTTAGCAGGGTCTCCTTCTTGAATGTGGTTTAGCAGGATCTCCTTCTTGAATGTGGGTCTTTCGGCATGTAGGCTGTAGGGATCAAGTTTAGTAGGCCCTTCATCAAACTTCACGATATGTTCACGCCACGTCTGCTTAGTAGCGCTCTCTCTCTCTCTCTCTCTCTCTCTCTCTCTCTCTCTCTGTTAAGGACTGTCCAAGTGGGGTTTCCCGATCCATTTGTTGCAGGAGAAGTGCTCCCTCCCCGCATAAGGTGAGAAGAGCCATTGTCGTAGTCTTAGTAAAAGCGAACAGGCCACTGTGACTCTCTTCCCTTGGCTGGGTGGGAGAGAATCGAGACCCTCTGCTGGTTTCTTCTACTCTGGTAAAACAGTGAGAGATCCCCCTCCCTCTTCATTGGTTAGTAATAGTATTGTGGCCCAAGGGGGTGTCCTTGGTTAAGCTGGAGTGAAATGTATACCCCAAGGATAGAATTGGAAGAAAAACAATGGGGCGTTGGTCCAGTGACTGCAAGAAGCTATTCAGTGAATTGGCACCTTTGTTTCTTTAATAGTTGTGGGGTAGGTAGAAATTCAACAGATGCAGCATTTTCCTAGCATGAAGAATATGCTAGGGGGGAAGCTGCATCTGTTGTTGAGACTGTCACACAGTGGGGCTGGCTCCAGGTTTCAGGGGATCCTTGGAAAACTGCCCTTCCTTGGCCCACTCCTTCCTGGGTGAGCCCTGAGAGAGATGCTCCACCACCACTGCACAAGGCTATGTGCACAGAAGTGGCCCTGGGCAACAGTGGTATTCTTTTCTGAGGCCCTTGGGCTGCCCAGCTATGCTGGCCCTGGTGGCAACACAATGATAGTATGCTAGATGATAATCAGGGGCAAAAGAGGTCAGTAGTGGAGATGGGGATAGGGGATTGTTGGGTTTATTATTATTATTTTATTTTATACATTTATATACCACCCCAAACCAAAGTCTCGGGGCGGTTCACAATCGTTTACAAAACAGACACATTTGTGATGGAGAAGTAGATGAGATTGCCCTACAAAAGGTTTGCACATTGCTAATCTTCCCAACTTCTTTTGCCTGGTTCTGCTCATGTGTCTTTAGCAGCAGCCTGATGTACAGAAATGCTGTACCCTTTGGTGCTTGGTGTGTGGCACACTGTGGGCTAGATCCTGCTTTGGAATGGGAGGAGGGGGTGGACTTGATCTTACAGCCTTGGTCAGTCCTTCGATATTATGATCCCACATGTCATTTTGAAATCTGGAACTTTGTCAGAGTGACTGATGTTTCAATGACCAGGCCATGGGATTGTGGTGGAAATGGGCCATAGTTTTTAGTTGTATGTGTTCTGCCCTGTTCAATTTCTGCTTTAAAAAAACCACATACAAATTAATGGGCACTTACACAGTTCTTTGTTTCAGCTACAATATTGGGAATCCATCATTTTCAGCTACAGTGTTGGGCATCAACAGCAAGAAACAAATGAAGCTCGGTAAACCCCTTGGGACTGGGGAGCAGCCTAATCAGCACAGCTGACCCCACACTCTTTCCTCTCTCCACCGTCTGTAGTGGGGGTAAACAAGGGTATGTACTTCTGCAGAGGCTTGACTGGATCCCCCCCCCCCGATGAACAATGGCAAGTGAGAAAAATAGAAAACTTTTGATCAGTGGACATTTAAGAGGCTGTAGTAGGATGCTGCTGAGTGTGAAGGCCCTCCTCTATATTCCCTGTTCCTATAATTCCTCAGTGAGGGGGTATTAACATGTACATGATGGCAGTACCTAAAAGTAAGGACTTGTTTTATGTTGTTTGTTTGTTTGTTTTTATTCAATTTCTATACTGCCCTTCCAAAAATGACTCAGGGCAGTTTGCATAGAGAAATAACAAATAAATAAGATGGCTCCCTGTCCCCAAAGGGTTCACAATCTAAAAAGAAACATAAGATAGACACCAGCAACAGTCACTGGAGGTCCTGTTCTGGGGGTGGATAGGGCCAGTTACTCCCCCCCTGCTAAATAAAGAGAATCGCCACATTAAAAGGTGCCTCTTTTCCAAGTTAGGAGAACTTATCTGGACAACCTTTGAAAACACTAGTAAAGCAAGATGCCTGCTAAATAATAATACCCAGAAAAGACTGACTCACAAATTGTTTTATTACAGGGAAACACATACACTTTGGAAGATAACTCCTTGATTTGTCATGGCAGCTTACAAGTGAACATTAAAGAGATCATCATTACAACAAACATACAGACAATTCTAGGACATGGCCGTCTACTTATAGGAATGGGGCTTTAGCTCAGTGGTGGAGCATCTCCTTAGCATGCAGAAGGAATCTCCAGGTAAGTCTGGAAAAGATTCCTGCCTGAAACCTTGAAGAGCCACTGCCAGTCAGTGTAAATAATATTGAGCTAGATGGACCAAGGTCTGACTCGGTATTAGGCAGTTTCCTGTGATCCAGTTAAAACAAGACTAATATCATTAAAATAGTAAAACCAAAACTAGATAATATTAAAAAAAATACTCAAGAGAACAGGTTGGACAGATGTTTCCTGGTGCCAAAAAGACAATGAAGGCAAGAACATAGAAGCATAGGAAGCTGCCTTCTTTCGAGTCTGTTCCTTGGTCCATCTAGCTCAATATTGCCTACACAGACTGGCAGCGGCTTCTCCAAGGTTGCAGGCAGGAGTCTTTTTCAGCCCTATCTTGGAGATGCCAGGGAGGGAATTTGGGACCTTCTGCATGCAAGCATGCAGGGATTCTTCCCAGATCAGCCCTATCCTCTAAGGGGAATATATTGCAGTGCTCACATATGTAGTCTCCCATTCAAATGCAAACCAGGGTGGGTCCTGCTTAGCAAAGGGGATGATTCATGCTTGAGTGCCAGTGTTTGGGCACCATCACTGAAAATGCCCTTTCTCCAGCTGCTAATGATGGGTTACAGACATCTGCTACTTTGCAATGTTACTACAAATAACCATGGTCTGGCATTCCCCATCAGCCTCTCAATTTTCTCCAGGAAGGCAGGAACTATCCAAGGTAGTTAAAGTCCCTATGAATTTATGCTGCTTCCTATGGAACAACATTCTGTGCTCAGGTCTTTTCAAGCAGCCATAAAGGGGCTGTTACCTAGATGGATCTGTGTACAGCGTTGTAGATTTGCCAGGTCCTGCACCAACCCAGCTCCTGAAAAGCTACATGGATGACTAATCCCCACATAGTGTTTCCACTCAGAAATGCCCCTGTGATTGCTTTTAATGTCTGTGAACAAAAAATACTGCAGTGGAAGCAACATTCTGTGTTGATATGACTGAAGGAATTCTGTTGTAACTTGCTGGGGCTTAGTGGGAATGTTTCATTTAATCCTTTGACAAACCGGGAGTTTTCTTCTTTTGCTCTTGATTTCCCTTAAAAGTATTTATAATTACCCGTCTAGTTCTGGGTAACTTAACCCTTGCCTGGGGGAAAAAAATTACATTGGTAATTTGGTGTAAAATGTAGTTTGGGTTGCCTTGAGGATGACTCCAGCTGCAAAGACAAAAAGCTACCCTTCATTAAGCATTTCAGTTTGGCAGTACAGGGGAAAAACAGCAGCAGTTAAATTTAATTAATTAAAAACAAACAAACAGTAGCAGCAGCAGCAGCAGCAGCAAAAAAAAAAAGCCAATCATGACTATTTTTGTGCATACAAAAGTGAAACAAACAGGTGTGTGCCAATTCCAATTTCTTATTCATTGCAATTGGGTGAAATTACCTTGACAAAAAATTAGAAATGGTAGGTGGGATATGAAATACCACAGGGGCAATTGACCTCCTTAATGTTGAGGAATACCAGCAGTATGGAGTTGAAGAATTTGTAGATACACATTTTATCATTTCCCCCTACTTCCCTGGATCAGTTTGACCCCACTGTTTGAGCAAAGGTTAATAAATATTGAACAAATGACATCCTTAGAAGAACAGGTCAGATCTAGTAACTTAAGGGTTTGGCCCAACACCACAGTCAGTATTTTTAATTCTCAGTTGCAGAGTGGACATATCTTTAATTTCTGCCGTATCCTCCAAGACGGGGTTCAATGATGGTGAATTTGTAGTCTGCTCCAAAGTGACAATTCCGCGCATTTGTCTGTCGAATGCAGGGTGAAGGATTCCAACAATGAAGCTGAATGAGCGAAGCGTGGCACATTATGCCACCTGTGACTCTCCAGCAGACCACACTGGCTTCCTGTGCAAGCGCGTGGAGCGCCACCACCACACCACCTCCTACCACCGTCGCTGGTTCATCCTCAAGGGCAACTTGCTGTTCTATTTTGAGGAGCGGGAGAGCCGTGACCCTCTCGGGCTCATTGTACTGGAGGGTTGCACTGTGGAGCTGTGTGAGGCTGCTGAGGAGTTTGCCTTTGCCATCCGCTTTGATGGTGCCGGCGGCAAGGCCTACGAGTTGGTTGCAGACTGCCATGCTGCTATGGAGGCCTGGGTGAAGGCCCTTTCACGGGCCAGCTTCGATTACATGAGGCTCGTGGTCAGGGAGCTAGAAAAACAACTGGAGGAGGCTCAAAAGAGCTTGGCCGCCTGCCAGAAATTGCCAAAGAAGTTATCCTCCTCTGGCCGGAAGAGACACCTCTCCAATCCTGCTATGGTGCCCATCCAAGAGCACCCGGTTATCTTGGAGAATGGTTACTCCACATGGGGCAATGGTTGCTCTCTTGCCGGAGTGGTTTCTTTGGACCAAGATGGGGGATATTTGAAACCTCCACCTTTACCTCCGCGTCGAAGGCAGGCAGGCAGCAGTGTAAGTGGAGCACCTGTTGTTGGCCTGGCTTCTGCTGCACTGGAGAGTCCCGTGTCTCCAGAGACAGCCTGCTTCTCAAAGTTGCATGATTGGTATGGTCAGGAGATTGCAGAGGTAAGGAGAGAATGGCTGGAAATCCAGAAAAAAGCAGAAATGTGAACACAGCGAGGGAAGGGAAAATATGTGCTGTTACATATATTGTACTGTATTTTTTGGATTATTCTTCCAGCCAAAGAAGACCTAAATTGCTTTCTGGAATATTAACTGCAGGTATAAGTATGTCCTGGGATATGCACTCCACACAGCCTTCTATCTCCAGGGCATTTATAAATGGCTCCAATCTCTCCTGGAAACCAAACTATGCACCACCTGTAATTCAAGCAGAATGTTTGTGCAAGAGGCCTGAAGGTACTTTCTCACATTTGGCCCTGGGATCAGTTCATTAGTGGGGTGTCCAAGACAAATTTTATTGCACAAGTTCATAGACCTCCAATCAATAATCCTCTTGAGTTTCGTGGAAGTCCTGCCATGTGTTTATGAAGCCAGGAACATCGACGTTGGACTGGGTCGGTGATGTTTGAAAGTGTCTTTAGATGATGACTCTCCAGTGGAGTGTGTATACTGGGAGAACTAGAAAGCGGGAAGGAGGAGCTGATATGAATAAGTTTTAAAATGCTTCTCTTCATAACCTACAGCTTGAGAGGAGTGGTCTGAACATTGACCAGCCAAAGCAGACAAATAGGTTGGGTCTACTCGGTGAGAGGAAAGGGCTCTTCAGGATTAGATTTAGGGACTGGTGAGCCTGGAAATTGATCCTAGTGTGCCAGACTTTAGGGACAGTGGTACTGGGCAGTTCAGGAATTTTAAAAATCAAACTGTTTCTATAAAATTAGGGGAAAGAAACTTGTTTTTATTTGCTTATATATGGTATGCATACATACATTTGCTTGCATGGATCTGTAAATCTGTATATGACGGGTAAATCATTCATACAAATCATGAACCAAAGTTCGGAAAGGGACTACAAATGCAGCTTTTAAAAAAATGCACAGCAAAAACAATCAGAATATACACCAAATGTGCTCCTTACTTGGTGTGGCATTTGGTCTAAGACTGGCCCTCAGGCTCTAGCATTGTATTGCTGAATATGTTTTATTTGGATAGATCAGAAAGGAGAAGCTGAATGCAAGTGAAGGGGTGGGCCATATGTGCTTACCTAGTATTGTTCTGGGGCTAAAAGCAGTTTCAATATAGCAGCTTCTTTATACAGAGGATAAATCTATTTTTCACTGTCCTCTCTCTTGCTGTATACAAGACTTATTGGGGGTGTTTTCATCTCTGTATTCTAGTTTTATGTATGTATGTTTATAGGACAGTTGCCTTGTTCTGTTCAGCAGAATGATAACTCGGCATTGATACAACATGCTTCAGGTATTCAAGGCACGTCACTGACATTGTCAGTATTCTGTACAACAATCCTGTAAGATAGGCCAACACCCTATATTGCAGATGTCAGAGTGGGGCTGAGTGAGTGATTTAATGATTGAGGTGAGCTTCAATTTAGGAATTTCTCAGTTCAGATTCTTAGCCACTATATGTTGCACTAGTCCTCAAAACATTAAGTTGGTTGATGTTCTAAATCAATCACCCAGGTGTCCTGTTTGCTCATCTCTGTTTGAATATTGAGGTCCAGGAGAGGCAACAGGACCTTGGTAGAAGAACCAAATAATGAAGGCAATTATCTCTCATGCTGTTACTTTGTAATATTGTGTGACCATCTAAGCACTTGCCATTTCCATCTTCAGCACCTCTATTATATCAAGAAGCCAGCCTTTCCAAGGATAGGCTGAGCTATGTGCCTCCAATAAGTACTCAGTTCTTTAAATCAGGGATTCTCAACATTGGGTCCCCAGATGTTATTGGACTTTAATTCCCATAACCCCCAACCAAAGGCCACTAGGGCTGGGGATTATGGGAGTTGAAGTCCAATAACATCTGGGGACCCAACATTGAGAACCCCTGCTTTAAGTGATGTGCTTGACACTGACAGTGTTATGACTTGGCATGTTTCAGAACACTTCAGGAGGACTCCTTTGACATTACAGCCACATAAGCATCCCATCTCTTGAATATGCACTGCTGAGGACTACGTGCTGACCTCCTGTCACCCTTCTCCACTTATTAGTGCAATAATAATAATAAGTAGAAGATATGACTGAGCCAAGAAGGAAGTGTCCCTCTGGGATATATTAGGCGAGAGATTAAAAGAAGCAGGCTGGGAAATTGTAAGAACAAAGAAGAGGGTTTTAAGCTTTTCAACCAGAATCACTGGGGTGAGAGATCATAACTCTAGAAACTACAGCTTAACTGATACTGCTAAGAGTTGGAGGGTTTTGTTTACTTTTATTTGTTTCCAGCTTACAAATTGTACATTCCGTATTGCTGCTTTCTGGTATTTTTGACTCCAGTTTTTCCTCTTTAACAGGTCTAGTGACCTCGGGCTATAACTAATTGCTACACCAATGAAACCACTCCACCATAGATTCAAATCTAAGCCAATAGTGATCATAATCTTCAGAGATCTGTTCTCTTGTTCTAGTCTGTGGGCAGTTGCAACACGCTAATATTGATTATGCCAAGTTCTAAGTGTGGAAAAGAACCATGGGAACTGCTTTACTAAGATACAGTTGAGCTGTCATGCCAAATACAGTGGCACTTCCTGCACTGGTGGGCCTGGGCTGATCATGTGAAGGGAAATTGTACCAGAAATACCTCTGCCTCCAAAGACAATCTTTTCTTCAGCACTGCTGATCTGGACTATTGTTATCAGCAATCAATATATTTGCTGAATACTTGCAATAAAGCAAAGCTAATGACATCATGGTGTTTTACACTCATGTAGTGCTGAATCTGCTTTGCAGTAACTTTGAGTATTACATGTCTTTATTCAAAGGAAAAGTACGTTTGCATGGTGGGTGTTTTATACCTAGTACAAGAATATACATTCTATTGTTTTATAGCAGGGCTGCTCAACTAGCCCTCCTGTAGATGTTGGCCTACAATTCCCATAATCCCTGGCTATTGTCCAGACTGGGGATTATGGGAGTTGTAGTCCAAAAACAGATGGGGGGTCAGGGGCGTAGCTAGGGAAGAGGGGGCCCGTGTTCATCCTTCTCTCTGGCGGCCCCCCAGAGTGAGGAAGATAATGAAGAAAATAGGGAGGGGTGGAGCTGGAGGGCCCTTAGGAGCTGGGGGCCCGTGTTCTTTGAACCCTTTCGCTCAATTATAGCTACGCCCCTGGGGGGGGTCTAAGTTGAGCAGTCCTGTTTTATAGAAAGTTGTAGTTTAAACTTAATATTCAATAAACACTTTTTTTGCAATCTTGTAGATTTTTTGAAACATACCATATATTGTAACACTCAGGGCCCACAGGGGCATGCTGAATTGCAGAAAACCTGTAATGGTCACACATGTACTTCCATGCGCACGCACACACACACACACACACACACACTGACAGCAGGCTTCTGGCTAGCCTTGGGCAGAGGAGCAGGTGCTGCAGCAGCCACTCTTCTTTCCACGTACCGGCACCCCTGAGATGACCATGGCGGAGGAGGAGACAGTGTGTGTAAATAACACACAGTGCTTGTGTGTAAATAAAATATGACATTTTGGGGAGTTTCCATTTTTCAGGCAAATAAAAAGAAAATAAGTGGGTTTAACCCCCACTGCACTTTTCTATAGTCAAAAGTTGATTAATATTCCCCCATCAAGGATCGCACTGTTCTTGTGATGTGCATACTCCTATGCTTTTTTTTATTATGAGAAGAGATGCACCTTCTGCACAAAACACAATAACCTGACAGCAGGAAATGAAATAAGTGATATGAATGGGGATGTGTAAGATTTTGCCCTAGTAAAAAAAGAGATAACCTAATTGTGCAAGGTTCTGAAATCTCTGATGTTTTTACATCTCTTCCAGGCTAATATACATCACTTTACAGCAGGATGCCACAAACCCAAGAGCAGGGCGAGACCATTTTCAAAATTCCATGTAACCACTTGCACAATTACACTATCCAAAATATGGAAGTAAATGTATTGTTCACACACACACACAACCACATCTGCAAAGATGAGAGATGAGATCTTTTCTAGA
The DNA here is from genome assembly GCF_027244095.1 of Hemicordylus capensis. Taxonomy (NCBI): domain Eukaryota; kingdom Metazoa; phylum Chordata; class Lepidosauria; order Squamata; family Cordylidae; genus Hemicordylus; species Hemicordylus capensis. The sequence goes on along the minus strand of NC_069661.1, from coordinate 213,199,226 downwards.
TGCAAGGAGGAGAGCGGGTAATCATGAACTTAACAAAGAAAGGTTGTCAAGTCTGGCTGTCATCCAGACTAAGTTACTCAGTAGTCCTACTCAGCAGCAGTTACGCTAGAGGACTACTTATTTTCAATAGTACTACTCAGGAGTAATCTAGTTTGGATGTCAGCCAGAATGCTTCCGCATTCGATGCCCAGCAAACATTCGAGAGACTCCCAGTGAATTCCCGGCTGTCCAGTACTCTAAGCTCCCCTTTCTGCTCCGCAACATTCGCCTGCGCACTGGACACCTGTTATCGCGAGATTTGAGAAAGCACCGCCCACTCTTCTTGATAGCCCGAACGTCGCTATAGCGGCCGGCGGAAGCGTGGAAATCACTACAAGCAATATGGCTGGGCGCCTATTGGCAGCCGCTGGCTCGTGGGCGAGGGCGGGGCCCATCGGGATCCAGAGAGTGACCTCGACGACCGTTGTACCCTCGCGAAATGTCATCGCCACCCCGACTGGTGGCATCTTGCCCAAGCCCGTTAAAGTGAGTGGGTGAGGGGGAAAAATAGGCCGCCGAGAAGGAGAACGATACGGAGTAAGCCAACCAATCGCTAATCGCGATGGGCGCCGGCTTGCTGTTGATTGGCAGATGGTGTCAGCAAGTGGGTTATAAGTATTTTACTTGAAGGGCGACTTTGACATTTGAGTGGCAGAGCTTTGCTCAATGGCAAGCGGCATTAGGGGTGGGCCTTAGAATGCGGAAGTATTTGTTGAAAAGTGTCTGTGAATTTGTGAAAGGAAAGGGAAGGGTTGGGTTTCTCATGATCCAGCGGGCATGCAAGATGCCCCCCTCACTGGAGTTTTTCAGCCCCCCCCCAGTATATATATTGAAAGTATTCGTATGTGTCTTCCAAAACATGCAGTTCAAGTATTTCCAGTATCTGTTGTCTTACTCCTTCAGCAGTTCAATAAATCACTCTTAGTATGTAGACCTTTGTTTTCCTATTTGTGTGTTTAGAATACCAAAAAGGTGTTGCATTATTGATATTCGGACTCTACTTACTCAGTACTCTATTCACTTACAAGTTTTCTGTGCCTGAAATCAGTCATAAAAGTATTTATTTATATGCAGTATAAGAACAAGTCTATGTAAGATATCATTTCTTTAAAGCTTCCCATCAGTTCTAGATTTAGAAACTCTTGTAGGTAGATGGAGATTTGCTGATGGCCAGAGGTGTAACTAGAGGAGAGGGGGCCCATGTTCACCCCTCTCCCTGGTGGTCCCTTGGAGTGATGAAGAAAATAGGGAGGGGTGGAGCTGGGGGCCCCCAGGTTCTTTGAACCCATCCACTCATTTATAGCTGCACCCCTGCTAATGGTGGTTTTGCTTTTCTGTAGAATCTGCATTCTGGGAGATATTAAATTGTTCTCATTTAATCTCTCTAGATGCCCTTCGGTCTCCTTCGTGTGTTTGCCATTGTAATTCCCTTCCTCTATGTTGGGACACAGATCAGCAAAAACTTTGCAGCCTTGCTTGAGGAACATGATATCTTTGTGCCAGAGGATGACGACGATGACGATTAATAGGTATGCATGTTGATCTTCTATTAACTTTTCTTCTATTTGACTTGAGATAAGGGAGAGGTTTGTACAGTGAAACGGTATTGCCACTCATGGAAAGCTGTGGCATAGCACCATTCTATAAATACCTATACATCCTGTGGCAACAGACTTGCCAGCTTATTCAACTTGACTCTTGAATGTGAGGCCTTAAAGGATATCTACATGCTTCTTAAACTGAGAAAGCATCTCCCCCTCCCACTTATAATACACACATCCCAGTTTACAGTCCCTTCCATGATGGCACTTCCTATTCCTCTCCTCCTTTTTTTAGATTGTTCTGCAGCATATATACAAAAGCATACAAAATTCTTGTTACTATTAGTCACGTATTTTTGTAGTCATCTTCTTGAGTATAATGATGAAATAATTATAGTTGAAGGGACAATTTATATATTAGGACATGTCTAAGTCTAGGAGAGACTGACTGTTCAGTCAGGCTAACAGTCTGACTGTTCTCTAGTAGAGTGTTTCTCAACGTTTTTGGACTCATGGACCAGTACATTATTCATGTGCCGTTTCCTGGACCAGCAGTTAGTAAGGGGGTCGCTCCCCTCAGCCCCAACCCCACCCCCAGGCACCCCCCAAAAAACAATTTCCGGCAGCTCTCCAGAGCTCATTTCGAGGAAGTGAAAAGAACCTTAATGAGTTCTGGAGAGCTCCCAGTGGTCCCCACCGGCCCAAAATTGTGTTTTTGCAGGGTGATTTTTATTAGTGATGCCTCACGGACCCAACGCCTTGCAGACCGGTGGTTGAGCAACACTGCTCTAGTAGATGTTTCCCCCCTGAATACATGCCAAAGTCACAGGGAACTTGCATTTGTGTCTGTGTGGCAGAAAGAAATACATAGAACGTATTGATGTTGCACATATAATATTGGCAATTTGTTCTATTTGAACCTACTTAGATTCTGTTTATTTCTTCTAGTGTCAAACTAGTGTTCTCTAACCAAGTGTAGGGACAGCTCCATAGTGTCAAATAACATCTTATTGTTTCTTTACAGGGTTGCACTGAAAGAACACCATAGATGAACTATTGTGACAGGAATGTCTGCTTGTGACCTCCTCCCTTTACTTTGTAAAGAAGGCATTAGACATCTGTCATATCAATGAATGCTCTCTGCATGTCTAAATGAAGATAACCTACATATGTGTGTATACATATATGCTTGTTGGTTCAGCAGTCATTGTATGTGGCACCATTTATGTCATCTGAAAGAGTGCTTGGGATCCTGCTCTTTTACATTAGGAATATAAATATTTCTATTTAAAAATTGAAGTGATTGAAATTATAAAGAATGATAAACCAAGACTGTGTCTCTCCATTCACTGTTTACATTTTTACACTGGACCCTTGATTCATGTTTTAAAGAAGGCTATGATTGCTCTCCCTCCTTCTAAAAGAAAAGTGAAACCACCCTAGTACAACAGAAACAAACTGGGCAATTCTTATTACTGTTCAATGTTCTACATTGAAGGGAAGGAGGGGAGTCACACGGAACTGAACTTATGCTACCTCATTTTAAATAAGGTTTTGTAAATAATTTATTTAGTCTGAAAGACTGAAAAGTTAGTTTTTAAAAAATTGAATTTTGATATAAAGTCACTGATTTAGTACTTGGCAGGTATGCAACACTATTTGAAAGCTGACATGCAGTGTTATGAAGTATTGACAATGGCTATTTGAGTTTATATTTTACACCTACCAAAACAAAAGATTCATAGAAGTCTAAATTTTGAGATACAATTTAATTTAAAGCACATATTTAAGGTTTGGCAAAAGTAATTTTGTGAACTTTGCTTCAGTACCAGCCTGAGAGCAAAACTGAAACATCTTGATGTTAGAAAGTAAGAGAGGGATATATGTACTTAAGGGCTACAAAACAGGGAATATTGCACATGCAGAGAAAAAGGCACACTGTAAAGAGGCATCCCTCCCTGTTTGAGACTTGACAAAAGTAAGACTATTGTTTCAGGAAGGAAAATCAGTACAAGAGGAGCCTGGGTTTGTTTGGGCTTTCCATGTAGAAATAATGGCACACCTCTACTATTCCTTAAAGAAGTACAGTTAGGACTAATCATGTAGTGCTGGGTTACAGAGTGAATATTTACTTTGAAGAAATGAAAGGAATAGGTTTCTAATACATTTATATTAGCTTTGCTTATCTAAAAACTTATTTATATCATTTCTCCTACCCACCTGAAATAAAGCTGAAGACCAGTGGAAGGCCTATATACTGAGGGGCTAGAATCACTAGAAATTTTGTCTAAACATTTCAAGTTCTCTGCCCAGCAGATTTGGCTCTAAAGCTTGGCTGACCAACATTTCAGCACGTGTCTAATACTGGAAACTAGATATGGTACATTCACCAAAAGGCAGGCTAGAACTGCTCTGAAGAATTGTATATGTTTACACACTTAATATACATGCTTGATTAAAAAAAATACTTCAAGAATATTTGGAAATTATCTTCCATAGACTAAGAGTTGGGGATTTGGAACACGGTCTAGAAAGGATGGAGTCAGTGTAATTGCTATCCTGAGGCTCCCAAAAACTTGTACGTAGGATTTCTTTGTACAGGTGCCCCCCGTTATTTACAGTTCCATGTATCCGTGGTAGGGATGTGCATGAACTGGTCTGGAGACCATTCTAAAGGCCTCTGAACCAGTTTGAAGGCGGCGTCAGTGGGGGTGCTTCTTTAAGGGTGGGGGAGGGTGCACTTACCTCTCCCACTGCTTTTCCCCCACTGATGCTCCATTTTAGCAAAATTCATGGGGCGGCAGCGTACCTCCCTGCTGCCTCTTCCTCCGTTCTTAGCCAGAAGTGGCCAGAAGTATTGCCTGTGCATGCGCCTGTCGCATGTGTGCACCGGCCACACACATCATGTGCGCACACATCACACATGCAATGTGCATGGCAGGTGCGCGCGTACGCACATGTGATACTTCCAGCCAAAAACAGGAAGGGGCGGCAGGGAGGTACGCTGCTGCCCCATGGGCGGGAGGCTGCCCCAAAAGCGGCGGGAGGGGTAAGTGCACCCTCCCCCGCTGGTGTTGAACCGCACTTCCGTGCACATCACTAATCCGTGGTCATGAAATATTTACCCAACCATGGTATCTGCGGAAGACTGGTCTTGCGTATATGCAGTTTTCAGCATGCGGATCCGTCCATATATGGTTGTGCTCTGTGAGAAGTGAGAGGAGTTTGGAGGAGGAGCAGGAGTGATTTGGTGTGCAGTTTTGGAGTGTTTAAACAGATAGATTTGCTTTATTTGAGAGCATTTGGCAGGTTTGGTGTCCTTAGGGAGCCACTGAGATACTTTAGCATCCATTGCTCTAGAGCTTTTGGAGCCTTTTTGTGGAGCCTTTGCAAGCCTTTCTTCAGCTATCCCTGTGCAGATTCTTGGAGGAGCTCTTGCAGCATTGTGCAGCCCTGGTAAGATGCTAAATACAGTACTGTAATAAACTTAGTTTTTAGGAAATTCTATTTTTTACTTTAAAAAATTCAAATTAAATTTTTAATTTTGATAATTATAGTAATGTACTGTAAAACTAGTTAATTTAAATAGCAATTAAAATATAATTATCCATTAATTCATTTTTAAGTACCCATAAAATATTTAAGTATCTATTGCAAATTTTAAAGTACTGTGTCCTTTAAATTGATTTTAAGCATCCATTCTAAATTGATTTTAATTACCAGTTACAGTCCTGTACTGTACTTCATCATTTTTTGGTATGTATGTGGGTTCTCTGGCACAATTTCTGTACTGTACCATACATCATTGTATATTTTTTTCCTACCTCCACAGTCAAAATGAGCAAGTGCAGAGGAGAGCTCTGCTGAAGGAAGTGGCAAAAGGTCTTACAAAGTGTTGCCCTTGAGCCAGAAGGTGAAGCTGCTGGACATGTTGGCTTGTGGGGACAGTGCAGCATCCGTTGCACATCATTATGTCATCGATGAGTCCACTGTCTGCTTCATCAAGATAAGTGAAGCCAATATCTGTATGAGTGTGGTGTCCAGCATGTCTGCCTCAAGGTGGCTAGAGGGCCAACAGGAGATTATGGGTGACTACAGCGGTTTTCTCTGACTGGGTGAGCAACTGCTTTCTGCATGAGGTGCAGTGATACCTGGACTTCAGAGTCCTCTTGCTGCTAGACAACACCTCTATTCTGAGGCCCTGCTATTCTGCGGCCCTGCAGTTCGCACACCAAAACCTGGAGATTACCTTCTTGCCACCCAACTTCTCCTCCTTGATCCAACTGATGGACCAAGATCTGATCAAGACCTTCAACTCCTACTACACTCGCCGCTCCTTCAGGATGCTGGGTCTCATGGAAGCCAATCCCTCTCTGTCAATCAACTATTGCTGGAGAAGCTACAGCATTGCAGACTGCATTGAGGAAATTGCAGCGTCCCTTGCAGAGATCAAATACCAAACATGGAACACAGTATGAAATAGGTTGTGGCCTGGGGCAGTCACCTCTTCATCTGCTGTAGCTGTTCCCTCTGTAGCAGATAAGGTGGAGCGGATTGCCAACCTAGCATGCACCATTGGTGAACGCCTGGAAGACATTGAGCCACATGAGGTGGAGGAACTCCTCCAATCCCATCAGGAGAAGCTCACAGAGGAAGAAATGGAGATAATGCAGGCAGCTCTTGAGAGTGAGGAAGAAGACATGCTCCCCAAGCCCTTCACCACAATGGAGTTTTCGGAGATCCTGCAGCTGGGGATTGCCTTGGTAGACGAAGTGTTTGAACTTGATCCCCTGAAGGAGCACATCAAGTTCAAAAGGCAGCTGGAGGCTGCTTTGCAACCCTATAAGGACACCTACTGGGCTCTGCAAACAAGCAAAGCATCAGAGGAGAGCTGGTCTTGTGGAAGCAAGCATGACTTGTCTCCTTATAGCTCAGCAGGGTCTGCCCTGGTTGCATATGAATGGGAGACTAGAAGTGTGAGCACTGTAAGATATTCCCCTCAGGGGATGGAGCAGCTCTGGGAAGAGCAGAAGGTTCCAAGTTCCCTCCCTGGCATCTCCATGATAGGGCTGAGATTCCTGCCTGCAACATTGGAGAAGCCACTGCCAGTCTGAAGACAATGCTTAGCTAGATAGACCAATGGTCTGACTCAGTATATGGCAGCTTCCTCTGTTCCTGTCATCACCAGCTACATTGCAAAGGTAACTACACCCACCACCACAGCTGTGGAGTCATCACAAGAAAGCAACACTTGCACTTTCCATGGCTTTAGAACATAAGAACAGCCCTGCTGGATCAGGCCCAAGGCCTGATCCAGCAGGGTGATTTTTTTTCTAGTCCAGCATCCCGTTTCGCACAGTGGCCCACCAGATGCTGCTGGAAGCCACAGGCAGAAGTTGAGGGCATGCCCTCTCTCCTGCTGTTACTCCCCCGCAACTGGTACCCAGAGGCTTTGCAGAGGAATGACGACGACAAAGGCAGTAGCAACTATGCCTCTGCAGAGCCTGCATCTGCTTCATGATCTGTGCTTCAAGCAGAAGACTGGAGATGGAGTGCTGCTAGCTCTAGCAGTGGCGTGAAGGAACTCCACTGCTTCTTAAACTTGATTTCTGCTGCTGAAGGCCAGAGACTGGAGAGAAAGATGGAGTCCTGCTAACTCCAGCAGTAGAGTGAAGCAATTCCCGTGTGTTTACTTGAAGTTGGTTGAATTCTGTGCTGCTTTTCTGGCCAACCTACCAACCAGTCAGGCCAGGGGTTTGCACTGCTAAGTGTTGGACTTCAACTGTGGGGTGGGGAAACATCACGATTACTCAGTACAGGAGGAGTTGGGGACCACTGCTGGAGCACCTAGAGTGGGCGAGCATGAAAGCTGAGGTGGCCAAGGTACAGGGCTGTGCTCCATCCTTTTTTCTGCTCCCCCATCCCCTGGTTTTCGGGTGATTTTTTTCTCATTTTCCGGGGCTCCAGAACCCACCCCCCATTCCCACAGACTCAAGGTCTCTTTATTTGCAGTTGTAGGCGAGAATGGAACCACTGTGAATGAAGAGCTCTTCAATATTACAGGGCTTTATTTGCAGCAGCACATAAAAACAGAATGACAGTTCCACAAAGTCTGTTTGACTCAAGGGTCATGGCCTGCATAGAACTTGGACAGGAAGTCCTTGGGTCGCGGTGTTTCAGTTTCATGGAAAAACCTCATGAGATGAGTCCTCTGTTTCCACACGTGAATAGTCTCTTGGAGTTCCATTTTCCCCTATACCAGACAGTGAAAAAAACAGTATTAAATCCTCAGCAGTCTACTTCAACCTATTACGCTAGTGTGAAATAGAACTTGTATCTGCTATCAAATCAGGGCTTTGAGAGCAATTTAATTAGCAAACATCCCAAGTGACCATTGAGATTTGTTGTGAAACTTTGCTATGTTAGATATACTCAGTAGAAAGATGTAGTATGCTATAGGCAAGGGTTTCCTGGCTGAGCTGTATTCTCCTGAGCAGGCTCACACTAGGGATGTGCACGAACCGGTTCGGTGGCCCTTTTGTGGACTGCCAAACCGGTTCGGGGTTACCTTTTAAGGAGCAGGGAGGGTGATGTCTCCTTCACCCGCAGTGTTTCCCCTGCTGGTGCTGTCTGCACAGCAGTCTGACGCTGACTGAGACGGCAAGGAGGTATGCTGTTACCCTGCACCAGTGATTTTGTAGACAGCACTGGCAGGGGGAACACAGCGGGGGTGGGGCGAAGGAGAGCACCCTCCCTGCTGCTTAAAGGTAATCCCCCCATCCCACCGCCTGAACTGGCCGTCTGCAGTTCCGTGCACATCGCTAGCTCACACGGCTTCTGAAGATGAAAGCAAACAACAGACTGCACAGGATCTGCCACTTTGGCTTTTCGACCTGATTCCAATGATAGATAAAGACAATTAAGCCATATGCCCCATGTTTTTTTTGAAACGTATGTCCCCCAACATTCCTTAAAACACAGTCCCTTTCTTGTAACCAGTTCCACTTTCAATATCCATCCTCAGCTATACAGGAGAACCTCATTATCTGCAGAGATTTTGTTCCTGCAGAGTATTGCAGGTAACAACATCGCAAGGGGGGAAGTAGTAGTAGAAGGTGTAGCAATCATCTTCTGCCTGCTATAGATTTAAGACATTATTTGGTTTACCTTAATAACCAGTATATCAATAACTCTGGGGTCTGTGATGTGGGCATTCTTCATGAACATTTCCCGCACTTTATCACGCCCCTGTTTCACTGTGATGTCCAACTGATACATATGCACTAGTTCAGAAGCAAAAATAAAAGTCGGGTAAGAAAACTGATGTTAAGACTTATTCACATCATTGCTTAATACCACTCTTGGTAGAAAAAAGTTACACCAGTTGACGGATTTCAAATGTAGGGGGAGTAAGCAAGAGACATAAATGGTGATAACAGCTCTAAATTGCAGAAACTCTTATTTATTACATACAACTCTCTTTGGACTTTTAGTCCAAAGCAAAGAAGATATGTAACCTGCAGGCTCCTATTCATTATCCACAAAAATCTTTTAGAAGCCAGCAAAGCAATATCATCTGACACCGTGTGTGTGTGTGTGTGTGTGTGTGTGTGTGTGTGTGGGTTGGTTACAATGAGAGGTACAAATATCCCTCTTCTATGCAAATAAGAAATACCAAGCTTAAGAAGAAACAGGCCATATACAATTTCATTTTCTGTGAAGCCTGAAGGTCTTGCTTAAATTCTGCCAATTCCAGCTGCCATTACTTAATGGGTCTCATCCTCACAGTTACAGAACACTATAATACAGTACTATGCATATTTGCTCAGAAGTAAAGCCCACCTTGGTCATGTATGTGTGTAACAGACTGCAGCACATGTTGGGGTGCTGGTATAAGCTGCCCTGAGGATCAGTTTGATTAGAAGGTGAACAAGAATTTAAACATTTTTAAAATTGTAGATTTTTTTTTTAAACTAAGGGCCCAAAATAGAGAAAAGCAGTCCACAAATCAATTCATCTCTCAACTCTCATAGATCTCTGAGTCCATGCAACAAGACTAGAATTTTGTTCCCCCTTCCACCCACACCTGAGATAGCATATCAAAAGCTACAAGCAGCTATTTTTAACCAATTATCTAAAAGTCACATAAAATATGAAAACATGCCACCAATATATACAGCTTAGCTTTTAGTTTATGATACAGTTTTGGAGATGCACCAGGGCATTTAACAAGTGACCCATGGTAAAGAATGTGGCAAATAAACACACCACCACAGGCCTGGGAACAAAAACTCTGAGAACCAAAGTTGATGGGGACAAAATACAGAAGATGTGAGGAAGTGAGAGAGTGCAGCTATCGATAAACAGCATGGCTAATTATACTAGGTGTGGATCTTCCTTACGCCATATGCACAAAATCATATTATCTGTTATAATAACCAGGCATATATCAGAATACCCACTACACCCATAGCATGTACTGCTATGCATGGGAAACTGGTCCCAAGGTCACAGAGGAGACAGTGACAAAGCCAAGGTAATATACCTCTGGCTTCCATCCTGGCATGATGCGGTTGAGGCAGCAGGGGTGCGTCCGAGCAGCAGCAGCTGAACCCGAGCAGTGGCCCGCTTTAGCTTTGCTTTTAATCCAGAAAGGGGCACTGTCTCTGCAACAAACTTAAAGGGACTGGAGCAGCTAATGAAGTTAAATACACTCCCAAATCAGCCAATGCAAACATCTCTTGCCCGCCCCGGAAAAGACCATTTTCACCCCGTACTGCCCCTTTAAGCGACCTTGAAGGGGAGGTCGCGAGTCTAATCACGTCCCCTCACCAGTGTTTGGGATTTCTCGGTACCAAGCCCTATACAGATCTCGCACGCGCCGCTTAGCCTCAGTCAAATCCCGGCTGAAGATCGGCTTGACCACGGCCCCAGTGGCAGAGACCGCGGCTTTCCCCGCGCCAGCCGCCGCCATTTTGCTTTGTTTCCCCGGCCCGTAGCGCCCCTATCGCTTTGCGCGCAGCAGAGCCGGAGCTGTGTGTTTCTCGTCTATCGAAGTCTTATTGGCTTCAGTACATGCCAATCATCTACCACTCTCAAGCGGTTGGACGGTCTATGAAGTTATGATTAGAAAAGGCGGCGGCTTGTTAAAGGATGGAGGATTTAATAGCGGCTTAATTAAACTGTGCTCGCTGTCTTTCTTATCAGACGGAGTGTTTTCTCCAGGATTGCTAGGATTACCAACTTTGACTGGAGCTGTTTCTTGCGAGGTATCTCCTACCCCCGTCGCCGCAATATTTTTTCATCATATCAAGGTATTAAAATATCCACAATTGCTTTCAATAGTCACCTGAGATCCAGCCTTAATTGTTGCTACACGTTCGCACTCACTCTTTATGGGCGGTAACTTGTAACCATACTTGTGGATTGTTAGCACCCCAGCTGCCTGTCTGTCCGTCCGTCCTTGCTTGCTTCCTTTCTTAAGAGGTTTACGCTCACTACAGCAGAAACGGGAGAAGTAAAAGAGAGAGGGGTCAGCCTACCCTATCACAAAAATCTGCTGCTGCCTGCAAGGGGAAAAGTAATGGCTGGCTGGTGCTCCAGGGAACCCGTCTACAGTAGGTGGCGTTTTTGTCACTTCCGTGGGCAAATTTGCTTTCTGACTTAAAAAGCAACTTATGTCCTTTCATATATCACCATTTCTTAATGATGCTGCACTCCAAAGTTGAGGTTTACAAAGAGTTAAATTCTGCATTACAAAAATCTGTGGAGTTTGGGTGACAAACCTGAAATCTTAAATGGAGCAGCTGCCTGCAAGGGTAGTTTTATTTTCAAGACTATGTCTCATCCTATCTGCATACAAGTCACACATTTTTCAACATGGTGTTCATTGTGCGCAGACACATTAACATAGGTTACTGACTTGTACTGGGTGATGCAGGAAGAGACAAGTTTGCTTTGCTGCTCTGACAAATTAGTCACACTAACAAAATGGCCTTGGGGCAACCTTGTATTCCACTAATTCAGAAAATGAATTGCTATCTTTATATGGTGATTTTCCATGAAGGACAGCAATACAGCATGCAGGACACCAGTCAGCCATTGAAGTGGGAACCTAGGTAGAGGGCGTGCTTGCTTATGGTCCTTGTTTACAAGCCCAGGGTAGCACTGACTGCCATTTTTGAGGTCAAGAAGGAATTTTCCTCCAGAACCTTTCCCAGACAGGTGGCTTTTGTGCTGTCTCTTGTCTCAGACAGTGGAGGACTGACTAGTAAGTCAGAGGGCTAGAGGGTCAAGACATTTGTCATCACTTCTCCACTGCTCTGATGCTATCCCTTTGAAATGTAGATTGCTAATCTCAGGGATTCAAACTTCCTTCCTCCTTCTCTCTCTCTCTCTCGCTACCTGCCCGCCTACCTTGCAACATGGCAAGTTCCTCTCCCTGCACCAAATGTGAAGAGAGGATGCAGAATCCATCTGCATCCAGTTAGATAGACAGATTAGAGATCCTAACTCCTCACTCTCCTATCTAGAATGGAGTTCCTTAATAAATGCCTTTTATATTGATTTGAAACTATGAATTGGCTCCAAGTTACTTTACTCTCAGCACATACGCATGCCTAACTAAATCCGCTGTGTGTTGTGCTCTGTGCACTCTGCTATATTGAGAAAGGGATTCTCTCACCACAGAGAATTTCCAACAACAGGAAGTTCCTAAAGCGAAGCCATTTTAAACACTGCATCAAAGTGCTCCTTTTTAAGGACACATATAATGTGCGATAACTGAATTGTTAGGAGCAAGGCTGAATAATGCCATTGGCAGCATGAATGAACTCCCCTACCCCCGCCTAAGTGTAGCAAAGCTGCATTTTGAAAAGCTCCTGGGTAGATTGGCCAAGATCCTGGAGGTTTTTCACCTTCCTCTGGGCATCTAACAGGGGTAACTTGCTAGGTTTATTTGAAATGCCACAAAAATATCTTTAAAACAGGGCTCCTAAAATTCAGGTCCACAGATGTTGTTGAACAACAACACCCATCATCCCCAGCCATAATGACCAAGGGGCATTGTAGGTGAGGGTGATGGAAATTGTAGTCCAACAACATCTAGAAATGCAGGTTTGAGAAAACTTGCTATAAAAGATAATTTTTTAAAAATAAAGTTTCTACAAATATTACGATAAAACTTTTTGTCTCCTTTTCCTTTTTGACTGATATATTTTATATCAGAATTACACTCCCCCTAAAAGATCAGGTTCATAGTATGAGAGTGTTCCTAGATCCTAAACTCTCCCTGATTTCTCAGGTTGAGGTTATGGCCAGGAGTACTTTTTATCAGCTTCGACTGATACGCCAGATACATCCATTTCTGGAGACAAATGATCTCAAAATAGTGGTACATACACACATGGACAAATGTGTTGGTACCCCTCCACAAAGAAGGAAGAACCCACAATTGTCTATGAAATAACTTGAAACTAACAAAAGTAATTGGCACACATCATTGTTTATTTATTCCGCATTTAACAAAAATCAGACTTTGCTTTAGAGTTTTGAAGCAACAGAATATTTCAAATAATAACACAAATGAAAATGGCATGGACAAAAATGATGGGACCCTTAACCTAATATTTTGTTGCACAACCTTTTGAGGCAATCACTGCAAACAAGTGATTCCTGTAGCTCTCAGTGAGACTTCTGCACCTGTCAACAGGTAGTTTGGCCCACTCTTCCTGAGCAAACTGCTTCAGCTGTGTCAGGTTTGAAGGGTAACTTCTCCAGACTGCATGTTTCAGTTCTTTCCATAGATGTTCAATAGGATTCAAATCAGGGCTCATAGAAGGCCACTTCAGAATAGTCTGATGTTTTGTTCTTAGCCATTCTTGGGTGCTTTGAGCTGTGTGTTTTGGGTCATTATCCTGTTGGAGGATCCATGACCTGCTACTGAGACAGAGCTTTCTGACACTGGGCATTACATTTCGCTCCAGAATGTCTTGATAGTCTTGAGATTTAATTGTTCCCTGCACAGACTCAAGGCACCCCGTGCCAGACACAACAAAGCAGCCCCAAAACATAACCGGGCCTTCTCTATGTTTCACAGTAGGTATGGTGTTCTTTTCTTCGAAAGCTTCGTTTTTGTGGACATAGAGCTGATGTGACTTGCCAAAAAGCTCCAGTTTTGTCTCATCTGCCCAAAGGACATTCTCCCAGAAGCTTTATGGCTTGTCAATATGCATTTTAGTACATTTCAGTCTGGCTTTTTAATGTTTTTCTTTCAGCCGTGGAGTCCTCCTGGGCCTTCTTCCATTGAGCCCACTGTCACTCAAAAAGCAACAGATGGTGCGATCAGACACCGATAGACCTTGTCCTTGGAGCTCAGCTTGTATCTCTTTGGAAGTTGTCCTTGGCTTTTTGTTTACCATTCTCACTATCCTTCTGCCCATTCTAGGGTTGATTTTCTTCTTGTGGCCGCTTCCAGGAAGGTTGGCTACAGTCCCGTGGACCTTGAACTTCTTAATAATATTTGCAACTGTTGTCACAGGAATATCAAACTGCTTGGAGGTGGTCTTATAGCCTTTGCCTTTAACATGCTTGTCTATAATTTTCTTTCTGATCTCCTCAGACACCTCTCTGGTCCATGTTCATTGTGGGACACACGATGATACCAAACAGCAGAGTGACTACTTTTCTCCAGTTAAGTAGGTTGAATTACTGATTGCACGATTGGAGACATGTATGATACTAATGAAAGAAAACAGCTAATTTGAAAAATCACTCTAATCCAATTATTTATTATCTTTTCTAGGGGTACCGTGTCCAGGCCACTTTAGAATATCTTTGTAGAATAAGCAATACTTTATCTCTTTTCACACTTGCTTTGCTTTACTTGGTGACATATCAAAGGCATGCAGGTATACATGGGACAATTGCTTTTTCATTTAATCACTTTTCAGGAGGCATAAAACACTTTTTCAATTAGTTTTAAGGGTACCAACAAATTTGTCCATGTGTGTATGCTGGTAACCTTTAGGCTTGACTACTGTAATGCATGCTACGTGGGGCTGCCTTTGTACATAGTTCTGAAACTACAATTGGTACAGAATGAGGCAGCCAGATTGGTCTCTGGGTTTACCTGAAGGGACCATAGAACACCGATTCTAAAAGAATTGCACTGGCTGCCAATATGTTTCCAAATGAAATACGAAGTACTGATTATTATCTATAAAGCCCTTAACAGCTTAGGCCCGGGGTATTTAAGAGAGTACCTTCTCTGTCGTGAACCTTGTCGCCTATTAAAATCATCTGGAGAGGACCGGTTATGGTTGCCACCAACTCGTTTGGTGGCAACTCAGGACCAGGTCTTCTCTGTGGCTGTCCCAGGGCTTTGGAATGCGCTCCCTGCTGAAATAAGAGCATCTCCTTCTCTGTGTGTTCTTAGGAGGACCCTGAAGTTGTACCTATTTTCCCAGGCTTTTAACTGAAATCTCATTTTAAATTTTTAATGTGTGTTTATCTATTATGATTTTTATCTTTTTATGAATTTTAAATGTTTATATTTTGTATTATGTTTTTAATTTTGTAAACCACCTTGAGATTTTATATTAGGCAGTCTATAATGCAATAAACAAACAAACAAACAAACAATATTGAGTACAAGTTCTGAGCTTCTCCACACCACAGATTTAACCCTTGTCCTGAATCATGTACCTTTTCTCACAAGGACTTCTTACTCTCAAGTGGTTACACTGGATGCAACCAAATTTTTCCAGAACATGGAACTTACAATACCTATATATTTTACTTTAGGGGAGTGCAGCGATGATCCCATCCTCACCCCAAGCATGGCACTTCTGCAACTGCAGGAGGTAAGCCATCGGAGTCAAGCTGCTGAGAGATCTGTCTCAAGACCACCATTCTCCAGCATCTTAGTGGAGAGATGTGGGGTAGCTAGCCACTGGGGAAGATGGCGCACTGAGCTTGTTGCACTCCCTCCAACCAAGCTTATTAGTTAGCCATAACCTGTTTAGTTTTGCCAGAGCATTGTTTGAAGCAAGTTTTCTTTTCTTTTCTTTTAATAGATTTTTTTTATTTAAAAGAAAAGAAAGAACATGATTACATTGTCGTCTCTTCCAGATTACAATAACTGCATATAAAATATTACAAATAACAATCCAGAAAAGCCTCTTCCACCTGATTACCCTCCCTTACCCCATAGCAAAGTTACAGCAAACATGCAAGTGTAGGTAATATACATCAAGCATCATTTTTAAGAGAAGCCAAATCTTGAATGTGGATGAAGACCTTGAAGAATATTAAAATTTAGAAAAGGTTTCCAGATTAATGTAAATGATTCATCTGAGTTATGGTGTAAGTAGGCTGTAACCTTAGACATCGAAACGTACTCCCATAATTTTAGTAGCC
Organism: Hemicordylus capensis; assembly: GCF_027244095.1. Lineage (NCBI taxonomy): Eukaryota > Metazoa > Chordata > Lepidosauria > Squamata > Cordylidae > Hemicordylus > Hemicordylus capensis. Next base: position 213,183,228 of record NC_069661.1, on the reverse strand, counting down.
ATTCACCTCGAGTCGGAGTTATCTGTGATCGCCAATTGGCAGCATAAAGAATCCGGGCAGCAGTAATCATATATAAAGATAACTCTGTGTATTTAAAGGGGATGCTAGGTTTAGTCACATTTAACAAAAAGAGCTCTGGCAAGTAAGGGTATCTTATATTTAGAATTTGCTGCATCTTACAGTGAATGTTTCTCCAAAACTGTTGAGCTTTGCTACAAGTCCACCACATGTGGTAAAATGTCCCCACATAGTGTTTACATTACCAACAGTCTCCTGGATAATTACTATCCATCTTGTTAATGGTCACCAGAGTAGTATACCAATGAAAAAACATTTTATACCAGTTTTCTCTTAAATTACTGTTTGCTATAAATTTAATGTTTGTCTTCCATTGGTATTCCCTATCTTGAAGAACAATTGTTCTGTTTATGTTTTGCATCCATTTAACCATGCAATTTTTGATCTGTTCCGTTTCTGTATCAAATTTTAGCAACAGCTTCTATATCAATCCCAGTAAATGGTCCGCATTTTTAATTACTAATCCTTGAAATTCAGTTAAGTCTTTCAGCTTTCCACCTTGTTTTTGTATTTCCTTCAAAGCAAAATGGCGCCTTGAAGTAAGGTCTGTAAAAGACCTGACTCCTCCCACGGGCTATACATTTTCAGCCAGCAAGGTTGATTACAGAAGGAAGAGCCAGTTCCTCTCGGATTGGGGGTAGCCTGGAGGCTTTTAGGTCTGGAAAAAATCTCGGGAGTTTCTGGATGATCCCAGAGGGAGAACTTTTCTTCAAGCAACTCAGCCCAAGGGAAGAGATTTGCCGCCCACCTGCATTTTAAGAGGTTTGCCTGCTGTTTAAATCTGACTTTTAATCTGTTTGTCTCTTGAGCTTCTCCTCTCATCTTCTTTTTACCGTTTTCCAATCAGGACTTAATTAGAGACACAGACATAGACTTAATACTTATTTTCCTTACTTCCAAACAACTCCAAGCAAGATCAAGCCTCTGCCTTTTAGAGGAGGGATAAACGAAAGAGATTTTAAGAATTTTACAAAATGGCAGGTTTAAGAAAAATAGTCAGTGTTAACGTTAATGGATTGAATAATCCATTTAAAAGAAGAAAAATCTTCTTGAAATTGAGGAAGAAAAAGCAGATTTAATTTGTCTTCAAGAAACCTATATTAAATTGAGCAATATTAATTTACTGGATTGTAAATCTTTGAGTCAAAGTTATGTGGCTTCAGGTGGGGGAGGGGAAGGGAATGGCAATTTATGTTAAGAATTTGGCTTGGACTTTGGAAAAGCAAACACAGGACATTGCCGGAAGATATATAACACTGCTGTTTCAAACCCAACAGCAAACCAAAATTACAATTGCTTCAATATACGCTCCTAATGACAACAAAGTACAGTTTTATGAGCAGTTCTTTCAATCCCTCTTGGAGGTAGCTGAGGGAGAAGTTTTAGTGTTGGGAGATTGGAACACAGTTCTTTCTTAAGCCCTTGACAAGTCAGGACAATATAAGAGGAATTCCAGTAAGCTGCCAAGAAATGCACTGGATTATATGACACTTCTGTCTTTAGAAGATGCATGGTGATATAAACATTCTTTGGAGAAGGGCTATACTTTCTTCTCCCAACCTCATCAAACGTACTCAAGATCTCCAAAACTGCATTACCGAGACTACAGGAAGTGGAAGTAGCTCCGCTTACTTATGCTGACCATAATCCATTAATAATCAAATTTCATAAAGAGTACACAGGATTTAAAAGGTGGAGCTTGGATAATCTTCTTTTGCAGCAAGAGAAAACCAAGTTGAAGTGCAAGGATGAACTAATGAGCTTTTTTCAAAGAAATATGACTCCAGAAGTCTCACTCTATTCCGTATGGGATTCTAGCAAAGTTTTTATGAGAGGAATTTTTATCTCAGAGGCCTCGAAAAGGAAGAAAGACTCGCAAAAACAGAAAGAGCTGATACTAAAAGAATTGAATCATCTAGAAACAGCTCATAGGACAAATCCCTCGAAAGACATATGGCAAAGCATAAATGAGCTTCGTAAACAGATGTATCTTATAGATGCTAAAGAGATGTACAAGAAAACGATTTACACAAAACAAATATTTTGAGAAAGGCAATAAACCTGATAAATTATTGGCATACCAGCTTTTAAAAACTTGTTTTAAAATTCTTCTGATTATTTAATTGTTGTTTTACGATGTTTTTAATTGTTAGTTATTGTTTTTATGCTTTATTATTTTTGTTTTAATTATTAACTGATTTTAATAGTTTTTAATGTAAACCGCCCTGAGCCTTTTGGAAGGGCGGTATAAAAGTTTTAATAATAATAATAATAATAATAATAATAATTAATACCAGCTGAGAAAGGAACAAGAAAAGAGAGTCACCACTTCAATATGGAATGGAAAAGAGTTTGCTTCAAGTGTGGACAAGATGACTGACCAATTCGTAGAATATTACACTAAATTATACAGGAAAGAAAAGAGAGACGCAGAAGAGATTGTGCAGTTCTTGGAAGAGCTACAGTTACGGCCATTTACCGACAAACAGAAGGAACTCTTGAATAAACCGGTTTCTGAAAAGGAAACGAGCAGCAATACAACACTTAAAGAATAACACCCCTGGCCCAGATGGCCTTTCATCGATCTACTACAAGCATCTTCAAGAAATATGAATTAATCAGCTTACCCAAGTAATGAATAAAATATTGTGTTGCCAGGGTTTGCCATCCTCTTGGCAAGAAGCATTCATTTATCTTATTCATAAGGAAGGAAAGATGCACCCCATCCCGAATCTTACAGATCAGTCTCTTTACTGAACATGGATTACAAGATTTTTGCTGCGATTTTGGCTGGAAGGCTGAAGGGCTTTTTAACTGATGTCATTCATACAGATCAAACTGAATTTATGCCAGAGATACATGAAAGATAATTTGAGATTTGCATTAAATGCTATAGATGACATTATAAAGAAGAAGAGCAAAGCTGCAATGATTTTTCTAGATGCAGAAAAAGCCTTTGACAACTTAGACTGGACTTTTTTGTTTACAGTATTGAATTATGGTTCAGATTTCCTTTCTTGGACTCAAAGTATTTATCAGGAGCAATCAGCAAAGATAATAGTGAATGGGACTCTTTCAAAGAACTGTGCAATTAATAAGGGTGCCAGACAAGGATGCCCCCTTTCCTCTTTGCTGTTTATTCTCGCTCTTGAGACTTTAGCACAGAAAATTCGGCAAGAACAAAGAATCTGCGGAATTAAGATGGGGAATCAAGAACATAAAATAAAGTTGCACACAGATGACGTGCTTCTCACTATGACCTGACCAAAGGACTCTCTAGATACAACAATAGAATACATAGACCAATATAGCAAGGTTTCCGGTTATAAGATCAACAAAAGCAAAACTCAGAGTATTGCGTGGAATTGTCAGCTGTGGAATTAGGTTATCTGCAAGATAAGACTGGATTCCAGATAACAATGAAATCTATTAAATACCTAGGCATCAACTTGACAGGGAGTAACAGGGTTTTGTTTAAGAACAATTATTTATCAACATGGAAGTTCATTTCAGTAGATTTAGAAAGATGGAAACAATTAAATCTCTCCTGGTGGGGAAAGATAGCAACGGTTAAAATGAATATATTGCCAAAAATGATCTTTTTATTCCAAATGATTCTGATCAAGATCGAAGATAAAACATTGACTATATGGCAGAGACAATTAAATTCCTTTATTTGGGTCTACAAAAAACCAAGAGTTAAATTCAAGATTATGCAAGATATAAAAGAAGGGGTGGGGATTATTTATTTATTTATTTAAAACCCTGAAAACCAGGTTAACATTAAAACAAAACAAATTAAAAACCCTTTAAGGCCAGGCCAAACAGATGGGTTATTAAGGGCTCTCTTGAAGGTCAGTAAGGAATTAAGATTACGAATTTCTGCTGGGAGTGCATTCCACAGCCGAGGAGCAGCTACAGAGAAGGCCTGCCTCTGAGTTGCCACCAAACAAACCGGTGGTAACTGGAGACGGACCTCCTCAGATGACCTTAGTATGCAGTGGGGATCATGTAAAAGAAGGCACTCTCTAAGATATCTTGGACCAAGCCATTCAGGGCTTTGAGGTAATAACCAGCATTTTGTATTTTGCCCGGAAACATATCAGCAGCCAGTGTAACTGTTTTTTAAAAGGCATAATATGGTCTCTCTGGATTGCGCCAGAGACCAATCTGGCTACCGCATTCTGAGCTAACTGAAGTTTCCGGACTACGTACAAGGCAGACCCACATAGAGCGCATTGCAATAGTCAAGCCAGGAGGTTACCAGCTGATGCACCACTGTTCTGAGGTCATCCTCTTCGAGGAATGGGCGAGCTGTCGAATCAGCTGGAGCTGATAGAAAGCACTCCTGGCCATGGCCTCCACCTGAGATACCAGGGTGAGGCCTGGGTCCAGGAGTACTCCCAAGGTGTGCACCTGCTCCTTCTGGGGGAGTTTAACCCCATCCAGCACAGGAAGATCTAACTCGCCCCTCAGATTCTGAGCCCCCACAATGAGCACCTCCGTCTTGCTTGGATTCAGCTTCAATTTGTTATCCCTCATCCAGCCCATTACTGCGTGTAGGCAGGCATTTAGAGAATGAGTGCCACTTCCTGAAGATGAAAAGGAGAAGTAGATTTGGGTGTCATCAGCATACTCATAACACCCAGCACCAAACCTCCTGATGAACCCCACCCAGAGGTTTCATGTAGATGTTAAAAAGCATTGGTGACTGAATGGAGCCCTGGGGGACTCCATATAACAGCTCCTGTTTTGAGAAGCAACTGTCACCAAGCTCCACAATCTGGAATCTACCTGAGAAATAGGAACAGAACCACTGCAAAGCAGTGCCCCCATCCCCAACTCCCCAGGCAATCCAGAAGGATACCATGGTCAATGGTATCGAACGCTGCCTAGAGAGCCAGAAGAACCAGCAGAGTCACACTCCCTCTGTTGATTCCCTGGTAAAGGTCATCCATCAGGCTGACCAAGGCTGTCTCAACCCCATAGCCAGCTCTAAAGCCAGTTTGAAATGGGTCTAGATAATCAGTTTCCTCCAAGACTGCCTGGAGCTGGTCGTCCACCACCCTCTCAATCACCTTGCCCAACCAAGGGAGTTTGGAGATTGGCCTTTAACTGTCCATCACGAAGGGGTCCAGGGAAAGCTTTTTAAAGAGTGGTCTAACCATTGCCTCCTTCAGACAGGGGGGCGCCCTACCCTCCCTCAGCGATGCATTTATGATATTAACTATGTCACCTCCAACAATCTCCCTGCTAGATAGAAGCAGCCAAGTTGGGCAAGGATCCAGAGAACAGATGGTAGGCCGCACTGCCCCAAGCAGCTTGTCCACATCCTCAGGAGTCACAGATTGAAACTGATCCAATCTAATACTGCAAGAGGGATTGCTGGACATCTCCTCCACAGACCTTGCAGAAATAGTGATTAGCTGTTCCAAATCTCAAATTATACTACCATGCTAGCTGTTTGACATGGACTTTGGACTGGATTAGAGCACCATATGGTTCATTTACGAATATAGACGGATCAGGCCTGTCGTAAGGATTACATAAGATTTTATGGATTAATACAAAAAAACCCCCAGAAATAAAATCACATACAATTAGAAATAGCTTATTAAGTGTTAGGGACAAATATAAGAAAATGATTAGTCCAGAATTATCACCTTTGGCATCCATTTTGAATATCTTTTTTCATGAAGAAGAAAAATCCAACAAGTACAATCTCTGGAGAGAGAGAAGGGATATACTTTGCAAAATTTAACTACTGGAAAGGTTAGACCAAAATCAATTCAAACCCTTAGGTTGGAATGGTTTCAATATTTACAAATGAGTTTGACTGAAGCAAGTTTTCTTAGTACTAGAATGTCTAGGAAAGGTCCACAGTGAAAAGGGAAAGGAAAGGAATTAGAGCTTATTTGGATGAAACAGACAGCTGGAGCGATGCCTCAGTCCAGTAATGAGGAGGAGGATATGGTGGATATGGAAGAAGTAAAGGTGTATAATTTAAAAGGTAAAGTGTGCTGTTGAGTCGGTGTCACCGGTGTTGAGTCAGTTGACTCCTGGTGACCACAGAGCCCTCCTCCCAGGCAGTATGAGATTATGCCTTTCAGCATCTTCCTATATCACGACTGCCTGATATAGGTGCTTCCCATAGTCTGGGAAACATACCAGCAGGGATTCGAACTGGCAACCTCTGACTTGCTAGTCAAGTCAACCTCTTCAAATCTTGGATGAGATCTGGAGGCGGGCTTAATTAAAGTATCTGAGGGACCGCCTGCTCCCAAGGGTTGCTGCCCGCTTTACAAGGACATCTGAGGGGGCCCTGCTCCGGGTGCCGACAATGAGGGAGGCCCGGCTGTCGTGCACTCGGGACAGGGCCTTCTCTGTTGCTGCCCCCAGACTCTGGAATGCTCTCCCAGTGGCCATTCGTTCCTCGGACTCCATCACGGCTTTTAGAAAGCTTTTAAAGACTTGGCTTTTTACCCAGGCTTTTACATGATCATTTTCTACTGCAGCTTCTTTGTGTTTTTATTTGTTGTATTTGTTGTATTGTTTTTATGCCTGTTTTTATATGTTTTTATATTTTTAACATGATGTTTTTATTGTCTTTTTATTGTATGTTTTTAACTTTTGTAAACCGCCTTGGGGTTATCTTTTTAACGAAAGGCGGTATATAAATGCAAAATAAATAAAAATAAATAAAGGTTTGATAAAACAACTTAAACAGGAATTGGAAACAGAATGGAATAAACCTGTTGCAATGATAAGGAATGACTTGGCAGGTATGTCTGAACAAACGAATCAGTTTAAGAAATTATCTCAACAAATGTCAGACATTGCTCAAACTTGCTGTGTCACATGATGAAAGGTTTTGGCTGAGCTTAGAGACACATCTGGAGGCAACTAAAGAAGATTACCCTGGAACTTAGCAGAGGCTATATTGTTAGTTGTTAGAAGGGAAGTTTTTGTAGTATGTGAAGTAAAGGATTTTGCACTGAGTGTTATACGTTTAATTAGATAATAATTGTAATGATCTTATTGGAAGGAGAATTTTTTTAGGATAATGAATAGAGATTGGCTAGGTGCTTTGAGATATTGTATTAATGCATTGGGTTCAGGAGGGGGAAGCTTTGGTTTAGTATTCTGCCCCCCACTTGGACCTTGAAGAGGATTTCCTTTTGTTTAGGATCCTCTGCGAGAGATTGCTATGGTCCAAGTGAGTTGGGGAGGGGTGGGAGGGAATATTGTTAGGAGTGGGGGTATAAAATATGTGAGCAAACAGTAATATTTTATATTAATTATAATAGTAACTCAAGATACACCTGGCTGTTTGGTAAAGCTGTTACTTATGGAAATTGCATTTTTTTTTTTTTACATCTTAGAAATTTGAATGGGTGATCAGTGTACTTTCGAAAAGATCAACATAAGATTAGATTAATGAAGGCTTTGAGAATAGAATCTGTATTTGGACAGATCATATTTATCATATTAATAGTACTAGATTTGATTCCGGATTATTTTGTGATATATGGAAAATATGATTGTTGAATGTATTGTGTTGCTATGTGATATTATTTCTTGTTTGCACAGTCAGACAGGTGTTATTGACTGGTTTGTTTTATCCAGACATCGAGTCCTTCCCAAGGACCTGGGATGGCTGAATTTTATCATCAGTACTGTTGGTTATTATAGATATTGTCGCAAAATATAGGCTGTTCCCAGTAAAGCTGCTTTTTGTAATTGGCTGATGGTGATTTCTGTGGCCCCTATGGTGTTGAGGTACTCTTCAAGGTCTTTTGGGACTGCACCCAGGGCGCAAATTACCACTGGGATTATTTTGGTCTTCTTCTGCCACAGCCTTTCAATTTCAATTTGTAGATCTTTGTATTTGGTGATTTTTTCTATTTCTTTTTCTTCTATTCTGCTATCCCCAGTATTGCTATGTCGATTATTTTGACTTGTTTTTCTTTCTTCTCGACTACAGTTATATCTGGTGTATTGTGTGGCAGATGTTTGTCTGTTTGTAGTCGGAAGTCCCATAATATTTTTACATCTTCATTTTCTTCAACTTTTTCAATTTTATGGTCCCACCAATTCTTGGCTACAGGTAGCATGTATTTTTTGCAGATGTTCCAGTGTACCATCCCTGCTACCTTGTCATGCCTTTGTTAGGTGTTTAAGCCAAAAGCCATGCAGTTCATCGTCGCCTGGCGCAGTCCAATTTTTAATTTTCTTTGCTCTTTCACTTATTAATTCTGGTGGTGTTATTAGATCTTGCATTTGTTGGTTACATTTTTTGACCTTTTTCATCCAGTCTGCTTTTTTAGTATAATCTATTGGATTGTCCCATAGTTTCCCCCAGTATTGCACTGTTTCTTCTTTATTTGGTGTTTCTAGGTTTCTTGCAGTTTCTCCTTCTATGGTTTGGTAGAAACGTCTCTGATTCGACTGGAATTGGAGATTCTGCCTGTGTTGTGTAATTCTGGCTTCATATCTGCTAATCTTCTTAGACACTGCTGTTATTTGCTGTTTTATTATTTCCAGGACTTCTCTAATTTTCCTTGAATCTAGGTGGTATTTTTGGATCAGATACTGTTTGGTGTTTTCATTCTTCAGCTTCTTGTCTTTCATATCTTTCAGTTTACTAGCATCTGATCTACAGTAAGCCTGGAGATTTTATTTTCTAATCTAATCTTCCATTTAGGTGATGTACTGCTTTCTTTTTTGACAGGTCCACTGATCTTATATCCGAGCTCTTGTGTTGTTATTGTTGCTGCACTGTACATTAGTTGGTTTGTTTCTTGCAAATTATTGGTTGTTATTTCTGCAAGTGCAGCATTGACATCTTTTAATGCCTGAGCAAGTTGTTTTTTGGCAACTGTTTTTAGAGCTGGAAGTCGAACCCTGGTGGTTGTTTGGTTCATGTGCTCAGTTATTTTTTGCTTTAGTTCTTGTTGCTTTTCTGTTAAATGGCATTTGGGTTTTTGAGGTGAAGGCAAAGGGGAGGTTGCCTGGTTTTGATTTTGAAAAAGTTCAGCAACAGTGGCATCCTCGATTTCCAACACCTCCTCCACCTGCGCCTGAGCAACTTCTTCAATTGGTGATAATTCTTCTTCCATATCTTGAGCCTGTGTTGCTCTTTTCAGTTCTTCCAGCTCAACTCCTGTGAATACTTTATTTCTTATTATGGATCTTCTCTGGTCTGCTAGCCTTTGTTCTGTTATTTCTGTGTCTGGATGCTTCTCTTTCCAAATTTGGTACATTCTTTTAAAATAACCTCTTCTAGTTGGACTAGACTTGTAATAGCAGATCATTATTTCCTTGTTGGCATTTTTTGTATATTTTTTTCGGTTAAGCGACGTTTCTTCCAGTAACTTTGCTGTCTCCAGCCTTGGTTGTTCAACTGAAGATCCTGAGTCCTGTTGCCCACTTGCCACCAGATGTCCAGGGACTATAGCATCTGGCGCGGTCCTTGTTGACCCAGGCGACAACCGAGCCGGTATAGATTTATTAAAGTTACGTCTCACCATATTGTTGATGGGAGTGGCACTCTTTGTCTGGCTCCTCTGGTGAGACCTGTCCAGTATGGTTGGACCTCTGGCATAGCTCTCACCTTCATCAGAGCACACAAGCCCCACAACCACGCCAAGGTAGTGCCTCACTGGTGGTGATATTATTATTATTATTATTATTATTATTAATAATAATAATAATAATAATAATAATAATAATAATTTGATTTCTATACCACCCTTCCAAAAATGGCTCAGGGCGGTTTACAAAGAGAAATAACAAACAAATAAGATGGCTCCCTGTCCCCAAAGGGCTCACATTCTAAAAAGAAACATAAGACACACACCAGCAACAGTCACTGGAAGTACTGTGCTGGGGGTGGATAGGGCCAGTTACTCTCCCCCTGCTAAATAAAGAGAATCACCACGGTAAAAGGTGCCTCTTTGCCCAGTTAGCGGGGGATATTGTTTATGTTACCATGTGAATACTGTTCGAATAAAATAAAATTTAAAAAAAATCTTAGTGGAGAGGAGGGAGGAACAGGCACCACCCGACAACTTGAAATGTACTACTGGGCCAGGGAGAGGTAACTGCTACAAGGCCCTGAGACTATAATATCTTCTATAAAGGTTTTGCAATGTTTGTAGCTAGAATATCAGCCTGCTACCTCCATTTGAGGAAACTTTCAGCCCTCACTCTGATACGTCCAGCATCTCAGGTAGCCATGTTGTCTTGGTACAAAAATCCTTCTATCTTCACGAGACTAATAACAGTAAAAGTTGCCAATCAAGATAAGAAATGACCAAGGATTTATTTTTGTTTGTTACAGAAAGCACATCACCCCCATCCAGTAACTGTTACCTTCTAACTGCCCTTAACTGACACAGACTCCTCCCAATCTGCACGTGGAATCCCCACTGCCCAATCACCACAGTGCTTTTGCTGCCTCCACTACATTCATTACATAACCTCCAGTATAACTTTATACTTTACCACAAAAACAAATGCAAACAAATATTTTCCAATTGTAATTCCAAAACAAATCTCCATTTCATCACAGAGATGTACTTCTGGGCCTAGATGAGGTAACCGCAAGTAGGCCCTGAGATGGCTTTTCTCATAAAGAGTTAGGGGCAGGGGTGTATCTAGGGGTAGGGCAGGCAGGGCACGTGCCCCGGGCACCACTTGAAGGGGGGCGCCATTTTTCTAAAATTAAAAAAAAATTAAAATGGCTGCTGAAAACAAAATGGCCACTGCGCATGCTCAAATGGCCTCTGTGAGGCCCTAGGCCATGCCAGGCCTCGCAAAGACCATTTGAGCATGCGCAGTCGCCATTTTGTTTTCAGTGGCCATTTAAAAAAATTTTTAAAAATGGCCACCGCACATGCTGAAATGGTCCCTGCGAGGCCCTGGAGGCCAGAGAGGGGAGGGGAAACCTTTGCAGACTGCCCCCACAGCCTTTAGGAAGCCCCCCCGAAGGGGCTACAGGTAATGTTTTTAAAATTACCTGTAGGCGGGAGGCGGCGGGGGGACAGCAGGCCAGGCTGTCCCGGGTAAGGGGGAGGTGGTGGCAGCAGCAAAGTCTGGCCTCGCCCCCAGGGGTGGATGGCAGGAGGTGCTGGCGGGACAGCCAGCAAGACGAGAAAGTGGCGGGGAAGCAGCGGAGAGCCTGGAAAGGGGGTGAATGGGGCAGGAGGAAGGGGGAGGGGACTTAATTAGAGTTTAAAGACTAAAATATTTCTCTTGATTACTAAGTGCCTTTTCCAATCTTTTGAGCCGATTTATTGCAGAGTTACTACAATTAAGCATTTAGACATTTAAGATAATAAAAGGCTAGAGGTTGGAGGTAAATGGCGAGATTTATGGCTTAACTGTTTGCTTTTACAATCTGGTAGGGGTTTTTTACTGCATCTGTTGAGAAAGCTAGGTGTTCCTTCCTTTCCTCTTTTTCTGTGAGTTTTGGATACAGTTGCCGGATCTAGTGGTTTCTTACACACACACACACACACACACACACACACACACCCCTCTCTGAATATTTCCACACTCCTTTTGGAACACTGATTGGATTATAAAAGTAATTTTTGGGGTTTATTGTAGACGGGTCTGCAGGAAGAGTTTTACAGCAATGACTTTTAGAAGATCTGCTGAGCTGGAGGCTACCCTGTTTAACTGGATTTAAAGGGAGAACTCCTTAAGGGACATAAATCACTCTGGATTACAGTCTTTTATTTTCTTTTTTGAGGCTTTTAAACTCAAGATTTGGAATTTATTTTCATCTGGAACTATTTCTAAGAATCAGTCCCACAAGCATATTAATCTTTCTTGATGTGATATCTTCTCTTTGTAAGCGCAAAGTAAATTTTCCCCAGATACTATAGATCTACTTCTTTCCCTCCTGTTGGAGTATCTTATTTCACTGGGTTGCAGTCTCAGCCGGCTGCCACAAGAGGGAGCCAGACAACCACTTATCTCCCTTTATGAGTACTGAACATTTTACAAGGTTTTTTTGAATACTGAATGCCATTTAATTTCTGTATTGTATGAAAAGGAGCTCTTATTGGGTTCTATTGGTGTTTATTCGGTTGTAATTCTTAGTTTGGCTGGGAGCTTTTGAGTAATTGGTGTATATGAAATTGAATTATAATTGGCGGAGACGTTAGATAATTTTTTCCTTCCTCTCCCTTTCTGACAAATCCTGGAATTTCTCAGCCTGTCGCCACAAGAGGGAGTCAAGCTACCATTTATCTCACTTCATGAGTTCTGAACAATTTACAAGAGTTTTGGAATATTTTGGAATGTTATTGAATGTCTGTATTGTATGAAGAGGGGTTTTTCTTGGGTTTCAATTGGGGCTTACTGAGTTTTAATTTCCAGTCTGGTTCGGAGTTTTTGAGTAACTGGTGCATATGGAACTGAACAATAATTGGCAGAGACGTTAGGTAACTTCCACCCCTCTTTCTTTTTGACAGATGTTGCCTCTTTTAGAATCCTAAATGGTGGAGACGTTAGATAACAGTTTTCCTCCCTTTTTCGATAGCTGCTGTTCTCTTTAGACAGCATAAATCATCTTACTGCCCAGAGAATTCTAATCCCATAGCATAGAAGCTTCTGCTAATTTTGTAATTTTAGTACAACGGCTGGCCCATTAAATTAGGGAAATTATTTCTGTATAAAATCTTTTGGTTTGGAATAGAATAACAGAAAATCTTGTGGATATGGAGACAATAATAATTCAGTTAAAACATAAAGCTCTCTTAAATCCTGTGAGTTCCCAAGAAAAAATAGCTCTCGCCATTGACATTTTTAATGAGCAAGTATTTGAGCCAAAGGCTCTTCCACAATCCAGAAAAACTGATTTTTAAAAAAGGATCATGGAGGCGATAAAGCTGATACAGAAGAAGACTCTGAGGCTGTAGGACTGCGCCAACAAGAAAACCCACAACTCTCCCAGGAGGCGACCTCCCTTTCCAAACTGCGAGAAATTTTTGCTACAGAATTACACAATGTAACAGGAGAAATTCAGAAATCAACACAGTGAATTGAAGCGAAATTGGATTCCTTTCAGACAGAAGTGAAATCCAGATTTGATGTGGTTAAAAAGAAATTAGCCGAGCATGACCAACTTATTCATAAGATGACAGAATCTCAGAAGGAACTGGAAACCGTGAAGACAACACGAGAATCTGAATATCAACGCTTGGAACAGCGGGTGGAGACTTTAGAATTTCAACCTCATGCCTGTAATTTGAAGATTGGTGGCGTGGGAGAAGAAGTGGGAAAAGAGGACCTGGAAAAGGAGATTGAATCCCTCCTTTTACAGTTTTTGGGACTTGATCCGGAAGACTCTCTTGATATCTGAGAAATCTATAGAGTGAATTCAAGGTATGCCTGAGATAAGAATCTCCCAAGAGATATAATGATAAAATTTATAAACGAAAGGACCAAGGAAACAATTCTTCGTGTACAAAGAGTCTCCCTTTTGGAACAAGGAAGCAAGCGAATTGAGATTCCACCAGACGTCCCTGTTGATATTTTAAGGAAGCGCCAGGAGCTGAAGTTTCTGATTGTTGCCCTTCAGGAGAGAGGAATTAAATACAGGCAGGCAGTACCTTTTTGTCTGGAAATCTTTATGGACAGTGGGAAGGCCCAGATATACATGTCTCAAGATGCAGAACGCCTTCTGGAATCCTTAAGTGTAACAGACACTTCAATTGAGGAGAAACTTAAGCATGTAGTACACCGCTCTTGACTCCTTGGAGGAAGAGTGGGATATAAAATGTAAATGTAAATTGTGCTTGATAAAACTTTGGACGGGGACCAACCAGAAGATGCAAAACAGGATCAGGCCTCAGCTTTTTAGGGGAGGGGGTAAGGACAAAACAAAACAAAACACGACGTTAAGAATTTAGAATCATGGATGAAATAAAAATATTCAATGTAAATGTCAACAGACTGAATAATCAATTTAAAAGAATTTTTTTCTGAAATTGAAAAAAAAAAGCATTTGCCTTCAAGAAACTCATATTAGGTCAAGTAATGTTAATTTGTTGGATTGCAAGTCTCTGGGCCAGAGTTATGTGGCCTCTGGGTATACAAAAAAATTTTTTTTGGAGTGGTGATTTATGTCAAGGACGTGTCATGGACTTTGGAAGAGCAAATACAGGATACAGCTGGCAGATACATTATACTGAGGTTCCACATTCAGCAACAAATCAAAATTACAATAGCCTCAATTTATGCCCCAAACGAAAACAAGACTCAATTCTGCGAGCAGTTTTTTCAGTCACTGCTGGAGATAGCTGAAGGAGAAGTATTTGTGATGAGAGATTGGAATGCAGTTTTCTCATTAGCCCTTGACAAATCAGGACAACACAAGAAGAATTCTGGCAAATTGTCAAGAAATACGCTGGATTACATGACACTTCTATCTCTAGAAGACGCATGGTGATACAAGCATCCTTTGGAAAAGGGCTATACCTTTTTCTCCCAACCCCATCAAACTTACTCCAGAATAGATATGTGTATGATTTCGAAATCTGCATCACCGAGATTGATTGATGTGAAAGTGGTGCCGCTTACTTATGCTGATCATAAACCATTAGTAATTAGACTCAATAGAGAACGTATGGGTCCAAGAAGGTGGAGAATGAATAATCTTCTGTTACTGCAAGAAGTTAAGTTGAAGTGCTAAGATGAATTAAAGAGTTTCTTCCAGAGAAATATGACATCAGAAGTCTCATTATTCTCCATATGGGACTCTAGTATAGCTTTTATGAGAGGATTGTTTATCTCGGAGGTCTCAAGGACGGAGAGGGATCTGCAAAAGCAGGAGGAGTCCCTACTAAATGAGCTGAACCACTTAGAAACTACTCACAAAACAAATCCTTTGAAGGACATGTGGCAGAGTATAAAGGAGCTCCGTAAACAACTGGATCTCATAGAAGCAAAAGAGACACACAAGAACATGATTTATGCAAAACAAAAACATTTTGAGAAGGGTAATAAACCTGATAAACTATTGGCGTACCAACTGAGAAAAGAAAGCGAGAAGAGAGTTATCACCTCCATATGGAATGGCGAAGAGTTTGTTTTAAATACGGATAGAATGATTGATCAGTTTACAGATTATTATACTAAATTATACAGAAAGGAAACAATGGATCTGGAGGAGACTGTACAGTATTTAGAAAATCTACAGATATCAGGGTTCATGGATAAGTACAAAAAATAGGATCAGCCTGGATCTATCACCTTTGACATCCATTTTAAATTTTTTCCCCAAGAAGAAAAATCTAATAAATTTGATATTTGGAGAGAGAAGGCATATAGTATGCAAAATTTAACTACTGGAAAAACAATACCTAAATCTATTCAAACTCGCTTTGGAATGGTCCAAGGAACCTTCATGGTTTTAGTATTTACAAATTAGCTCGATAGTGCAGAAAGAAATACAAAAACAATGAGGTAAGCTCAAAGACTTAACGGAATTTGAAGTACTAATAACCAAAACCGTTGATCATTTATTGGGACTGATATATAAGTTGCTGCTGAAATATGATTCAGAAACAGAATAGATTAAAGACTGCTTGATTAAGTGGATGCAAAACTTAAACAGGACAATTGATATTCAACAATGGGAGCATCAATGGAAGGTGAATATTAAATTTACAGCAAAATAGTACCCTAAGAGAAAATGGGTACAAAATGTATTTTCATTGCTATATTACTCCCATGACCATTAGAAAGACGGACAGTGATTACCCGGGAGATTGCTGGAAATGTAAGAATCATGTGGGGAGATTCTTTCACATTTGGTGGACTTGCGGCAAAAGCACAACAATTCTGGAATAAATTGATACTAAGATGCAATAAATTCTAAATATAAACTTTCCTTATTCACCTGAGCTCTTTTTATCAAATATGACTAAACCCTGTATACCTACTAAATACACAGAGCTATCTTTATATATGACTAGTATTTTTCAGCCTGTTATAATAATGGGCGCTAGATTCCCCCCCACTTATGCCTTAGTCCTCGCCCCCCCACATGATTAAGGGCCAATTCGGCCCAAACAATTATGGCCGCGGCTGCCAACCGCCCTCCCGCCCTCCCAGCTGCCCGAGTCCTCCTCAACCCCAGCCTGCGTCAGTCGGGTGATCTAAAACCATATTCTGAGTAGGAGAGTGGAGCTCGCAAGCAGAGCTCCTCTCTCTGCAAAGCCTCTTCCCAAACTGGCGCTTTGGGTGCAAAGGACGCTTGTTGCATCCTTTGCGTCCATAGCACCAGTTTGGGCAGAGGCTTTGCAGAGAGAGGAGCTCTGTTTGCGAGCTCCTCTCTCCTTCTCAGAATATGGACTTTCATCAGCCGACTGACGGGGGCCTAACTGGGTGAGGAGGACTCGGGCAGTTGGGAGGGCGGGCGGACAGCGGCCGCGGCCGCGGCAGCAATTGTTTGGGCCGATTTGGCCCTTAATCATGTGGGGGAGGCTGGGAGAGGAGGACTCGGGCAGCTAGGAGGGCGGGCGGTCGGTCGGTCGGTCTGCGGCCGCGGCAGGAATTGTTTGGGACGATTGGGTCGATTTGGCCAACATGGCCGCCCGTGTCTGGGCGGCCGTATCTTTTTTGGCGGTTCTGGGCATGCGCAAAGCGCATGCCCAGAACTGCCGAAAAAGACACGGGCGGCACGGTCACACACTCAAGGGTTTTATTATAGAGGATTACTGCCATGAGGATTCTTTATGCTGCCAATTGGCAGTCACAGGCAATCCCGGCTTTGGATGAATGACTACTAAAGCTATGGGAATATGCTTCGATGGCTAAAGTTACCACCTATTTGCAGAATAACTCAGATGAAACATTTGTTTTAACTTGGGAACCTTTTATAAATTTCAATATAGCACAGGGCCAACATCCACATCCAAGATTTGGTGTGTGTGTGTTTTAATACTGAGGGCTGACAAATATATTACATATATTTTAGATCTTTCTGTAATATCTGTTGTGAGGGTGAAGGTCGGCAAAGGGTGGAAGTGGAATCTTGGATTTTCATATGTAATATGCCATATATTGTTGGAACGGACTAGGACTGGGGAGACCCAGTGGGACTCGAGTGGGACTGGGGAGACCCAGTCCTAGTGGGCGACAAAGTGGCAAATGCGGTTCAATGTTGGCAAGTGTAAAGTGATGCACATTGGGACGAAGAACCCCAACTTCAAGTAAATGCTGATGGGATCCGATCTGTCGGTGACTGACCAGGAGAGGGATCTTGGGGTTGTGGTGGACAGCTCGTTGAAAGTGCAGCAGCTGTTAAAAAGGCCAATTCCATGCTAGGGAGCATTAGGAAGGGGATTGAAAATAAAACTGCTAATATTATAATGCCCTTATACAAAACTATGGTGCAGCCACACCTGGAGTACTGCGTACAATTCTGGTCACCACATCTAAAAAGGACATTGCAGAACTGGAAAAGGTGCAGAAGGGCAACCAAGATGATCAAGGGCCTAGAGCACCTTTCTTATGAGGCTAGGCTACAACACCTGGGGCTATTTAGTTTAGAAAAAAGACGACTGCGGGGAGACATGATAGAGGTCTATAAAATCATGCACAGTTTGGAGAAAGTGGATAGAGAGAAATTTTTCTCCCTCTCCCATAACACTAGAACCAGGGGTCATCCCATAAAATTGATTGCCAGGAAATCGAGGACCAGCAAATGGAAGTACTTTTTCACACAATGCATAATCAACTTGTGGAATTCTCTGCCACAAGATGTGGTGACAGCCAACAAGCTGGATGGCTTTAAGAGGGGTTTGGATAACTTCATGGAGGAGAGGTCTATTGACGGCTACTAGTTGGAGGGCTGTAGGCCACCTCCAGCCTCGGGGGCGGGGTGACTCTGGGTACCAGTTGCAGGGGAGTAACAGCAGGAGAGAGGGCATGCCCTCAACTCCTGCCTGTGGCTTCCAGCGGCATCTGGTAGGCCACTGTCCGAAACGGGATGCTGGACTAGATGGGCCTTGGGCCTGATCCAGCAGGGCTGTTCTTATGTTCTTATGACCCAAGTTCAAATCCCCATTCAGCCATGATACTTGCTGGGTGACTCTGGGCCAGCCACTTCTCTCTCAGCCTAACCAACTTCACAGGGTTGTGAGGAGAAACTCACGTATGTAGTACACCGCTCTGGGCTCCTTGGAGGAAGAGTGGGATATAAAATGCAAAAAATTTAAATTAATTAGTGCTATATGTTTGTGAGTGAGCATAATACATTATTAGAAAAAATACATTATTATGTATTACATAATTATTATTTACACAGTCAGACAGGTGTTATTGACTGGTTTGTTTTATCCAGACATAGAGTCCTTCCCAAGTACCTGGGATGATTGAATCTTATTGTCAATGTTGTTACTGTTATTATAGATATCGTCGCAGAATATAGGCTGTTCCCACTAAAGTTGCTTTTTGTAATTGGCTGATGGTGATTTCTGTGGCCCCTGTGGTGTTGAGGTGCTCTTCAAGTTGTTTTGGAATTGCACCCAGGGCGCCAATTACCACTGGGATTATTTTGGTCTTTTTCTGCAACAGCCTTTCAATTTCAATTTGTAGATCTTTGTATTTTGTTATTTTTTCTATTTCTTTTTTTTCTATTCTGCTATCCCCTGGTATTGCTCTGTCGATTATTTTGACTTGTTTTTCTTTCTTCTTGACTACAGTTATATCTGGTGTATTGTGTGGCAGATGTTTGTCTGTTTGTAGTCGGAAGTCTCATAATATGTTTGCATCTTCATTTTCTACCACTTTTTCAATTTTATGGTCCCATCAATTTTTGGCTACAGGTAGCTTGTATTTTTTGCAGATGTTCCAGTGTATCATCCCTTCTACCTTGTCATGCCTTTGTTTGTAGTCAGTCTGTGCGATCTTTTTACAACAGCTGATTAATAGGTGGTCCACGGTTTCATCTGCTTCTTTACAAAGGCAGCACTTGCTGTTTCTTGTGGATTTTTCAACTTTTGCTCTTATTGCATTTGTTCTTAGTGCCTGTTCATGTGCAGCTAGTATTAAACACTCTGTTTCTTTCTTCAAGCTGCCATTCTTAAGCCATTGCCAGGTCTTGGTGATGTCTGATTTTCCACTTATATTGTGCAAATATTGACCATGTAGTGGCTTATTTTTCCATTTTTGTGCTCGGTTCTTGACTTGTTATTTCTTGTAGGCCTGTTTTGTTTCATTGGTGTTGAATGGTTTCTCATTATTGACCATTTGAAGTGCATCTTCTTCACTGTCCTTTATATATTCTTCAAGGCCTCTTTTCTCCTCCTCTACTGTTTGATGGACTTGCAGCATTCCTCTTCCACCTGAGCTGCAAGGGAGGTAGTCTATCTACATTACTGCGCGGGTGCAGAGCATGATTGATGGTCATGATTTTCCTGGTCTTACGATCTATCATCTCTAGCTCTGCCTGGGTCCAGTCTATTATTCCCGCACTGTATCTGATAACTTGATGTTTTAGATGTTTGGTATCCGAGGCCTGTTCTGTTTAGTATTTGTGAAAGTGGAGTCATGGCGATTACAAACAACAGAGGGGATAGTGAGTCCCCTTGGAAAATACCTCTTCTAACGCTAACCTGTCCAAGTGTCTCGCCATTGATTGTTAACTGTGTACTCCACATGTTCATTGCTTTTTTAATAAATATCTGAATGTTTTTGCTGAAACCAGTTGTTTCTAAACATTTTAGTATCCATGTGTGAAGCAATGAGTCGAAGGCTTTCTTGTAGTCAATCTATGCAACACTTAGATTTGTTTTTCTTCTCTTGCAATTTTCTAAAATCATTTTGTCAATCAGCAGCTGGTCTTTTGTGCCTCTGGTGTTCGGGCAATTTCCTTTCTGTTCAACTGGAAGCTGTTGGTTAGTTAATAAGTGCTGCGTTACTTCATCTGCTATTATTCCAGTTAATAATTTGAACATGGTTGGCAGGCAGGTTATCGGTCTGTAATTACTTGGAACTGCACCTTTTGCTGGGTCTTTCATTATGAGATGAGTTTTCCCAGTTGTTAGCCATTGTTCAATATCACCTCCTTGCAAAATGTGATTGAACTGTTTTGATAGTTGTTTATGAAGGCTTGTTAGGTGTTTAAGCCAAAAGCCATGCAGTTCATAGTCACCTGGAGCAGTCCTATTTTTAATTTTCTTTGCTCTTTCACTTATTAATTCTGGTGTTATTATTAGATCTTGCATTTGTTGGTTACATTTTTCGACCTCTTTCACCCAGCCTGCTTTTTTATTATAATCTATTGGATTGTCCCATAATTTCCCCCAGTATTGCACTGTTTCTTGGTGTTTCTAGGTTTCTTGCAGTTTCTCCTTCTATGCTTTGGTAGAAACGTCTCTGATACGACTGGAATTGGAGATTCTGCTTGTGTTGTGTAATTCTGGCTTCTTATCTGCTAATCTTCTTTGACACTGCTGTTATTTGCTGCTTTATTATTTGCTGCTTTACTACAAGGAGGAGATGAGGTGGAGCTAGTTTATAGTGATTAAAGCATTGGGAAAGGATGTGAAAGTTGGTGATGCTAATCTGCTGATTTAGGTGAAAGTTCTTGTGTGCAACTACCACTTAAGTCAATGAGAATTGAACAAGTGTTGTCTTTCTGTAATGCAGGCTTGCACAAGTCAAATACTCTGGTGGGCCAAAACCAACTATGTCTTGGTATATAGGGGCCAAGGTAAATTTCCAGCACATTAATGATTACATTTAAATTATTAAATTATTACAAATATTAATTAAAGTAATTATTAGTTACCCCCAGCATGAGACGGTAAGAGGAGGCTCCTAGCAATCTTTCCTCTTCTCTGTCCCCCATGCACTTTCAATGCTTACAAAGGTCAATTTTGAAAGGGGGCTGACCCCCACCAAGTCCATAGGGCAAGGTGGCATTTTGCACCTCACATCAGGCATCACAATACTTTGGGTCACCCCTGGGGCCAGCAAAAAAGCCCCAGTGGGCTGGATCCAGCCCCCGGGCCTTATGTTGTTCAGGCCTGCTGTAATATAGTACCCATACATCATTTCCTTCAAGCAGTTGCCTCATTATAGGATCACCTCTGCTTATGAAGGGAGCTGGAGATAGCATGGCTTTCACTTTGATATATTACCGTAAATCTATACCCACACATTCACTTGAGAATAAGTCTGTGGAATATTCTTCCAAAAATAAGGAGAATCAGCTGCAAGCTTTCTATGTAACAGCTCCATCAAAGGTTAAGTATGAGTTCAGCAGAAAGAGGCATGTTAAGCAAAAGACCTCCTTGGGACAAGTTATCCTGACCCTGTCACTTAACTTTATTTCTCCCCCACTCCAATCTATTTATATAAACATGGAATAATGAACTCACTAGAGCAGTAGACACAATTGCTCCTAAGAGTCCTCCCCGACCTCCTTTAAAGACAGCCCCGTGGTATTCGGATAAGCTTCGGGAGCTGAAGCAGCGAGGTAGACGACTAGAGTGCAAGTGGAGGAAGACTCAGTGCAAGTCTGATTGGGCACAACAGAGCACATTTCAAAGCTATGCTCTGGCAGTGCAAGCAGCAAAGAAGCAGTTCTTTTCCGCCCACATTGCTTCCACAAATTCATGTTCAGCTGAGTTGTCTATGGTTGTGAGGGGGCTCACAAACCTCCCCCTTGATTTTAAATGTACCGCTCCCCCTTGAATTTAAACTTGGAACCATGACTTTTTTGCAGATACAATCTTTCATATTCAGGCTCAGTTGGATTTCACAATTATTGCAGAGTCTACTGTGGACTCTGCAATACCTACTGTGGAAGTGTGACTCCTGATGAAGTGGACAAACTGCTTTGGACTGTGTGGCCTACAGCCTGTTCTCTGAACCCTTGCCCAACTTGGCTTATTTCATCTGATAATTATATTATCAAGGAGGGTCTCTGAAGGAGGACAGGATGTCTCCTTGTCTTAAGGAGGCTATTATCAGACCGCTTTTGAAGAAACCTGCATTGGCTCCCTCGGAGTTAGCTAATTACAGACCTGTCGCTAATCTTCCATGGTTGGGCAAGGTGATTGTGGGTGGTGGCCTCTCAGCTCCAGGCAGTTTTAGATGATAGGGATTATCTAGACCCATTTCAAACTGGCTTTTGCGTGGGCTATGGAGTTGAAACTGCCTTGGTTGGCCTGATGGATGATCTCCAACTGGCTATCGACAGACGGAGTGTGACTCTGCTGATCCTTTTGGATCTCTCTGCGGCTTTCGATGCTATCAACCATGGTATCCTTCTGGACTGCCTGAGGGAGTTGGGATTGGGTGGCACTGTTTTATAGTGCTTCCATTCCTACCTCTCTGGTAGATTCCAGATGATGTCACTTGGAGACTATTCTGCAAAGTGAGAACTAAAGTGTGGAGTTTCACACAGCTCTATACTGTCTCCAGTTCGCTTTAATATCTATATGAAACCACTGGGAGAGATCATCAGGAGGTTTGGTGCAGGGTGTTATCAATATGTTGATGACACCCAGATCTATTTCTCCATGTCATCCTTATCAGGAAATGGCATATTTTCTCTAAATGCCTGCCTGGAGGCTGTAATGAACATAAACAAAATCTGTGATCAACCTTAAACAGGTCGAAATATTAATGAACTAGTATTTTTAAGCCCGTTAAAATAACGGGCGCTAGTAGGGTTGTGTAGATATGTTTGTTAGATCTTACTTACTGAGTTGAGGATCTAGGCCTGAGAGCAGAAGTGAGAAGTGTTTTCTATTGAAAGCTGTTGAGCGTCATGGCATGGCCTTCAAGGCTGAGGCACTGGTTTATGGTGGTTGGTGTTTTTTTTGGTCAAGTTTGTTTCTTTTTCCTCAAGTCTCCAATATGTGTCTGGTCTTGAAATTAGTCACCTCACGGTCAAACTACTTTCTACATGGAGATGTTTTTGTTTTGTCTTATTTGTTTTTTTATTATGTTTTTAGGTTATTCTTTTCTATTTTTCTTTCTAGGTTATCCTTCAAATTACATCATTTTATTTATTTATTTATTTATTCATTTATTTGATTTTTATACCGCCCTTCCAAGTTGGCTCAGGGCGGTTTACAATCAAAAACCAGAAATCATTAAAAACAATTAAAATAGAAAAACAAATATAAACATCAAATTTAAAAACATCTTAAAAACAATTAAACTATCAAAACAATTAAAACCCTGAAAACCAGGTTAAGATTAAAACAGTTAAAACTAAATTAAAAACCCTGAAATGCCAGGCCTCTTGAAGGACAGCAAAGAAAAGATTACGAATTTCTGCCGGGAGTGCATTCCACAGTCCAGGAGCAGCCACAGAGAAGGCCTGCCTCTGAGTCACCACCAGACGAACCGGTGGTAACTGGAGACGGACCTCCCCAGATGACCTTAACGTGCGGTGGGGATCATGTAAAAGAAGGCGCTCTCTAAGATAGCTCGGACCCAAGCCATTCAGGGCTTTAAAGGTAATAACCAGCACTTTGTATTTTGCCCGGAAACATATCGGCAGCCAGTGTAGCTGTTTCAAAACAGGCATCATATGGTCTCTCCGGGTTGCCCCAGAGACCAATCTGGCTGCCGCGTTCTGAACTAACTGAAGTTTCCGGACTATGTACAAAGGCAGCCCCACATAGAGCGCATTGCAATAGTCAAGCCAGGAGGTTACCAGCTGATGCACCACTGTTCTGAGGTCAACCTCTTCGAGGAATGGGCGCAGCTGTTGAATCAGCCGAAGCTGATAGAAAGCACTCCTGGCCATGGCCTCCACCTGAGATACCAGGGTGAGGCCTCGGTCCAGGAGTACTCCCAAGCTGCGCACTTGCTCCTTCGGGGAAGTGTAACCCCATCCAGCACAGGAAGATCTAACTCGCCCCTCAGATTCTGAGCCCCCACAATGAGCACCTCCGTCTTGCTTGGATTCAGCTTCAATTTGTTCTCCCTCATCCAGCCCATTACTGCCTTCTTTTATCAGCATACTGATAACACCCAGCACCAAACCTCCTGATGACCTCACCCAGCGGTTTCATGTAGATGTTAAAAAGCACTGGTGACAGAATGGAGCCCTGAGGGACTCCATATAACAGCTCCTGTTTTGAGGAGCAACTGTCACCAAGCTCCACCATCTGGAATCTACCCGAGAGATAGGAACGGAACCACTGCAAAGCAGTGCCCCCTATCCCCAACTCCCCCAGGCGATCCAGAAGGACACCATGGTCGATGGTATCGAACGCCGCCGAGAGATCCAGAAGAACCAGCAGAGTCACACTCCTTCTGTCGATTCCCCGGTAAAGGTCATCCATCAGGCTGACCAAGGCTGTCTCAACCCCATAGCCAGCTCTAAAGCCAGTTTGAAATTGGTCTAGATAATCAGTTTCCTCCAAGACTGCCTGGAGCTGGTCGGCCACCACCCTCTCAATCACCTTGCCCAACCAAGGGAGATTGGAGATTGGCCTTTAGCTATCCATCGCTAAGGGGTCCAGGGAAGGCTTCTTTAAAAGTGGTCTAACCATTGCCTCCTTCAGGCAGGGGGGCACCCTACCCTCCCTCAGCGATGCATTTATGATTTTAACTAGGCCACCTCCAACAATCTCCCTGCTGGATAGAAGCAGCCAAGTCGGGCAAGGATCCAGAGAACAGGTGGTAGGCCGCACCGCCCCAAGCAGCTTGTCCACATCCTCAGGAGTCACAGATTGAAACTGATCCAATCTAATACTGCAAGAAGGATTGCTGGACACCTCCTCCATAGACCTTGCAGAAATAGTGGAGTCCAAGTCAGCCCGAATACAGGAGATCTTATTCGCAAAGAACCCATTAAAGGCATCACAGCAGAGCAACTCCGGGGACCGATTGAAAGAAGAAGGAGCAGAAACTAAACTCCTCACAACCCGGGATAGCTCCACCGAGCGTGAGCCTGCAGCCGCAATGCGCACAGACCAGAATCTCTTTTTCGCTGCGCGCACTGCCACCGCATAAGCCTTCAAATGGGTCACATGCTGAATCCTGTCAGATTCGAACCAAGTTCTCCTCCACTTGTGCTCTAGTCGCCTACCCAACCGCTTCAGCCCCCGCAGCTCCTCAGTATACCAAGGGGCCCCTTTTGCAGCAGGTCGGAAGGGACGCTTGGGAGCAATTGTGTCTACTGCCCTGTTGAGTTCCCTGTTCCAGGTTCCCACCAGTGCATCGACAGAATCACCGTCCGCACCAACGTCAAAATCCTCCAAGACCTTTTGAAATCCCACTGGGTCCAGCAGCCTTTTCGGATGGACCATCCTAATAGGTCCACCACCCCTGCAGGGGTGGATTGAGGCTGTGAGACCAACCTTAACCAGGTAGTGGTCCGTCCATGACAATGGGGAAACCACTGGGTCCCCCACCCACGGAACACCCCCCTGATCTGAGCAAAAGACCAAATCGAGTGCATGGCCAGCCACATGAGTCAGTTCAGAAACCAATTGGGATAGGCCCATAGTTGTCATGGCCACTATGAACTCCTGAGCCGCACCAGACAAGCCAGCCCCAAAGTGGATATTGAAGTCCCCCAGCACCAAAAGTTTAGGAGACTCCAACACCAACTCCGCCACCAGCCCCGTCAGCTCAGTTAGGGAGGCAGTTGGACAGTGGGGTGGACGGTACACCAACAGAATCCCCAATCTATCCCTAGTTCCCAGCCTCAAAAATATGCACTCAATATAAGTCAGCTGTCTCTCAGGGGCCCTGGTAAGGGAAATGGTATTCTTATGGACCACAGCCACTCCACCACCCCCCGCCCACTTCCCCTGGCCTGCTCCACAACAGAGTAACCTGGCGGGAGAAGCTGAGCCCACATTGGACCACTCGCCTCCCCCAACCAGGTCTCGGTTATACATGCCAGGTCAGCTCCCTCATCCACGATCAAATCGTGGACAATTTCAATCTTATTCTGAACTGACCTGGCATTGCAGAGGAGCAAGGCCAGATTCTGTGGGTCGTTGGAGCTGCTCCCCGAGGCCAAAGAGTTGACAGAACAGTTGGAAGTGGAAACAGTTACTAAATTACTGATTTCCCTTCCCCTGTAACGGCCAGCTGCTCTGCCAGCGCCAATTCTTCTATTCCCCACCACTACAGTAATAGCTGCCCCTGAACTGCTAGACACACCCCCAGCACCATCCCACTCAAGAGAGCCCAAACACATGTCTGCAAAAGGCCTGGCCCGGCCCAACCCAACCCCTCAGTCCCCAGTCCCACCCCAAGGGCCGGCCCCGTTTGTGGGGGACTTCTTGATGGAAGGGATATGCTGACTTCTTGATAGAAGGGATGTCTTGAAGATCCTCCAACTCCAGGCAGCTCGCCCCAAGGCTGAGAGCCACAAGGACGAGAGCCCTTGTGCTCTCTCCCTTCGGCTCACGCCCCTGGCTCAGCCTGCCTTGCCCAAGATGTTCCCTTCTTCAGCCCCTGGCTCAGCCTGAGCTTTAAAGCAGCAGAGGCTGATGGTAGATGGTACACGCCTGGAGAAAGGTGGGGCAGAAGCACAGTCACTGCCTTGCCCAAGATGTTCCCTCTTCCCTTCATGGTAGTGATGAGCAAGCTCTGCTCTAAACAGTGCTTTTCTCTGCAATGTGTTTTTGCCTGTTTTACTGGCCAGCAGTCCTGTTGGGTTAAGGAGTGGGTGCTTTGGGCTTTCTCCCCCACACATGCTCCGGCTGGGCGAACCTAGGGCTTTTCTCCCGGGTGGGCGGCTGGCTCCCCGCAGGGGATTTTGACTCCCAGCTTCTTCCCTCAATAGTCAAGGAAGGGATGGATGGCAACACACACACACTGTTAGTCTGCCATTCAAATCTGGTGCAGATGCAGCGCAAAAGTAAGATCAGCCTACTTGGCAAGCATTAGGAAAAGCGAAATGAACTGTCAATAACACAGGACAACTAATTAAGGCACTGATTGTTCCTTGGGGCCTGCTTAATGACTCAGAGGCTTGGATGGCTGCTGCTGTGCTTGTGGCACTCTTGGAGTCTCACGGCAGCGACCGTTGGTCCGTTTGTTTCTGGCACGCATGCGCAAATCACGAACCTTGTTTTCCCGCCCTAGGCTGTGTGGGGGGGCTTATTTCTTCTCTGGTTTTGGGCGTGGGGGGGGTGCTGCTCTTGTGTGTGCCTTTATTTATTTTATTGTTAGTGTTGGCTTCCGGGTGATTTGGCGGGCGGGGGGTGTCGGACTTGGCCGCTGCTTCTGTCTGTGGCTCTGTGTATTTTTCTTTGTTGTGCTTATTGCAACTTTTTGTTTTGGACTTTTGTGTTTAGTACAACCTTTTGTTTTGGACTTTCGGGCTGGTCCTGCCACCGCCGTTTCTCTCCCTTCCGGGTCGGGTCCGGTCCCGTCGCCGCCATCTTTTCCTTTCCTTAGGCTGGGCCAGTCCCGCCGCTGCTGCAGTTCCCCTCCCCGCGGCCGGTCCGATCCCGCCGCCGTTGCCTTTCCCTTTCCTGCAGTCAGGCCGGACCCGCCGCCGCCCTTTCTCCCCTCCCCGCGGCCGGGCCGGACCCGCCACCGCTGCCTCGGCTTTCCCCGCGGCAGGGCCGGTCCCACCGCTGCCGCCTCTGCCCTCCCCGCAGTCTGTCCGTTCCCGCGGCCGCCGCTTCCGGCCTTCCCGTGGCCGGGCCGGCCATCCAGCCAACATGGCTGCCTGGTGCCTGCGGCCGTTTCTCCCTCGGCTCTTCTGCGCACGCGCACCACGCATGCCCAGAACGGCCGAGGGAGACATGGGCGCAGACACCAGAGACACGGGCGCACACGCTAGGGCTTTATTATATAGGATGTTCAGAACAAACGCATACTCAAACAAAAAGTGCAAAACTGCACCAAATAAAGACTGATACAAGATCTTCACAAGGCATCCAAAATACAAACACTGTAAGATGATAAATAT
This sequence comes from Hemicordylus capensis, assembly GCF_027244095.1. Taxonomy (NCBI): domain Eukaryota; kingdom Metazoa; phylum Chordata; class Lepidosauria; order Squamata; family Cordylidae; genus Hemicordylus; species Hemicordylus capensis. The sequence goes on along the minus strand of NC_069661.1, from coordinate 213,155,216 downwards.
GCAATGAACACTATGAATCACTCTGAAAAGGTGGGAGTAACTCACTCTCAGATGGTGGAGAATGTGTAAAAATGCACACTCAGTTCGAAAAAGAATCTTTACATTAGGAATGGAGAAAATGCAAGGTCCCAAAATACCAAAGACGTAGACAAATAACTCCACAAACTCAAAGGTGTCATTCTTTACAAATGCTGATGTAATGGTGCCAAAAATGCCTGAAGTAAATCCTCGTAGATGAGATGTGATCGTCTTAAAGAATTTAACAGGCCTCCTAGGTAAAAGCCATTTTCAGAATAGTCTTCATCGGAAGTACAAATAATCTGCGCATAAACCAAAAATAATGATAATGCACCCACAATGTAAAGGAAAACAATATGAATGTTGTAAATGTTCAAAAACAGACCTTCCATCTGGAATAGCTTTGCCTCTAAAAGTGGCACAACAAGTGACTGCTAAAGCATGCTAATCTCCTTAGTAAACTGCAATCAGCCTTGAAGTTAAATACTCCCCAAATGGATCAAACAATCAAAGAACAGGTGGAAACAATTTCAAATTCTAATGATCTCCATGCAGCTCTAAAGGAAACTGGAGAAATCATAGTTTACATTTAACCTCCTAGGTATACATGTTCTGAACTTATAAATGAAATAAGCCTCTTTTTGAAGGAGAATCCTATGTACATCCTGTTTGTCAAAGGATCTTGATGTATATTTGAACAATACAAAAAATTTCAAATCATCAGGTAAGTGGGACTTTTCTACAAAATGTTGTACCAATGGGGCATCCAATATTCTGTTCTTAATCCTGGATCTATGTTCAAGAATACGGGTCTTAATAGCTCTCATGCTGCTCCCAATAGATTACATGGGCAAACTACCACATAGACAGTACCCTTAGTTTTACAATTGGCAAAAAAAATTACAGAAACATATTTTCTAATGTTGGGATCCCAATGTACGTCTCTTCAATATCGCAATATGCAGCCCTCATTGCCCAGCTCCTAATATCCAATCCCTCTTGCAATTGGAGGCTAACCTACTTCACAGGGTTGTTGTGAGGAGAAACCTAAGTATGTAGTACACCGCTCTGGGCTCCTTGGAGGAAGAGCGGGATATAAAATGTAAAAATAAAATAATAAATAAATAAAATTCACACATGGCTTCATGTTACGGGATAAATGTTGAGCAAAGCCACTTTGAATCACACTCGCGGCATCAAGGGAAGCAGCCCCTCCTCTCTGTTCTCGGTTTTTGTTTTTGAAAATTCACATGGCAGGCTTCCATGTTTTCCTTCAAGTCAATGGCGGGGGGCGGGGCGGGCGGGAGAGATTACTAAAGAGCTATATCTGCATTTCTAAAGAGAGTATCCCTCTTATCATGCTAATGATTCTATATCAGTGCCTCTTCCTATTTGCTCCAGTGTTTTCAGAAAAAGTAGCTTAAAATCAGCATTTTAAAAATTGAGATAAGCTAGAATTCATAAGACAAAGGCCAATTGGTGTGTGGAGTGGGTCCAAGGATCTCAAAGGGATATCAGGGTATGTTTGGCTGGTGTGTGAATGCACACACTCTCTTCTGAAGGAGATTTGGGGTAGAAGTCCTGTTTGTAAAGCCTCCTGGAAGAGAAAAAGGCTGGGAGGAGAGGAGAGTACCCGAAATTCAGAGTCTGCACCCTGTGTGCAAGAGGGAAAACAAATTAGAAAACCCCCACAGAGTTTTGTCATTCTGTCACAAACAATCAGACCTCCCCCCCCCCCCCCCGCAATTTCAAGTCACTCATATAGCAGATCATTCAAAAAAACAGCTATCAAAGTCCCCTTCATTTAGCCTAGAGGAAGGTGAGTGAATCTAGTTATCAAGCAGCACCCTCACTTGATGTTCTTTAAAAAAAAAACCTCACTTGATGTTCTTAAAAAAAACCAACCCATGAAAATGCAAACTTTGAAAAAAGCCGAGTTATCAGTAATGGCCCCTCCATGTATCACGGGAGAAGCATCAGGGCATATCCAAAACCTTAGTTTATTTTAATTTTTTTTTACCCCGGACATAACTCAGGCTAAGCTGAAATGCACAGCCCAAATTTGGGGAAAACCAGAATTGCATGTGAAATGCTCCCCAATAACTTGCATGGACACCCCTAGGTGAAGGTAAATATGCCCTCCAATGGGAAGGCTGTGGAGAACTGTTAGCAGATGGGATTCTTGTCTTATGACACAGTAATTTCTGTAAAGATGTAGCCAATACAAGTTGTGGGTTTTCCTAACTGAGCTAATTTGGCAGTCTGATTAGTTTTCTCCCCATCCTCCTCCACTTCCTGCTGTGGACACCATTTGAGTCATCTTGTGTGTATATGTACTGCAGAAATTGGATGTGCTGAAACACTATCACCATTCATGTAAGCAAGAACCAAGTGAAAATTTCAATCATTTATGGATAGAAAGACCAGCTTATGAGAATCCACTAGTAGCCTAGTCTCAAGTCCAACTTGGGAGTCACAATTTCTACTTCCATCCACTGCCACTCCAGACAGGACCCAAACACCTTGACACAATATATTGGTATCAGCAGCATCTGAAATGTATGTCTCCACTTTGTTTCTGAAGTTTTACTTCTTTCACTTTGTGGCAGTAATGAAGCCCTACTTATTTTGATATTAACAGAAGTTAGTTTACTTTATTATGAAATGAGGTTACATAACTTCATTTAAGTAAACCAGGTTGTGTGAGTTCAATTAGCAGGCTATATTTAAAGTATTAGGAGGATTTTAAAAACCTACACAATAACGATAAAAATTTCCCAATGTGTGGTTAACAGCTCATCGAAATTAATCTGCTTAAATTGATTCCCCCCAGATTAAGCTGCTCCCATTCTGTTTGCCAGTTTCCCCACTCTTCAAACACTGATGTTGTTTGCACGTATGTAGGAAGAGAGGAACCAGTTCTTTGATCATCACCATTAAAGCCTTCTGCTTCACTGGATGCTACTTCTTCTGGCTTCTTATTTTCTAGGATGGTGCTGTGCTCTGAAAGTGTCCTTTCTTCAGCTGCAGTCTTCACTGAGCTGTTGAGCCACCACTTCCTTCATAGTGGGCTCTGTCAGCTACATTGTGGAGCCAAATTTGAATTGGCTGTCAGGCCACTCGGTTCAACCGAACTGGTTTGGCACCATGAGCTGGTTTGGCACCATGAGCTGTTTTGGCACCACAAAATTCAATTTGAATTCAAACCAAACCTTTTCACACATGGCTTTTAGCTTGCATCTCCTTGGGGAATGGAGAGTGTGCATTCACACATGGCTTGGATCCGTGCTGAAGTCCAGATCTAAGTTCAAAGAGGAGGGAACCTGAGTCACTCCCCTCACAAATGTGAAAAATTCCACTGGACACGAACTTGCAGACTCAATACGTGCAGAATAGAATTGCTTCATTGTGGCACGTATTGCCATGGGATAAGGCTTCAAACTTTGAGCAAAGCCTAGTCACAAAAGGTTGTTGTTACCACACTTCAGAACAGACCTCTGAACAGAACGGGTGGAGGCAAGCAAGCATAATTGATCACGTGATTCTTGACACATTTGTATCATGCACATTACACATGTACAAGACACTAGCTGTCTGTTTGCTGGAAAATCTGAAATTCTCAGTCTGCAACTTCTAACACTCTCTTTAAGTTCTCTATAAATAGATATCTGACTCTCTCCTGCTTTCTGCCTGCTTCAACAGTAGTCATGTGCATGGTTTTTGGTTCGGGGCCATTGGGATGACCGCCGGACCGGTTCGGAAGTCCGGCGGTTCGGGGGGGGGCCTGTAACTTTAAGCGGGGGTGGTGGTTGTACTTACCCCCCCCCCCGCCGCTCTTCCCCCTCCGGCACTGGTCCGTTCAAATATCTTCTGGGGGCGGCAGGGTTCCTCCCTGCCGTCCCTGCCCCCGTCATCGTTAGTTTAGGTGCCCAAGAGTTAATCTGTGCAGAAAACTGAAAGAGAGAGGAGCGCTGCCAAGCCTTTTGAAAAGAGACTTGAGGAGGTAAAACGTTTGTAAAAGAGACGAGCGGCTTGCCGAGCGCTAGTGGCGCGCATGCGCCCTGTGTGGTGCGCGCGCGCTCGTCTCTGACGCTGCCGCGCCGCATACGTATGCGTAGCGCGCACGTGGCAGCATCGGAGACGAGCGCGCGCACCGTGCAGGGCGCATGCGCGCCACTAGCGCTCGGCAAGCCGCTCGTCTCTTTTACAAACATTTTACCTCCTCAAGTCTCTTTTCAAAAGGCTTGGCAGCGCTCCTCTCTCTTTCAGTTTTCTGCACAGATTAACTCTTGGGCACCTAAACTAACGACGACGGGGGCAGGGACGGCAGGGAGGAACCCTGCCGCCCCCAGAAGATATTTGAACGGACCAGCGCCGGAGGGGGAAGAGTGGCGGGGAGGGGGGGGTAAGTACAACCACCACCCCCCGCTTAAAGTTACAGGCCCCCCGTGCCGGTCCGGGGGGGCTCCGGACCATGCACACCCCTATTCAACAGGTAGGCTCAGTGGCTTTGGAGGAGAAGTCAAGCCAGCGCCTGTTGTGCGGTATGTCCCCATCGAAGTCTTTAAGCTGGAGTGCACTTTAGAAGGTGCATTCCACAAAGGAAAGGAGAAGGAAATCTTGGGGGTTTCTTTCCTTAAAGAGAACCACATCACAATATGCCTAGCCAATGGTAGCATTTTATTGTAGCAAGCCTCAGACTTTTCCTACCGTCATTTCAACCATCCATAGGTGCACAGTCATTAAGGCTGTATACCACAGAGCCAGCGTGGTATAGTGGTTAGAGTGCAGGACTAGGACCAGGGAGACCCGAATTCAAATCCCCATTCAGCCATGATACTAGCTGGATGACTCTGGGCCAGTCACTTCTCTCTCAGCCTAACCTACTTCACAGGGTTGTGAGGAGAAACTTCAGTATGTAGTACACCGCTCTGAGCTCCTTGGAGGAAGAGCGGGATATAAATGTAATTTTTTTTTTTTAAGGCTCCTCTCCCCTTTCCAGAATCACCAGATGACCCCTGGAGGCAGGAGGTGCCTCTAGTTTGGGCCAAAAGTAAAATGGAATGTGGACTAGTGAAAGGAGAAGGGATTGTTTTCATAGAGGGACCAGATCTCTCACATCAAAAGCAATACAGGTACCCCAAAGCTGCAGAGGAAAGCCACCAACCTACCATTGATAGTTTTGCTAGCATTTGAATTGCCTATTATTATTATTTTTAGGTACCATAGAGATAAGAATTATTTAGCTGAGAGATGTTGAAAATGTCTTCCCTCATTGCCTTTTTATTTCATGCCCACATTCCTTTATGCAATAGAGGTTAAGCCAATATCTTTTCCCTGCAAATCAGCCTTAGGTTATTTAGTTTAAAATGTTCTTCTGCTCTCTGAAGTACATACACACAACACCCATGACCCTCAAATGCCATAGTCTTCTCATACACAGTTAGGTCACAGTTTTCTTTATATACTTAGCAAGATGGAATACATAAGAACAACCCTGCTGAATCAGGCCCGAGGCCCATCAAGTCCAGCATCCTGTTTCACACAGTGGCCCACCAGATGCTGCTGGAAGCCTACAGGCAGGAGTTGAGGGCATGCCCTCTCTCCTGCTGTTACTCCTCTGCAACTGGAACTCAGAGGCATCCTGCCTCTGAGGCTGGAGATAGCCTACAGCCCTCCAACTAGTAGCTGTTGATAGACGTCTCCTCCATGAAGTTATCCAAACCCCTCTTAAAGCCATCCAGGTTGTGAACTTCCTGTGAACTACCTGTGAACTTCCATTAAACCCAGGTGTGCTGATCGGAGCTCATTGGCGAGGGATATCCCCTGTCTGGCTATACTTGTCTTCATCTGTAAGAAGAACTTGGGGTAGCCCTAAAGATCTCTCTCAACAGAAGGAATTGTCTCCAAGTTTGCTCGCTATGCCATTTTTGTGTGCTTCAGTACATCCTACAAACCAGAAACATAGCCATTTTCCTAGCCTTTTTGCCGGAGAAGCTTAGTGGGCTGTATTACAAAAATTAAAGATTGTTCTGATAAGGCGCTCCCTGAAGCCTCCAGGTCATTGTAGGACTGAAAATGGATGCGGGAGATGCCTCTCTGGTTGCATCTAAGCATATGCAGAGATTCAGGGCAGACCAAATTAGAGGTACAAATTACAAAAGGCAATGGAATTCTGGCTTCCTTCCTCCACTGTGAGCCTTAGCTGATAAGCACTCCTCAAAGACAATCTTTCTCAGTACTCTTTTCACTCCCCCTTTTCTGCTTTAACAAGATTTGGTGAGTAATGCCAGAGTGAGATGTGCCCACTCCCATTTCTGTTCAAACTACTACCTTCTGCAATCACCAACAAAGTAATTATTTTGTTTATGAAGACCACAGAAGGCAATGCCAAGCCTAATCATTACTACAAAATCCATATAGTATATGGAGCAAGTATTTCAAAACACTGTTAAGATTTCCAAATTCAGTGAATTTTTTTACTATCATGTACCTGTAATGGTTAAGGCCCCCTCGATTGGTTAGGTAAAGTCTTTATTAGGTGAACTGTTCATTATGTAAATGTGGGTAGTTTGGTAAATTGACTGTACTGACTGTATGCTTGCTATGAACTGTAATTGTTGTGGACTGTTTCTTATTTTACGGTAATAAAGATCTATCTTATACAAGCCACTTTTAAGTATTCATAAGAACTTGTTGAAATCTATCATGGGAGTTCAGAAGAACGCAGCCATTAGAGGAGAAGACTTCATTTATATTGTTACAGGAAGAGTCAAATTCAACAAAAAGTATAGGCAGGAAAGGACTCTGCCTCTAATAAAGATTACTATTAGCTTGACATTATACATCAGGACTGGCTGGACATATTACAACAACATTTCCACACATAGGCATAATTACTGATCTGTTGCAGTAGGAAGACACACCTAGTAATGTAACTATATTAATGATACTGGATTATCTGACACAGACAAGATAAAAGAAGGAATGGGACTCAGACAGAGCATTAGGAGCTGCAACAACTTCAATCTGCAGGAGAAGAATTAGTCAGAAGGAAGAAAGTGAATAGAAGATGATGGTCATGATCCTAGCTTCTGTCTCCTGGTTGTGGGCCCAGGTCTCATTCAACTTCACCACACAGGCCATTTCTCTCCTACTGCTTGCTCTGCTGCTTGATTATGTGAAGCGCAGGAAGAGATGTAGTCGCTATCCACCAGGACCTACCCCACTGCCTTTCATTGGGAATTTGCTGGAGTTGGATTTACGCTATCCACCTAATTCTTTCCAACGTGTAAGTACCAACTGGACAAGCTTTGCCAGACATATGATGTTATGGGAAGGTAGCAGTTGCCACATTCAGGGCTTGAGAAGTCCTGTTCCTTTAAGAGCTGCCTAGAAAGTGAAATTTTATCGTGGCAGGTTCTCCTGTTTTATTACTAAGCAGTGTGATGGTGGGCTAAACCCTAGTAAAACTATATTTTCTATGCAACTCTTACCACTATAGAAGTCAAAAAATCAAAGCTAAGGTTGCATCGGTATGCAGCTAATAACATCCTGCTAGCTAAAGCATATATTTGTAAGGGCTGAGACAGTTCTCGACATATTAATCAATTTCATTTAGGTTTCCATTTCCCTCCAAATTATTTTATTTAGACCTACAGCTGTGGGAAAAGTTATCAGTTGAGAACTTTCATCTTAAAACTGGGGGGGGGGGCGCTGAGGACAGCCTCCCCTAAATAAATGAAGATGCAGCATAATGGGGGCGGGGGCAGCAGCAGCCCACCACCTGTGTACCACTCTTCCAGTGGCTACCAGGAGGAACACTATCACACTGTTTTAAGAGGTCTGTGTGGACACATGGCAGTTACCACGCACCGTCGCTATGCTTTGCTTCAGTGGGGGAAATTAGCTTCAAATGGGTGCAGACCAATCAATAGTAATATTACCCTTAAAATACTCTGGGAATGTTGGCCACAGCATGAACACACTGGAAAGGCCAGAGGAGAATAGACATGTGTTCTTGAAAACAAAGAGCTGTTTTATTGAGGGGTAATAGGGGTAAAGAGAGTGAAAAGAGGGTGGTTAGTTTTAATTCTGGGAAAGCGAAAGATGCTTGAGGGTGAAAGAAAAAGAAAGAGAAAAGCTATTTTTCATTGCTACCTGCTTCTAGCTAGGGATCAGCCTCACCAGTTGTTGGCTCAAGAATGAGGTGAGTAGTGAGGTGCGCCCGAGCAATGTGGGGCACAGAGTCCAGTGGTAGATTGAGAGTGCAAGAGATCATTGCCATCTTTGAGGGGTTTTTTATTGGCAAAAACATATGCTGAGGCTTGATTGAAGAGTTTTGGTGGAGGAGATCAATAAGGTGCTTCTTTAGGACACTTCTAGGGATTTTGGAATTTTGGAATTCTTGCTCCAACTTAGGGATGTGCAGAACCAGTTCTAACTGAACTAGGTTCAGTTCGTACTGGCCCAGTTAAACTGGTTAGAGTTCAAACTGAACTGCCCCTCCAAAGCGGGGCTGGTCTGAGTTTGTGCCAAATCTGGATGTGGTTTGGATCAAACCAGTTCAGCCCAGTTTGACCAATTCAGGTATGCTTGCAAAGAGGAATCCAGTAAAGATTCCCCTTAACAAGCAAAGGGGGAACCCTATGGGGTTGGAAAAGGGCAGGCGGGAGGTCACCTTATGTACCATAGTGGCAGCATGCAATGTGGTGATGGTGCAGCGGCAGCCCCCTAGGCCCCACTGATGCTCCCCCGCATCAGCACCAGCCAGCAGGGAACAGATTCAGGCCTCTGTGCAAGTGCAGAGGCCACTAGGTTGATCTCAGCTTGGAGGCCTGAATGGGGGCCCCACCAGCCTACGCTCATGGCGGTGGGGCCTAGGGGAGCCACTGCTGGCCCTCCACTGCCAGCGCTGATGAGGATTCATGCTGTTGCCACAGTTAAGGTAACTTCAAGCCTGCTTCCACTACCACCCTGCCCTCCCTTTTTCAACTCCATAGGATTCCCCCTTTGCTGGTAAAAAGGAATCTTTACCAGATTCCTCTTTGCAAGAATGCTGAACCAAATCGAATGGGGTCAAACCAGTCTCAGTCTGACCCAGTGCACAAACTGAAATGATGCCTAGTTCTTGCGGATCAGCAGTTCGGTTCAAATTTGTTTTGAATTTGCACCAAACCACCTGAAGCGCTTTTGTGCACAGTCCTTCTCCAAATAAGGCATGAATATCAAATATTGATTAGGTTATGTTTGGGGTGCCCCCCCCCGTATGCTCCTTTAAAAACAGATGTTCCCAAAGAGATTGTTGAGAGCAATCGCCTGCACAGAGAGGGGTGGGGGCACATCTCATCTTCTGTCATTATTCACTCAATTCTGATAACTGTGGGGGGTGGGTGAAATGAGGTGAGAAGATTTGTTTAGCCTTGAAACTTTGTATCATCATATATGGGAAGAAGAGAATTTGCATTCCTTTCCTTGTCTCTCTACTTTAATTTGGGTCTGCACTGCTTCTCTCTCTCTGTAAGTGCTCACAGACAATCAGAGGAGCATTTCTTTTAATCCATTCCAGCCTTTTGCAAATGGCCATGGAAATGCCTTGTCAGAATGACCTTTTACCTGGATGCAGCCATCTTTTCTCTTCCAAGCAGGCTAAAGAAAGAAAATGACTTAAGTGGCTAAGTTTGAGGTGTACACTGAAGCATCCAAAATGGCACAGTGAGTGTGGCTTGTAACAAACCAATCTCAGAATTCATGCTCAGTATCAAAATCAGGCTTGATATTCTGACTTAATCATGGTTTGAAAGTTGCCCATATTCAGAAGTAATGGAAAACTGGAGTTAGCTACAAATGCAAAAGTAAGTTTTAAATAGCCTCCTCTCATGTACAAAGGTGAACAGGGGTGAGCAAGCCCAAGGCATTATGCCCACTTGTGCTTCTCACATCTGCTTTGGGCCATCACGTATACCACACATACTTGCTAGCACCTTAAATAAATGTTGTTTATACCTGATCAGGCTAGACTTGGAAAAGAATATTCTCCAATGCGTTTAGTAGAATGGATAGAATAATTCTCTGAAATATTCTCTTCAGTTCTAATTAATTCACTGGCAAATATTCTTTCCAAGTCTAGTTCAAGCATGTCAGAAATATCCTTCAGATCAGGACAAATAAGAGCTGTGTCGCCAAACAGTCCCTCCAGTTTTGGAATTTAGCATTAATCCTGATCTAGATATTGCAAGGAAAAGCAGTTGATGCCATGAGGAAGAGAAGTCCCTCTCTCAGTCCTCTCCTTGAACCAAAACAGCTTAGTCATGCCACCTGAACATGCCCAAACAGCTTGGGAAGACAGGTCACCCTAGGTCAGGGAGCTGCTCAGCTTCAGCCCTCCTGCAGATATTGGCCTACAACACCCATAATCCCTGGTAACTACAACTGTTAACTACTAATCCCTGGTAACTACAACTTGTTTGTTTATTTGTTAGCTGCCCCATAACAAATTGTCCTTTGAGCGGCTCACAACACAACATTAAAACATGAAATAAAATCACACAAAACATTAAATCATGACAGGCCAAAAGGGAAAAGAGAAAATATAAAATACAATACAAAGCAATTTTAAAACTCTTTAAAAATCAGTTAAAATCAAACAGCAGCAGAACTTCTGCTGCTGAGACTCTTGAATCTTCTCTGGTGAAATACATCCCCTTTGGCATTCCTCACAAAACAGATGCCACCCCTTCTCTCCCCACCTTCCAAAGTCCATCCATCAACAAGCTATCAGAACCTCCACTCTGCCCTGCCAGGGGTGGAGCCACCATTGAGCGGACAGGTTCAAAGAACCCAGGCCTCTGCCAATCATGGGCCATGCCTGGTGCCCCAGCCACACCCCCTGCATCTGACATCAGGTGCCGGGGGTGTGGCTTTGCTCCCAAACAGGGCCATGCAGCCCCATTTGAAAGCAAATACTAGCCAGTGGTGTGTTCTCAGCATGGCCAGGAGCTGCTCTCCCTGCCTTTAAAGGCAGTAGCATCTGACATCAGATGCAGGGGGCATGGCCGGGAGGTGCTGGTGGGAGGAACACCGGCTGCCGGCTGGCTTCCTCTGCTAGTGTCCCCCCTGCCCCTCCTTATCTCATCCTGGGACCTGTCTTCACTCTCTGTACAACAGAAGTCATTAAGTTTGCCAACCACTGCATTTTACATTGTGCTTCTAAATTACAAAAGCGTTGCCTCTAAGTCTGTTGCCTCTCTGAAGCACGCTAACACTCCCTTGCTTCAGTCCAGACTTCAGTCCATTCACAGACTGCAGTCCACAAGTGTGGCCTGTGTCTTGGATCTCATGGGGCAGAGTCAAGCAGGCAACATCAGAACTTCAGACCTGATTCAATTTCAGGGGTTTCCCAACCTAAGTTGGCTAGCCATCTGCCAGGCATGCTTGGCAGATTCTTGCACTGTGCAAAGACTGGACTAGAAGCGCCCTTACATAGGAACAAGGAAGCTGCCATATACTGAGTCAGACCATTGTTCTATCTAGCTCAGTATTGTCTTCACAGACTGGCAGCAGCTTCTCCAAGGTTGCAGGCAGGAATCTCTCTCAGCCCTATCTTGGAGAAGCCAGGGAGGGAACTTGAAACCTTCTGATCTTCCCAGAGTGGCTCCTTCCCCTGAAGGGAATATCTTACAGCGTTTGCACTTCTAGTCTCCCATTCATATGCAACCAGGGCAGACCCTGCTTAGCTAAGGGGACAAGTCATGCTTGCTACCACAAGACCAGCTCTCCTCCCTTCCAACTCTAAAATTCTGTGATTCGAAGTAGTTTTCTTTGGGGAATGTGCAAGTTACTGTTGGACTGAGAGCCGATATGTTGATTTACTAGGCAAGCTGTGTTGGGGGCACACGTACCCCAACATTAGACCCAGAGATACCAACCCAGAAGTATGTGGAATTCAGTCCTGTGTCTGGTTCTAGTTTATCAAGAAATGAATTAATCCCTGGACTCAGGGTGAACTGACACCCAGGTCTTATGAACTGCTCTGTGAAGGAAGAGGCAATCCAGCATTGTATTGTGAAATGGGTACTGTCATGCCCTCGATGTCAGACAGCGAGGAGGAAGGGGAAGCTGTCAACTTTCCAGGCGATGCAGGAGTGTCTGAGGGGCAGAGCCCGACTGCCAGTGTTCATGAAACAGCTGTGGCTAATAATTCAGAGCAGACACAACAACCTGAGGCAGCAGAAATCGTGAAAGACCAATCTGAAGAGGAGCTATGCAACCAACCCCTGCTGACTCCACAACAGTGGCGTGTCACGAGATGCAGGGATCAATTAGAGACTATTAGGAGAAGCAAACGCCTCTTGCAGAGGGCTGATAAGCCTTGAATTCCTGCCAGCTGGGAGCTCTCGGCTTGCACTATAAATCACATCACCAGTCTTCTACTCACTGCTGAAAAGCAACATTCGTCAACCTATGTGTCGACAGCGTGCAGCCAAGTCCGGTCAAGACCAACTTCCCAAGCCGTATCCAGTTTCAGCAGCTCCGCTTTGTCTCGTGATCTTCCCTGGCAGTTGGCCAGACCTTGACAGGTACTCAAAGAAGCACAAAAGCCAGGCCAGAATGATCCAGATGTTAAAATCTAACCCATTATCAGATAATGTCTGGAAGAAGTGAGAAGCTCAGCTCTCACTTCCTCCTGCAAGGTCTATGTTAATCCTTGTCAGTGATTGCTCTGCTATGCCCAAAGGGGATACTCAATTACTGTCTATAGAATTCCCACTCTAGGTAAATGCACACAAAGAAAACATCTATAGACTTTAATTCTTACCTGACTAACACCTTAACACCTCATGGGATCAGGCCGGCAAATCTGGGACAAGAGAAGATTCCCATTTGCAGCTCAGAGATGCAGATTTGCTTTGGGCAACGTCCCCTCCTCAAGATAGCAGCTAACAGAAGATGAGATTAAGATCTCCCTGGGCTGGGCTAATATCCTGACTAATCAAAGGACAATGTCCAGCAGGTAACAGCACTGTCACCTTTTGGGGGACCCAGGAAGGATGAGGATATTTTGAATAGACTCTACGGAGATCAAAGGAAGATACAACTATAAAGAATGAGGCTTACTGGACAGAGAGCTAGCAGTCTTTTGCCTACTAGCAATCTTTTGCCTACCAGCAACACTTGCTCATGAGCAATCTAAGGGTTTGCTGCCCAAGGCTAGAGGCAGGAACTCTTTCCAGGGAGAAGGGACTGTTTGTGACTTCTGCTATGCAGTAAGAATTCAAGACTCCCCAGCCAAGATACTCCCAAGCAATCTTGCCTAACAAGCATACTTGCTCAAGAGTCATCCCAGAGTTTGCTGCTAAGCCGCGGGGCAACCAGCAGGAACTCTGTCCATGGACAGGAACTGTCTGACTTCTGCTGCGCAGTGAGAAGTCAAGACTTCCTCAGCCATGGTGGTCTCATTCTCAGCCTTGCTCTGAGCAAACTGCCTACTTGATCATCGCTCTCAAGCTCCTGTTTCCAGTTACAGCCTCTCTCCTTCAGCTGAAGGCCTCACCGCTCTCAAGCCTCTGACCCTGGTAATATGGTTCTCACAGGCCTTGGATCCCCCCCCACATCCTTTCCCCTTCTTATCCTTTCCCCTCTTCCCTCTACTAATTCCTGATCTCCCCAACCCATGCCAGCCTTCAACCTTCCTTACCCCCCTCGTCTTTTCCGACTATATCTGAATTCTATTATTAGGCTCTAGGAAGATTTAATACACACACATATGTTAGTTAGGAACACTGGGTGAATGTTGTTGCTGGCTAGGGTTGAAATATTGTTAGTAATACTGATAGATTGTTCTGTTTGGATTGCTTTGATCTCCTTTCTTCCTTGCGCCCAGATCCTACATGGTCACCATATAAAAGAACTGGTCACTTCGTGACACTGATGAAACAGGCCTAATTTTGGATGCTAGCTCATAAGCAGATTTAGTATACAAATCAGGCCTGGTTCACAACAGCTGGAAAGTCCTTAATTCAGATTTTAAAAATATAAAAACAGCCCTGCTGGATCAGGCCCAAGGCCCATCTAGTCCAGCACCCTGTTCCACACAGTGGCCCACCAGATGCCGCTGGAAGTCTACGGGCAGGAGTTGAGGGCATGCCCTCTCTCCTGTTTTCACTCCCCTGCAACTGGTATTCAGAGGCATCCAGAGGCTGGAGGTGGCCTATAGTTCAGTCGAGGCCTTAGGAAAGCCATATCTCTAAGCACAAATTCTGAATTTATTTTTATTAGTATATTAAACGTGAATGCTGCACATAAGTGGCCAGGTATCCACTGCTTGTTTGGAGAAGGTAAGAAAAAGCAGGAAGCCTTTCTGAGCAGTAAGAGAGGGCTACTTAGTTCACTGTCTGTAGGATTAGGAAGGTATCCTTGACTTCTTGTAGCAGAAACCCCCAAATTATTGAATCTGTCTAAGTTGGGGGTGTAGCAATGGGGGCATAGCTGTAGGGTGTGCATGGCTATGGGGCATGGCTGCTGGGGTGGGCATTGTTCTGTGGGCTTTCATGGAGAGTGTCGACACTTCTAAATTGCCATGACACCACTGAATAAACCCAGCTGAGTGCAAAGGACACTTTGGTCCTCAGCCTTAAAATTCACCCAGTGAGTTTTTCTGAGATTAGAAAAGCATGATGGTATGTATAACTGAAGAACAGGGAAACGGAGTCCAGTTGAATGAATAGCTTTATGACTATCATTGATCAGTTAGACATACAAACAGGTGATACTGCATTCAGATAAAAATTAAGTCATACAGAATACACCAACATAGAAGCCTCTTGTAGCAGTATCTAAAAATAAAGGCTGGAAATTAGCTGCTGATAGATCTTAACAGCAGCTGCACAAAATTTGGCAACATTTTTGTAGGGGATAGAAGGTTTCTTATCTGCCAGAAGGAGCGTGGCATAAAATTCAGCAGTCCAGCCGGGAAAACATGATAGAAAACGTGATATCACTGCATGATAGCAATGACCTGATCAAGGGCCCCTTCCCACCCACCCCCACCACACAATTCCAGAGTAGAGGTGGGATTTGTTTCCAGGCCACTAAAATAGAAGGCAAAGTTTTGAATGTGTCAATATCTCTGTTCAGGCATTATGAATGGGGGTTCTGTGCATGGCTATAGTGTCCCTGCAAGTCTGTTGGCAAGCACTTCCCCCTCCCCTACTTTGGTGCTCACTAACTTTGACTTAGAGCACCTCCACATACCACAGTTCCTCCCACTTGCCACAATTACAGTCTTTGCCTGAAAAGACAAATATGAACAATGGACAGTCCTGACCCGTGCTTGCAGGTCATCCCCTTCCCTGCCTGGTGTGTCTTAGATAGAGTTGTTACAGGTTGCAACAACATAGATAGTGTTCTTGCAGGCACATGCGCCTGCTGGGTATCTGACCTGTGTGATGTTGTTCCCTGCGGAGGCCTTCCTGATATTCACCTCTGTTGACCCACCTCCTTGACATGACGGACTTGCATGTCATTCCTGACTGGGAGGATGCTTGAGAGACCTCACCACTGTCTCACTTTGACTCATGGGCTGAGCTTGGTAGGGGTTGTGTGTGTGATTTAGTGGTGACCACAGGGGCGAGGTCTGCTTTCTTGATGGTTTGGGAGGCTCTTATGTTTCTTGCCAATGATGACCATTTTGGATGTCAAAATGGATGTCATTTTGTGGCAGTCATAGAGGAATTCTGAGAGCCTGTCATAGGCCACCATGATTCTGGGTTGCACCCCAGAGAGTTTGTTGTGGACCTCTTGAGGAAGTGTAAGCAGTCCCTATACTGGGTGGAGGTGAGATCATGGCCCCTGAGTGACATCTTCTGTGAGATCCACTACAACACTTCATACTTCTGATATTTGCCAAGGAGTGCACTCTGAACATTATGCATTCATTCATTCATTCATTCATTCGATTTATATACCACCCTTCCAAAATGGCTCAGGGTGGTTTACAACAGGATTAAAACAATTAAAACCAGTTAACAATTAAAATCAAAACTATAAAAACAATTTAAACATTCGAACAGCTCAAAAACATTGAATTCAAGTCTGCATTCAAGAGGTTGACCAAGACCACCATCTCTTCCTCAGTCTAGATCAGAGTTTCTCAACCACCGGTCCGGGGACCGCTGCCGGTCCCCGAAGGGTTGAGCGCCGGTCCCTGACTGGGAGTCAACCCCCCCCCCAACAACTGCAATCAAGGCACTCACTTCCTCAATTTTGCACATGGTACGGAAGAGGAAGAGTATCACCTTCTTGTCCCTTGCCTCCACGTGCTGCTGTGATCTTCCTACAGCTATTTTATTCCCTATCTTTACAGCTTCAAACTGTATGCGGTGTGGGGGCATGAAAAGGTATGCCACCTGAAGGGCTGCCACTTGAAGGGCTGCTGGTTCTTGCATGCTCATTGTTTGCAGCCAAAGGTTGATTGATTGAAACCCAGCTGCCTATTGTGGTCGAGGCGCCTTGAGAGGGAACGCTGTTTCCCTCTTGCATCGGTGGGGTGTTGTGGTCCCTCTGCCCCCTGTAACCCCCTGGTCTGCACCGCCGGTGGAGGACGGCGGTCCCCTTTATGACCTCGCCGGGTGCGGGGGACAATCTCTGGCCGGGATCATGCCGCGGTGAGGGCTAAGCAGAGGAGGGAGGGAGGAGGGCCGCCCTGGCTCACCTCACAGGTATGCGCGGGCAGCATGTGGGACCACGTGAGCTGCGTGGCCCCAAAGGCAGGCTGGTGTGATTGGCTCCCGCAGGGGAGTTGGGAGGGGGGCACAGAAGTGCACATTGTGAGAGAGGATGGGGAACACTTGCTACACTCTGGTGCGCAAGCACAGTGGCGGCAGCTCTTGGACCCAGGCGACCTTCCGAGTGCAGTCCGGTGCACCATTGCCTCACCCACCCTGAACAGTGCCTCGTCTCCCCAGCGAGGAAAATGAGGCATCTACCACTACAACGCCCCACACCCTCCGCCATCTCAGAATCACCCCCTTTCTTTTAATGCCAGGTATCCACCGCTCTTCTTCACATTTTCTTTCACCATTAAAAAAAACCCAATTCCCAGCACCTGCCATGTAACAAATTTAACGAGTTTTGGAGGAGCTGCACGGGTTTCATTAGGTCCACCTCACAAAGTGCACATCTAAGAGCAGGATCCAGATCAAGTCAGGTGATCATGACCAAGCAGCATTGACACAAATGAGAGATGATTAAATTAATTTCAGTGGGTGGGCGTGACTAACGTTGTCTGGATCCTGCCCTGCGACTACACAACTCCTGCTAATACTCCACCTCCATCATGAGAGGGTTAAACTGTAGATTTCCGGCTCTACTGAGCTTGCCCTGCTCTCCTCTCCTCACCTCCTTTTTGCTTTGCTTGACATCCAGCCTGATGAAGCATTTTGGGGGATTCAAAGCTTGCTTGTGTGTTGTTTTCATTGCCCCCATGTAGCTTTTGAATTTTTCTAATGGCCCAACATCCCCTCTCCATTGAGTAATCACAAGCACCTCCACCCCCACCCCACACATACTGAAGACATACTGGTGACAAATTTGTTCACCCAGGCTTTTAGATTCAGGGGTTCTCAACCTTGGGTATCCAGACGTTGGTGGACTTCTACTCCCATAATCCCCAGCCATAATGGCCAAATGCCATTGTGGTTGGGGGTTATGGGAGTTTAACTGAGGGACCCAAGGTTGAGAACCCCTAATATTCCATGTTTGCAAAAGATTCCAAATTTAATTATTTTAATGCTTATATTATTTTAATTGTAAACTGCCCAGAGATGCAAGTTTTGGGCAGTATAGAAGTCTGATAGATAGATAGATAGATAGATAGATAGATAGATAGATAGATAGATAGATTTGAAACCCCTTTACTAACTGCCGGTCCGGGAAACTGCGCATGAAGAATGTAGCGGTCCTTGAAACTCTGCACGAAGAATTTAGCGGTCCTTGACTCCAAAAAGGTTGAGAAACACTGGTCTAGATCATGGCCTTGGCCTTCTGGAGAATGTGGTTCCTTCGAGGATACCTTCTTAGTTCTCAGAGTCATGTGCACCTGCCCACTGCTTACCATTTTCTTAAACAGTTGCCATGGTCTGCGATGCCACTTAGCTGGGAGTTGTGTCCAAGGGAGCAATCTTATACTGTTGGCATGGGTACTGGAGTTCCAGGGGTCATGGGCTCCCTGGCCACTCCACTGAATGTACTGTGTATGGTCATGGTGATAGTGGGGCCTTTTGCACAAGGACTTGCTTTCCCATGTTTGTACTCAGCCGTGCACATTCCACAGGGCCTGAGTAGGTGATAAGGTGGCAACTTCCAAGGGGTTCCCAGACAGCTGTTGTTTGTGCATGTGCAGCTGTATGCCTGGGCAGGAGCTCTCTGTGCAACGGTTAGGAAGGATGTCCTGTATGGGGAAGAGTATGATTTGGAGGCTGTCCATGACAATGTGCATGACATGGTCTCGGAGGGCTGGCAAAAGAGGATCAGAATTTCCAAAAAAGCCAGCTCAGTCCTGCTTTGCAGAATATCTGAAGATAAAAATAATAAAAACAAACCTTTTTTTAGGTGCTCCCTGGGATAGGTGAGGAGAGCAAAGAGCAAATTGGCAGGAATGTCATTTGTTTCCTTCAGAAATAGTCTTGGCAAGGTACAGCAGTAGGGCTTGAACATAAGTTTTCCGATTGTAAGTCTCCTCACATGAGAGGCTCATCTACCTGATTCTAGTTCAAAAGAATTTCTGGAGCAAATCTGGACACCTGAATTAAACATCTAATCTAAAGTTTAGTGCTGTTAACCTCATTAGGAAATGTTATAGGTATTTTTATATTTATAGCTAAGAAAACTTTGCCTTTTTGAAGTCTTTTTTGAAGAAAAACATCATATTTGACCATTTTTAGACCATTTGGATTTTGCAAAATGTATTGTTTTGCACCACTTGGGAGTTATCTTTTTTGTTGTAGTGATTTTCTTTTTTGCTGCTCTTTATTATAGATTAGAGAAAAGTATGGAAATGTATTCTCACTCCAGGCTGGATGGAACAATATAGTGGTCCTTAATGGGTTCAAGGTGATTAAGGAGGCTCTGGGGAAGAAAGCAGAGGACTTTAGTGATCGACCATCATTGCCACTGCTTTGTATGATAGGCCATAAAAGAAATGCTGCAGGTAAGTGTTGCTCGTGTGCTGATGGACCAAATTATAAATGTTCTAGCAAAATGATTTGTCCATAACTGCACAGAGAAAAAGTGGTCTTTGTGCAATTTAATTTGTGCTCCACCTGTTATCTGCTATATTCCCATTTCTTGCAAAGATACTGTAGTCTGGACAGAACAGTCATGGGTATTTATTAATGGATTTAGCAGCCCAGAATAAAGTTGCTCCTTCATTTACTTCCATGTGCCTTTTCTTCTCACAAAAGCAGCTGGAGAAGAGAGAATCGGGGCAGGGGAAATGGGGGTGGGTGGGTTGCCTTGCAGATGATGAAGACATTTCAGATGCTGAAGAAATTACACTTATATTTCCCCATAATTTCCTGCCAATCCCTCCTCCAAAACAGATATAAATAGGAGAAAAAGAAAGTAAGTGGCAGACATTCTGTGCAAGGGGACTTCAGCCTACTAACACAGCATGCACACAAGTTATGAAAATTGTACTGACTCAAAAATTGTACAAATGATGTTACAAGTAAGCCCATTATTCTCCATGTACTTACTCTTGTGTAATCTCATTTGCACAATTTTTGTGTAGTATGACAGCCAGTGTGCATAGTTTGTTATTTAATTTAGTTTAGAGCTCCCCTTCTCTCCAAGTTATTGTATTTAGAATTCATATATTCACTTACTAGGATGACTGATCCCACTTCCAAATAATAATTCTATGCATCATCACAAACAAGCTACTACTCAGTGGCTGATGTCCTAACTAATGAATAGGGATGTGCGAGCCAGCTCGTTTCGAACCAGGCTTGATATCAAACCGGCCTGTTTTGGCCTGGCTCAAGGGTCAAACCAGACCAGCCTGCGGTTCGACCAAATTCAGAACTGGACTGGGCCGGGTCTGGATTCAAACCAAACCAGCTGGAATGGTTCGATGCACATCCCTACTAATGAAACTCAAGGGCACCCTGAGAAGCACCAGTGCTTCTGAAGAGTGGGCTTCAGGTCAAGAAGTTAAGATGGGCCCCTAGAGCCAGGGGTGAGGGAGCACTTAGGTGGTTGAAGGACATAGCCCTGCTGGCAGCTCCCTTGCCCCCTAGGACTGTAAAGTGTGCATGCAAAGTGTTGCACACCATAAGCCCCACCCCCTGATGCAGGGGGCATGGCGAGTACTGGAGGTGAGGCCCGTGAGCCCCTGAAGAGCTTCCCCAGGCAGTGGTTTGTTGAATTGCTGACTGGAAGCTCCTAGTCAGTGATTCAACAAGCCACTGACTGGGGGAAGCAAAAGTAGAAAAATCAACCACAAACAGCAAGTGCCGCCTTTGTAAAGAAGCAAATGAAACCATGGACCACCTAATCAGCTATTGTAAAAAGATCACACAGACTGACTACAAACAAAGGCATGACAAGGTAGCAGGGATGATACACTGGAACATCTGCAAAAAATACAAGCTACCTGTAGCCAAAAATTGGTGGAACCATAAAATTGAAAAAGTTGTAGAAAATGAAGATGCAAAAATATTATGGCACTTCCGACTACAAACAGACAAACATCTTCCACACAATACACCAGACATAACTGTAGTCAAGAAGAAAGAAAAAGCAGTTAAAATAATCGACATAGCAATACCAGGGGAATAGCAGAATAGAAGAAAAAGAAATAGAAAAAAATCACCAAATACAAAGATCTACAAACTGAAATTGAAAGGCTGTGGCAGAAAAAGACCAAAACAATCCCAATGGTAATTGGTGCCCTAGGTGCAATTCCAAACAACTTGAAGAGCACCTCAACACCACAGAGGCCACAGAAATCACCATCAGCCAATTACAAAAAGCAACTTTACTGGGAACAGCCTATATTCTGTGACAATATCTATAACAACAGCAACAACATTGACAATAAAATTCAGCCATCCCAGGTCCTTGGGAAGGACTCAATGTCTGGATAAATGTCTGATGCCAGTCAATAACACCTGTCTGACTGTGTAAACAACAATCAATCAATCAACAAACAAACTTTAATTGTTTACTGCCCCATAAGAAATTGTTCTCTGTGCAGCTCACAATAAAGCATTAAAACATCAAGTAAAAACACAAAACACATGAAATCACAACATACACAAAATACAAAATACAGTACAAAACAATTTCAAAACTTTTAAAAAGTCAGATTTTAAAATCAAATTTAAAAGGCCTGAGTGAACAGAACAGTCTTTACCTGGCATCTAAAGAACATAGTGATGATTCCAGGTGAACCTCATTGGGGAGGCTGTTCAATAAATGGTGTATAAACAGGCAACACACCCTTTATTAGATTGGATTGTGTATTCCTGCATTCAGTCATTCCATCAAGAATCTGCAACGAGCTGCAACAACAATCTGCTCTTACCATCAGCATACCACTCCTATATGCTTGTCAAAAAATGGGAATCTTTTCCAGTTTCTGTTTTTAAAAGTTAGTATAGTATTCTTCCCATGGGCAAATCAGACTTGTTGAGCACATGATGCCCTGTTTTCTTACTAGCAGCAGCACAATAGTTAGGATTTCTCAGTGTAGAAAGGTAGCATTTTCTTGCCCCCTGGGGACGCATATTTGCCCACATCTTAAAGTGCCAGTCAGTACAGATATTTCAAGGACTCCCTTTGGATTAGGGCAAACGAAGGCTGCTGTAGCCACACCCTCCTGCACTACACCTTTTCTGGGAACTCTAGAGCCACCTATACGTACCCCTTATAGGGATACTCTTCATTGTTAAAGGTCTAAGAACCAGACTAGTTGTTGTTGGGAATTCTATCTGATAGGAGAAACCCTTTTCATTATAGCAGAGTGCACAGAGGCACAACACAGCGGAATTTAGTTAGGCATGTGTGTATGCTGAGAGTAAAGTAACTTGGAGCCAGTTCATAGTTTCAAATCAATATATATATGGCATTTATTAGAGAACTCCATTCTAGATAGGAAAGTGAGGAGTTAGGATCTTTAATCTAGCTAGCTAGCTGGATGCAGATGGATTCTGCATCTTCTCTGCACACATGGTGCAGGGAGAGGAGCTTGCTTGCATGTTGCAAGGTAGAAGGAACAGGAAGAGAAGGAAAGAAGAAAGTGGCTGGAAGGAAGGAATTCCCTAAAATTAGCAATCTACATTCCAAAGGGATAGTGTCAGAGCAGTAGAGAAGGAATGACCAATGTCTTGACCCTCTAGCCCTCTGACTCACTAGTCTGTCACTGAGACAAGAGACAGCGCAAAGTCCTTCACTTCCAACAGTTGTGACGTTAATCATGCTATTCAGCCTTGCATGTTGGTATTTTTTAACATAAATAACAGCCACAGAAGCCCTGATATGGGCTGGGAGTACAGCATAGAGGAGGCTTTAACCAACTGCCCTAGGACAGTAAAGATCTGGAATGGGGCTCCCTGCAGCTGCTATTTATGTTAACAATACAGACATGCAGGGCCAAGCATCGTGATTAACATAATGTCTGGTTTGGTCCTTAAACTCTGTGGAATGCAAATGATGGTTGGTTTTTGATCAGGTAATAGTTGACAGTCTAAGGGTTGCTGCTTCCCCAAGTCCAGTCTTGTTCACCAGCTTTATCAAAGAACCTTTTGGAAAACTAAGGAAGGATTTTCTTAATAAGCCTTGTGCTGCAAGATGTCCATCTTTCCTTCCCTCATAGCAAAAGTGTGTGTGGGCCAGTCCGCCTTCTTCCATTTTTGAAATGGCATTTTGCAGGGAGGCATAATATGGCTGTGCTGTAGTTTCACAGTGCTATTCACCAGAAAATGGGTGGTGGAGGTGGCGGTGTACAGTTTCCAGAGAAGAAGCTGTTTTCTGATATTTTGCATTTCCTCCTATGATGCCCCATTCACAAGGCATTCCAGAAACAATATCTGCCACAAAACAGTGGCCCTCACCAAAAACTGCCTTTTTCTTTTTCTTTGCAGTAGATATCCTCCGCCACACACACACCTCAAAAGTAGGCTTGCTAGTTCTCTCCAGTACAGATTCCCCATTAGACCTGTCCATACAAAGGACAGGAACATGAAAGAAAGGAAGACAAGAGAAGAGGCAAAGAGAGGCAGCCAGCAGTCAAGTATGTACATGGGTGACGGTGGCACTCAGACTTGTAGACAGACACTCACCCCGTTGCCCATGACACGGATGGCACACATGCAGGTGACTAGGCTGAGAATCTTCAAGCTTTTGTTCTTGTAGGCTCCAACTAAGAAAAAAAGGTGACTATTTCATTAATTAATTAGTTTAGCACATTTATATACCACCAAAGCATACGTCTCTGGGCGGTTTACAGTAAAATACAAAATTAAAACAATAAAATAATTTAAAATTTAACACAATGGTAAATACTGTTAGCCTTATAAACTTCAAGCTTTAGTTCTTGAAGGCCCCAACTTAGCAAGAAACATATGGGCTATGAGCTAGTAAAGGTGTTGGTGGATTTTGCAGACTTTGTTTGGTATATTTATATACCAATAACACCCCAAAGTCGTGTTTCTGGGTAGTTTACAATAAAATAACGTAAATTAAAACAAGAATTAAAACATTAAAACAGTAAACATTAAAGCAACTTAAAACAGTGACAGGTTCTGTATATATAATTAAAAGTCTGGAGGAATAAATGGCACCTTAACAGCCCTTTTAAAAGTTGTCAGAGATGGGAAGGCTCTTATTTCTGCAGGGAGTGCATTCCAAACCTCAGGGTGGCAATGAAGATAGACCATCCCTGAGTAGCCACCTGACTTCTATCTAAAAAACCCCAGTACGAAATGCTGTAATATAAATACTGAATTGCATTCAATAGCTGAGGAAAGGAGGACAAAAATAGATAGATTAGATAGATAGATAGATAGCAATCTAAATTAAATTGAATAATTTCTGGGAGAAGTGAACAAGCACTGATTTGACAGAATATTTTCTTTCTGCCCTTCAGGATTACTCTTGGCAAATTACAGTAATAACTGGAAGCAGCAGAGAAAGTTCTGTATGTCTGTACTGAAACACTTTGGGATGGGGAAGAAAACACTTGAAAAGCGAATACGTGAAGAAGCTGGATATTTGTGCTCCGAGCTCAGATCCAAAAGAGGTGAATCTCATTTCTTGGGGAGATGGGGTGTGGGGTTTGCGTGAGGAAGATACATGATCTTTAATGATATCTCAGTCATGGAGAGAGATGAGTCTAATTCTGGTCTTGGTCCAGATGAGGGAAGACGAAATGATGACTGCATGGTAATCCTGATAGGGAAAATGCGAGGGCAGGGGGAGCTTTTGTTATTGCTGTTGTCCGAATTCATGAGATGATTATTTTGACCGGTGGAATTTCTGGATCTTTCTTCCATCATTCAAATGTGAAGCTGGGCTGGGCACAGTTTGAACTGTCAAAATCTTGCTAGCTTGCATTTTCTAGCACCTGAGGGGTATGTGGAGAATTATCAGATGACAATAGGGATGTGCACAGAATTGCCAGTGGCAGTTGGGTTTGAATTCAAACCCAACCACCAGTCCACAAACCAGTCCATTAGAACTGGCGGGGCTGTTTGGTTTGTGCATACAAACCAGGTTGAACCGGGTTGACCTGGATCAAACTGCTTCAGTCCATCTCGGGATGCTTCTAAAGGGGAATCATTCTTTACAAGCATCAGGGGATCCCTAGCAAGTTAAATTGTGTTGAAAAATGTGGTTGGGGGTGGGGAGAGACAACCGAATGTGCCACCATTGCCCCTGTACCCCCTGCCTTCCAGCTGCATAGTTGATGTCGGTCCTGGGCCAGGTCGAAGCTACCTTACCCCACCCCTGCCTCCCAAGCTTTGACACGACTCTCTGCAGAGTGCATCACTGCCTTGGAAGGTAAGGGTAGAAACAGAAGGTCCCTTCTTCCTCACTTTCACCAGGCCATCTTCCCTCCAGACATGGAAAAGAGCCCCGGTGGAAATGAAGGAGGAGAAAACTGCTGCTGCCACCGTCATGTGCCATCATTGACTTAATGCTGAGAGCCTACACAGCCACTCTGAGCACCTTCCTGCTGGGCACACCATCACTCCAGAGTCCAGGTCTACTGGTGCAGTTGTGCTCCCCGTTGTGCTCCCAGTCACGTCTATTGGTAGACTTAGCCTCCCACATTTAGGAACATAGGAAGCTCCCTTATACTGAGTCAGACCATTGGTCCATCTAACTCAGTATTATCTACATAGAATGGCAGTGGCTTCTCCAAGGTTTCAGGCAGGCATCTTTCTCATCCCTATCTTGGAGATGCCCAGGAGGGAGCATGGAACCTTCTGCATACAAGCTAGGGCTATGCACAGAACCACCAGCATCGGTACCATTGTAATTCAAACCATATTCATGGAACCGGTGATCCATGAACTAGTTCATTAGAACTGGCAGGGCCGTTTGGTTCATGCATATGAACTGGGTTGAACCAGTTCAGCGCAGATTGGGAGGCTTGTAAAGGGGATTCCTTTAATAATTCCCCTTTACAAGCATCAGGGGAATCCCTAGCGACTGAATAAGGGTTGAAAAGAGTAGGTGGGGGGCAGGAGTTCACTTTACCCATTGCAGCTTCACTGCAGTGGCAGCAGCAGGCCAGCGGTTGCTCCTCTAGGCTCTGCAGTGTTCCTCCCCATAAGCATGGACTAGCAGGTCCTAGAGGAGCCACCACTGGTCCGCCACCACTGCAGTGGTTCTGCCATGGTGAAGGTGGCCTCCCTCCTCCATTCTTTTCAACCCTAATTAAGTTGCTAGGGGTCCCCCGAGGCTTGTAAAGGGGAATCCTTACCTAATCCGCCTTCACAAGCATCCCGAACCAGCCGAACCAGTTCGATCTGAACCGAACGAACTTGAACTAGCCTCCCTTTTTGGCTCAATTCGAACTGCTTCTGCACACCCCTAATACAACCATGCAGGCACTCTTCCCAAAGTGGTCCCATCTCCTAAGGGGAATATTTTACAGTACTCATACATGTAGTCTCCCAGTCAAATGCAAACAAGTGCGGACACTGCTTAGCAAAGGGAAGGGTTTTTTCTAACCATGCTGGGAAACCCAAATTCCCAGTGGGAAGAAACTCAAAGTAGCTGTGTGAGCTCTTTTCATTAAGCTAGCTGTCACAGGATTAATACAGAAAGGTACCTCTAAGAGGAAAAGCTCATAGATGATATTATGCTTCTGGATTATCTAAGAACCGTTATGAATATAGAAAGCTTAAAAACCATTTTCTATGCACTTCATCTTCATCTTCCTGTGCCCTAAAACTGCTGGAGGATGACACTTTGGCCTTAGTTATATGAGACTGGATACATGTCCTGGTCCACAATCATGGGTCCCTCCAGATGCAGATCTGCCACCTGGGAATAGCATTTCTGTAATGCATTGCCATGCAGCAGGAGGTAGTATATGAATGATATGAGGCTAGTTCCAGGGGACAGATCCAAGCAGTGAGCCCTGCAAATGTATTTGTGTCATTCACATACAACACTTTCCCCTCATCCATCCCATCAGGCAAGTGATTAGAGTGTCGGACTAGGAACAGGAGGCTGAGCTTCATTTCCCCAGTCAGCCGTGAAGTTCACTGCGTGATCTTGGGCAAGTCACTATCTCTCAGCTCACCGGGGTGAGGTGAGCTGGATAAAAGGGGCAAAGAACACATGTCTTCCTGGAGAAAGGATGGGACAGAAATGCAATAAATAATAGACTGATTTCTACATGGATGAAGATGTGCTTGAAAGATAGAGTGCTTTCTTGCCTGAACTGTTCTTGTCTCCTCTATACTAGTATAACTCTTTCTTAGGAAGAAGCAGGCCATATATGATGACACATCTCTAATCTCTTTGTTGTTCTTGCATCTCATACAGGATCTCCCTTTAACCCCGAGTACATCATGTTCAATGCAGTCACTAATATCATCTGCATCCTAACATTTGGGGATCGCTTTGAATACAATGATGAGAAGTTCCTGAAGCTTATTCATTTGGCTGAAAACCTCATGAAGGCAATGGCCAGAGTCATACCCCAGGTACCTTCATGAGTCTGAGTGAAGTATGTAAACAAAAGCAGGGAATCCCTCCGCAACTTGATATTTGAACAGGGCCAGCCCCAGGGTTCACTGAACAGCCGGGTTCACTGAATTGCAGCCAAGGGCCCAAGGGCCCCAGAAAGGCCAGTTGCTGATCTCTGAGAGGATTTTGCTCATACACTTCATGTGGTAGTATCTGAGCAACTCTCTCAGGTCCACCAAGGTCAGGGGGGGTCTATGGAGGGCAGTTTGCCAAGAACACCAAGAAACTTGCCACCAGCCGGTTAGCAGGACCCCTGCTAACAGAACAAAGAGGCACCTTTCTAAGTGGTGATACTCTTCTATTTAGCAGGGGGAGAGCAACTGACCCTATCCAACCCCAGCACAGCATCCCTTCAGTGGCTGTTGTTGGTGTTTACCTTATATTTATTTTTTAGACTGTGAACCCTTTGGGGACAGGGAACCATCTTATTTATTTATTCTTTATTTTTCTATGTAAACCACTTTGGAAACTTTGTTGAAAAGCAGTATATAAATAGTAGTCGTAGCAGTAGTAGTCCTGAATTTGGCAGAGAAATACACAAGACAGGACCTTTGGTTTACTACACCTAATCTACAGAACACTGTCCTAATCTACAGAACCCGCCCCATGAATAGGTCCAGTTTATTCACGAGGTGGGCTGAAGCAGTTGCCTAAGGCAGTAGAATGAGGATGTCTTCTAAATCTCATATAGCATTTTAAGTAGTATTTAAGCAGCTCACCATTAGGTAGTGTTGTGATTTTTTCATCCTTCATAAAGTAGTTTGTTTTAAAAACCTATTTCAGGTTTCACATTTCCCTGGCAGAGGAAAACTCCCATTGGTTGAATTGATTATGGCATCTGCGCTGCTCAACCTCCCTGCAGGCTTCTCATATGTGAGGGAGGACTGAGTTGTATGGATTTGCTTTGTACTGATTGCTGAAGATTTGTAAACAAGGATTTGTAAAATGAAATTCATGAAATCTGCCAATTGCAGATTCCTGCATGATCACAAGTAAGGGCAGAAAGGGCCCATGTTTACTTAATGAACTCAGGTGGCCTCCCCCATTGCAGCAGTGCCCCTCCCCCATGGTTGCATTCATGCTCATGCACACATGAACCCCCCACCCATTCCTCCATGCTCACCTTTCCTCTCCAGCTGGCTGCCTACCTGGCTGGTGTCCCCACCATTACTGCTGTTACTGCTATTGGTCAACTTCGCCTCCTGCCACCCAGCTCCCAGGTCTGCCCTCCTTCCATTGGCCCATTGGGCATGCAGGCACACCCTCCTTCCATCAGCTGCTCGTCTCTCTGGCCCATCCTCCTTAGGTCGGGAGCGCAAGCTCAATTGGAGCACTGCGCGCCCTCCATCCATAAGGAACGTGTGTGCATCCATTTTCTATCAGCCAGGAGCCCAGCCAATGGAAGGAGGATGGACCTAGGAGTGAAGTGAGCTGCTGAAGAAGGTAGCTGGTGGTAGAAGCAGGCGGTGGCAGTGGCGGGAGTACCATCCAGTGAAAGGGAGGAAGTGGGGAGCTCATCAGCTCTCAGATACTCAGTGACTCCTGAATGCAGGGAGGCTTGGGTTCTCTGAACTCATCCACCCTTTTATAGCTCTGCCTCTGCTTTCAGAGCTGGATAAATCTGCCCCCAAAGAACGAGTAATATCTTGAAAAGAAGGGGCAACTATTATTACACTTGGATGATTTAACTCATGTCTCTGAGGTAAATAGGCAAATGGGCTTAATCGTATAGGCTTTGACTACTTAGCTATGAAAGTGCCTCTTCCTTCATTTCTTCTATCTAACAGTGGCCTCTTCCTTCATTTTACCTCAGAACTGCTAGGCCTCAGTGCTCCTGTTTGGCTTTTACAACCAACTTTATACCGTATAAGTGGAATGGACTGCCAAATTCCTTGTATGTACCAGAGGGCCCAGGACTTTTAGGCATGACAGGCCAGACAACCAACTGATGGAACTTTACCTACCATATAAGGATAGTAAAATGAAACAAAATGAAGGAAGAGACCACTGTCATCTAGAAGCAACACTGACACTACAAAATATTACATAGGCACATAGGAAGCTGCCATGTACCGAGCCAGACCATTGGTCCATCTAGCTCAGTATTGTCTAGACAGACTGGCAGTGGCTTCTCCAAGGTTGCAGACAGGAATCTCTCTCAGCCCTATCTTGGAGATATCAGGGAAAGAAATTGGAACCTTTTGCATGCAAGCATGCAGCTGCTCTTCCCAGAGTAGCCCCATCCCCTAAATGTAATATATTACAGTTCTCACATGTAGTCTCCCATTCAAATGCAACCAAGGCAGACCCTGCTTAGCAAAAGGGACAATTCATGTTTGCTACCACAAGACTGTCTCTCCTCCCCTAAGGCATTTAAAGCCTTTGTGACAGAAAAGGCCCAATCTACCTCATATACATGAGTTAAACCATACAAATATAATAATGGTTGCCCTTTATTTTCAAGAGATTGATCTTTCCCAGGGGAGGGGCACATTCACCAGCCCTGACAGAAATTCAAGCACTATACTGGAGGATAATAAATGTTTTATAACAAATTTTTACTAAGCTTCAAATCGTCCTGACAGACAAAAATGGGATTTCTAACTGAACAATTTTTCACTTCTTATAGCATCTACCCAAGCTTTCCATCACTTCCTCTCTTTAGGAACATGCACAAATATTTTTCCCTGGTGTGCTTTTTGTTATGCTGTTACACAATGGCACCATACACCACTTGTACCTTCTGGATTTTTCAAACTTCACTCTCCATACTCTGAATGACCAGGCCTCAGCAGAAAATCAGTGACGATGTCACAGCACAGCCATCATGGCTGCTGTCTCTTTGGGAGGACGTATGGCCAAATAGGAAATTCAAGCCTTGATTTCAGCTGCATATGAGTAGATTTTAGCAAAAGTAAAGAAACTTCAGGTGACTTGTAATCACTTTTTGCTGAGAACAGAATAATATAGATATATAGATATAGATGAGGAGACATCTCCATTGTGGGGGTTTGGGGCCACAGAGGCTGCCACTGCCACCCACCTGCCTCTGATTGCCTCTATAATTTGCTGCTTCCATTCCTTCTCATCCCACAGTTCCTGAAAGACAGAGGAGAACAGAGTGGAAGATGAAGTGTGCAGGAGAGATGAGTAGTGGGCCAGAACATTTCTTTCAGGAGGTGCTCTATCCCACCACTTGACTCTTTTCTACATTTCCTCTCCAGATCTCTTCCTTGGAAGAGTAATGTCACTGGCAGCAATGGCTTGCACCATGGCATACTGTTGGGTAAGGAGGGGGCAACGCTTGGTATGCCAAGTGTTTCTTGCTCCCCACAGGCAGCAGGCATTTGGTGCCCCACCTCCTGCATGAGCATATATTGGGCTGCTCCTGTTTCTGCCTTGTTTTCAGCTGAGGAGCATTGAGTTCCTCCTTGTTCCTCTTTGCAATTTAAACTTCCTTTGAATAGATACTAAGGCTATTCTTGTGAGCACCATAACCCTGGCTAGAGCAGCCCAGCCTGGGTTAGGCTGCTCATGTGGAACACTGGGATCACTCCTGATCCAGGTCCTTCTGCCCTGCCTAACCCTACTTTAAACTTCAGCATTTAGGCAGGTTAAATGGCGCAAGCACCTTCCTCGATATGGAGGCGATCGTGAGCATAGCCTTACTGTAAGGCTAAAGTTATTTGCCCATCCCTCTGAGTGATGTGAAAGTGTTTTTTTTACTGAACCATACAAGTTCTTTGGGAGGGGAGACTTTTTATGAACTGCTTGACAACTGAGGTATAGAATTCTAATACAATGGTTACCTGTTCCAGTCATCAAACTACCACAAGGGAAGCAGGGCAGGATTGGGGATTAGGGTTCTTCCCTTCAAAATGAAAAAGTAGATAGTACAGCTCAATTTCATTTCCAGGGAAATGCTACCCTTACCATGTATCTTTTTTCTCTATTCATGGCCATATCAGGTTTTCTCTGCAGGATCCTGGTTGGCCTATATTCCTGGACCTCACCATAACGTTCTGAGACTCTTCAAAGATTTTTGCGGCATGTTAAGCGAGATTGTGAGTGAACATAAGAAAACCAGGGATCCCACTTTGGCAAGAGATGTGATTGATGAATATCTGGAGGAGATAGAAAAGGTAGGAATAAATTCATGGGAAGATGGGAAGAAAGGAAGGAAGAAATGTATAAACCTTATATAATATCAAGATCTTAACTGATTAGTGATGGAAGAACTTGCAACCAACATCAAGTCAGTGATGCTATACAACCCCGTGGGTAAACAAAGAATGTTAGCGTTCTAGCCAAAAAGGCCTCAAAATGGTGCCTGAATCACTTGAATTGATTCGGGTCAAATCTGGGGTGATTCTATTCTACCCCATATCTGACCCTTTGTTTTCAGGGTGATTTGGTTTGAGGTAGAATCATCGAAACATGCCTGATTCAACCCGAATCAATTCATCAGTTAATCTGTTTGCACATCCCTTCTCCAGGAGGCTTTACACACAGGGCTTCTACCCCGAATCTCCTTCGGGAGAGAGTGTGTGCGTTCACACACCAGCCAAACTTACCCTGAGGTCACTTCGAGATACTTGGACCCACTCCACACACAAGTTGGGCTTTGTCTTGCGAATTCTAGCTTATCTCGATGTATTTCTGGGTTTTTAAAATGCTGGTTTTAAGCTACTTTTTCTGAAAATGCTGGAGTAAATAGGGAGAGGCACTGATGTAGAATCATTAGCACGATAAGAAGGATACTCTCTTTACAAATGCAGATGTAGCTCTTCAGTACTCTCTTCCTCTCCCCACCTCCCACCATTGGCTAGAAGGAAAACACGAAGGAAAACATGTGAACTTGCATCAAAAGCAAACCTGAGAGCAGAGGGGAGGGGCTACTCCCCTCAGTGCTGCGAGTGTACCCTCAGTGGGCCCTGGTTAGGGCATTTTGGAGAATGACAAGCCCAGTTCTGATCCAAGATTAAATATCCTGGTGAACTCAGTGGAAATTAACCAGTATCCCTGCCATGCGTAAGTTAACATCCTGCCCCCTTTTCTTTATTGAAATAAGGTCACAGTATATATAAACATATCAAGGATTGTGTTAATACAGATGCATATAATTTGTTCTAGTAAGAATTAATCAGCCTACTTTCCTTTCTCTGTCTCTACAACTGGATTAAATTTGGTTCAAATTGAGGTCCACAAGCTAGATCTCTTGTACCTCAAATGTTCATGCGTCTGCCATCTTGGATCGGGGTGGATGACATCATTACAAACTACACCATTGAGGTGTCCCTGTGTGTCACTCACTACAACTGTGCCAAATTTGGTCAAAATTGGATAGACAGTCCTCAAGTTAGTGTATTTGTGCCTCAAAAATTCATACATCCGCCATCTTGGATTGGAGTGGTTGACATCATCACAAACTATGGCAATGAGGTTTCCCCACGTGCCCCTACAGCTGCAGCAAATTTAGTTCAAATCGGTTAAGCGGTTCATAAGTTAGCCCACTTGCACCTCAAAAGTTTATGCGTCCTCCATCTTGAACCAGGGTGGATGACATCATCACAAACTATGCCATTGAGGTGTCCCTGTGTGTCACTCACTACAACTGTACCTAATTTTGTTTCAAATCAGTTAGACAGTCCACAAGTTAGCCCATTTGCACCTCAAACATTCATGCGTCTGCCATCTTGATTTGGGGTAGATGACATCATCACACACCATGCCATTAGGGCATCCCTATGTGTCCCTACAGCTGAAGCAAATTTGGTTCAAATTGTTTAGGTGATTCACAAGTTAGGCGTCTCAAAATTTACGTATCCGCCATCTTGGATCAGGGTGGATGACACCATCACAAATGACACCATTGATATGTCTCTATGTGTCCCTACAACTGTACCCGATTTGGTTCATATTGGTCCAGGGTGGGATACACACAAGGACACACACAGAGAATGCCGGGTGATATCATAAGCCTACTGGAAAGTAGGCTAAAAAGGGTTTGTTTGTGTTTTTTTTTTTTTTTTAAACACTTTCTTACAGGATATTTGGCTTATGTTTCAAAGCACAAACAGTTCATTGAACTTCGACCAAATCGCTGAGAATTCTTCTCCTTTACTTTGGCGGCAACAACAACAACAAAACTAGTTCAAATGCAGACAAGAAACACATATCAGTAATCCAAAGCTGTAATTCGGTAGTAAATTTGTCCTTCCAGTGTTGTATTATAATCATACCCCAGAAAGACATGAACATCCTTAATGAACAGTGGTAGCTGCAATGTCATATTGACTACCTTGTGGATTTCAGACTCAAATGGTGTGATAATTGGATAGGACCAAACCATATGTCTAAGTGCATCTATGTACAAATTACACCTCCAAAATGTAGCAGTCTGTAACCATCCCTTATTAAACATTATCTGAGGTGTCCAATAAACACAAAATAAAAGTTTCTGCTTTATTAGCTGCATTCTAAGATCTAAAAAGGCATGTTTCATTGCCTTCAATGCGACCTGCCATTCTTTTAATAAAATAGGGTATTCAAGATCATGATTCCACAAATCTTGGATATAATCAATATAGATCTTATCAATGTCTTTATGTTTCTGATAAAGTGAGGCTACAGGCTTAGGGACATTTAATAAAAGTTCCAAATCTAATAATAAAGATGGAATTTCAGAAATTGTGATCACATCAGGACCAAAGAGTCATGACAATAAATGTTTTAGCTGGCTATACTGCCAGCTAGCATTTGAAGGTATATCAAATTCAGCTCTCACAGTGTCAAAGGATTTAAGAACAGCTTCGGAAGATATCAATTGATCTAATGTGATGACATTGCAAGAGGCCCAGCTGGCCCAATAAAAAGACTTACAAGCAAACTTGAAACTAGGATTAATCTACTATGTAGGTTTGTCATGCTGAAAAGGATCAAAGCCATGTCTAGAACCCAGGATTCTCCATATATGCCTTGCCGCTTTAACTACCTGTAATGACTCCGATCCATGAACAAATAGTGAACCGAGCACCCGCCAAGATTTCTGTGGGATCAAATAATGATTCTCAAGCTGTGCCCAAGGTGTTGCTGAAGCCTGGGACTCATTATTCCAGCCTAGAACTGAAGATAAAATAATTGCCCAGTGGTAAGCCTGAAAATGTGGGAAATTAAATCCGTCTTCTTCAATAGGTAATTGAAGTTTGTGGAGTGAAAATCTGGGTGGCTGTTCTTGCCATAAGAAGTCATTTACTAATTTATAAACTTGTTTAAAATAAGAAGAAAGTACAAGAATTGGAAGACCTCTTAAGAGAGAGAGAGAGAGAGAGAGAGAGAGAGAGAGATAAAAGCCTTGGTGTTAAATTCACCTTAAGTGCATTTATTTTGCTCCAAATACTCAATGGGATCATAGTCCACTGATTTCATTTCAGCCAAAAAATTGGAAAAATTTAGATTTACTAATTGAGAAGTTTTCCTAGAGATTACTATACCTAAACAAACAAACAAAAACTCTGGGCACCACCTAAAACCCCATAGCCTACACTCATCAGGAAAACCTATCAAGCCCAAAGGCATCAAATCCGAGTTACCCCAATTTATAGAATAACCGGATAAATTGTCAAACGTTTGAACCATAGAAATGAGATTAGGAACTGATACCTCAGGTACACAAATAAAACATAAATATAATCAGCATATAATCAACTTGTGTTCAATTCCACCTAGTGTAATACCCTTTATTTTATCCAAGTCTTTAATAGTGCAAA
Source organism: Hemicordylus capensis (assembly GCF_027244095.1). NCBI lineage: Eukaryota > Metazoa > Chordata > Lepidosauria > Squamata > Cordylidae > Hemicordylus > Hemicordylus capensis. Next base: position 213,120,162 of record NC_069661.1, on the reverse strand, counting down.
CCAGGGATTCTAACACCATATTGAAAAAGAGAGGAGATAAAGGGCATCCCTGATGTGTGCCCCATTCTAGCCTAATTAAAGGGGATAATATATCATTGGTAATAACCTGTAAATAAGGAGGCCTGTATAATATAGTAGCCCAGGTCAAAAAATTTGAGGGAAAGCCAAATTTGGTCAAAACATGTTTCAAGAATCCCAGATGGACCATATCAAATTCCTTCTCAGCATCTAAAGTAATTATAGCGGCCGAGTCTTGCCTCTCCGAAGATAGAGTGAATACATCAATCAACAATCTAATGTTATCTGATCCTTGATGACCAGATATAAATCCGGTCTGAACAGGATGGATAATGATGGGAAGAACAGTTTGTACCCTACATGCCAACGTAGCTGTCGGTATCTTAACATCAACGTTTAACAAAGAGATCAGTCTATAGCTAGTGCATAATATTTAGTATTTACCAGGCTTAAGAAGAACTGTTATATAAACTTTATTAACGGAAGAAGGGAGATGTTTATTTTTAAAAGTGTCATTGTAGGCCTCCAGTAAGATTGGGGCTAGGAAACTAATATATTTCTTGTAAAACTCCATGGAAAATCCATCCAGCCCCAGGGACCATTCATGGATTTAATTGTAGCCATTATCTCTTGGAGGAAGAGGGGTGCAGCTAAAATATTAACTTGATCTTGGGTTAGATGGACCTATAGATGGACCTGTGGATCAGATGATTAGATGGATCATCTTCCTTGTGGAAGATGCGCCTGTTGCAAAAAGCTATCTATGGCTGTGTCAATATTAGATGCCTCACTGCTATAAAGGCTGGAGTAAAACTCAAAAAACTGTCTGGCTTATAAAATCAGGATCTCTATAAACATTGCCTTGAGTATCAGGGATAGAAGTTATAATCTTTTGCTGTTTAACTGCTTCAATCTGGAAGCTAATAATTTACTAGACCCCCACCCCCACCCCGTTCCTGATATATTTGTCTGGTACAATTCAACAGAAATTCAGTTTCTAAGGAGTATAACTTATTAACTTCATTTTTAGCCATAAATAAAGTTCTATACAACTCAGATGGTGGATGTAATGCATACAATGTTAATTAGTCTAACTTGCTGCTCAAGAGATACCATCTGAGCCCCTAGTTGCCTTTTTTGTATGAAGAATAAGCAATGATCCGGCCCCACAAAAATGCTTTAAAAGTATCCCAAACCAAGGATAATGATGTAATGAAGCCCCTGTTAAAATGAAAAAACTCCTCCATCTCCTGTTCCATTTGTCTAATAAATTGAGGATCATTCACCTGGGATATATTCATATACTACCTAAATGAGGTATTAGGGCAACTTTCCAGGTTGTGCCTTCAAGTCAGTTGTGCCATCGGCTCCTGGTGACCCCTAGCCATGTGGTTTTTGTGGTAGAATACAGGAGGAGTTTACCATTGCCATCTCCTGCGCAGCACCCTCCTATGTATAGCTGCTGCTCAATGTAGGAGTTTCCCATATTCTGGGAAACACACCAGCGGGGATTTGAACCAACAGCCTCCTGCTCTCTAGGCAGGTTACTTCCCCGCTGCACCATTAGGTGGCATGTAGTCTGCAGACATTCCAACTAACTAGAGAAACCGCCATGCTCAATTGTTAAAAAGATTGCAGAAAAAGGCCAAAACAGCAATAACAAACAACTTTTTACTGGCTCATATGAAAAAATGAATATGTGTACATATGAAGAGGTAAATGAATACAACTTGACAGATACATAATTATTAGTAAGGAAAACTTAGCATTATGCAAACTCCAATTAACCCAATAAATAAAGAGAAGATGGCGAAAAAATAAAAAATCAAAGAAACAAACAACCATTTGTACTTTCAGTTCGAACTTGATGTTCTTGGCTCACAGCGAACTCCAGTGGTCCCCTGAAAAAGCAATTAAAGTCAGGATAATAACTAACTTTAGTATAGAGACTTTGGAAATGAGAAAGTGAGAAAAGGAGATAAGACGTTTCGGCAGATGTTCAAATAGTGGGAGTTAGTCTAAACAATTTATTCATTCTCCAGCATGAGTAGACAGAAATTGTTCAGCAGTTGACGAATCATGAAAGGATCTCAATTTGTTCTTGTAGTAAACACAGAACACCGCTGGGAAGTGAATATATTCTTTCCTCTAGCCATCATGCAGGCGTTATTGAAGGGATGATGTCTATCAGCTATCACTTTGGGGAAATCAGGGAATAACATGATACGAGAGTTTCTCCACAAAAACCCCTTTCCTTCTTGAGCATGCCTCAAAAGATCCTCTTTAACTGTAGATTTTAAAACTTTGCAATAAATGAATGAGGCTTATCACTGGCATGCGAAGAAGGAATAGGTATACGAAGCTTTTTCAATTTCCAACACATACCCTTCTGGCAATGTGAATATTGTGTGGAGAAACTCTTTGACAAAATTAATAGAGTCAGTCTTTCCCAAATATTCTGGAATCCCCCAGATACTCAAATTCTGACGAGACTCTAGTTCCAGGGTAAAGACCTTGGCTTGAAGGCTCTTGTTGAGCATTTGTAATGTGCCCAAAGCAGAATCAACAGAAGAGCTCTTATCTTCTAACTGATAGATTCTTTTCTCCAGTACTCCCAATTTGGCATTTATAGTGTCAACAGAGGCTTGAAGTGAATTGAAGCTGTGATATTTTTTAGGTTGGATTTTAAATCAGCAGATATAGTTTTAAGAAATATCATAACGTCTCCTCTGTCATGAAAAGATAAAGCAGTTCAGGATAAGAAAATCAAACAAGTGCAACTGATCACATCGCCACCTAACCGGAAATCATGCGCACATAAGTTCACATTCTCACACGAATGCCAGGCCTCGCAGAGGCCATTTGTGCATGCGCAGTGGCCTCCAAAATGGCTGCCGCGACGAGCTACCGAAGCTCAAACGGGCCAAAAAAGTTGGTCCAGATGGGCTGTGGTGGTGATTTAAGAGGCAGGTGGGGAGAGGGGGAACCTTTGTGGACCTCCCCCGGCTGCCCCCGGAAGGGGCAGAAGAAAATTTAGAAAGAATTCGCGAACCCCTCCCGGCCCGTACCGGCGGGGGGGGGGGTGTTCAAAGGGTACCAGACCAAACTGGACCAGGCCGGACCAGGCCAGCCAGTTCCATGCACACTCCTACTCCACTCTTTGATCAGTAGCGCACTGTGCAATATGTCAACCAATGTTAGAGCATTCTATGGGGCACATCTGAGCTTGGAACGCAGTTGTTAAGACAAATCTGTGCTGTAGGTCAGTGGTGGAAGGAAATACCTGTGCTGCTCCTGCAGCTCTTGCCCACTACAGAAGCCCGTCCCCACCCAACTTGGTCAGCCCCACAGCATGCTCTGGTTTCCTGAGCAGAGTGCATCTTGTGTTAAATGTCACAATGGTTCACGTTGACAATTTCTCAGCCAATGAGCTGGTGGGATGCCCTGTGGGCAGAGGCGACTGTGGGACTGACACTTCTCTGTATTTCAAAGTTTTTAGTCTCAGGCCCCACAGGATAGGTTAGGTAAAAAGTATCAATTTCTCAGTGTTATACAGGATTAGGGGATTGGGAAATGTCCTGTCCTGCAGATCTTGTGGATATGATGTTTTCTCTACACATTTATTTATTTATTTGATTGATTGTTTGATTGATTGATTGATTGATATACCACCTTTCCAAAAATGGCACATCAAAATAAAAACAATTAAAATCAATTAACAATAACAATCAAAACTAAACCAATTAAACAATTAAAATCATTTAAACATTACAATCATTAACATTAAAATCATTTAAAACCAACATTAAAAATTTAAATCCATAAATCTAATTAAAAAATCTGGGTGAATAAATGTGTCTTCAGTGCTTTTTAAAAAGTTGCCAGAGATGAGGAGGCTCTTATTTCAACAGGGAACACATTACAAAGTCCAGGGGGAGCAATGGAAAAGGCCTGTTCCCGAGTAGCCGAGTAGTTCTCTTAAATACCCAGGGCCTAAGCTTTTCAGGGCTTTATAGGTAACTAGCTGAACCGGCGCACAGCATCTGCGCCGCTAGTCTCTCCTTGCCGCTTCCCCCCGCCCTCCACCCCAATCTATTCCCCGTCATTTTTGCCGACTGGCTGCCTCCTTTGCCAGGGCCCGCCACCTCCTCCACAACTCTCCCCCCTCCCAGTCCCCATGCCCGTCACAACAGCCCCAGTTGCTGCGCCAGCCTCTGCCCAGCCATTTTTGGGAGCCTGCCACCAGTGCTTGCCAAGCGGGACACCTCTCGGCACAGATCATGGCAAGGGAGATATTGTTCTTATAGACCACAGCCACTCCACCTCCCCGCCCACGTCCCCTCCCCTGCTCCTCAACAATGTACCCTGGAGGGAGAAGCTGGGACCAGGCTGGGCCACCAGCCTCCCCCAACCAAGTCTCTGTAATACATACCAGATCGGCCCCTTCATCCAGAATCAGATCATGGATTATTTCAGGTTTATTCTGGACTGACCTGGCATTACAAAGGAGCAAGACGAGGCTCTGTGGGTGGGTGGCATTGCTTTCCAAGGTCAAAGAGCTGGCAGGACAGCCAGAAGGGGAAACAGCAATTAAGTTTCTGATTCCCTTCCCCTACAACGGCCTATTGACCTGTCAATGTTATTTCTTCTATTCCGCACGACCACTTTAATAGCTGACCCATAATCAGTTGATACACCCTCTGTCTCCCCATCTCCAGACAGACCCAGACACATTAAAACTTAACTCAGTTATGGAGGCAATCTCCCATCATGCACTTGGTTCCTCTACAACAGTCAAGATGAATAGCTCCTAATAACGCCTAATGATTCATTGTGTTGGCTGTTAAAAATGTAACAGCCACTTGCTCTTTTATAGACAGCAAGCCACAAAGTCTCATTTATTTCTTTCATCAATTATTTCACAATGGTGGCATTTTTTTTCCATCTTCTTCCCCTGAATGAGGATGATGCGGGGGGTGGGGGGGGAATAATTTCTGAAAATGATAGGGTTATAATCTTTTGAAGAATATTTGAAATCTCACTGGAAATTTGTCTGAATTTCCCACCTCATATTTCCCCCCTGATATTTTGTGGAGAATATTGAAGGAGGGGCATATTCTCCTCAAGCCTAGTATATAATCTATATAACACTAAGACAGGCCTCATTAGTCCTTGTGCTTACACAATGCTTCAATCATGGTACTTCATGGCAACTATTAAGCTGAGTGACTCCTATCCCTAACCAGTGACAGCCAGTAGCAGGGAAATATTGAGCATAATGATGTAAGAACACGAGAGAAGTTGCATTTACATGTTGTGGCGAGGAAGGGTAGGGCTCTTAAACATGGATGCCATGTTTGGGTGCAGCGTCTGCTTTCCATAACAACTAGTATCTTACCAGCATGCTGTAATATTGAGGTGTTTCTACCCAAATGATCCTCTTCTCTAATTTTCTTCAGGACAAAGGGAATCCAGAGACCAGCTTTAATGAGCAAAACCTTATTAATGTGATTTGCGATCTGTTTTTGGCTGGCGCTGAAACCACATCTAACACTCTCCTCTGGGGACTGTTTTACATGGTCCTCCATCCTGAGATTCAGCGTAAGTGATCACCATCGGGGGATATGGAGGGATGTGTTAAATGACCTTAAACATTTTGGTAACTGGCGGGCTTATTTTCCTGAAGACCCGTGGCACACACAGCCAGTTTAATTGAATTTCTGTATCAGCCAGAGACCATAAGAGAATTGCAAAATCCATTAGATAAAAGCAATAGAAGGCATATATTTGAATAACTGGTGGGCAAGGGGTAACTTGATTAAATATTATTTGTTAAACAGTTGCATGAATAAGCCCTATCTTTAGTTCTGCTCCAATCTAAAGTTTCTTTCTCTAAGCAGAGCAATTCTGAAAGATCAATAGCTTCTGATTCTGTCTTTCATTTTTACCTCCATTTACTTCAGAAAAGTGAAGGTTGCCATGGATTGAAACAAGGGTCTTTAGTCTTTACAATGAAAAGACTATTTATCTATTTGTTTGTTTGTTTGTTTGATTTATATACCACCCTTCCGAAATGGCTCAGGGCGGTTTACAATTAAAACAGAAAACATTAAAAACAATTAAAACAGAGATACAAATATAAATACCAATTTAAAACAACTTAAAAAACAATTAAACTATCAAAACAATTAAAACCCTGAAAACCAGGTATTAAAACAAATTAAAACTGATTAAAAACCCTGAAAGGCCAGGCCAAACAGATAGGTTTTAAGGGCTCTCTTGAAGGACAGCAAAGAATCAAGATTACGAATTTCTGCTGGGAGTGCATTCCACAGTCCAGGAGCAGCTACAGAGAAGGCCCGCCTCCGAGTCGTCACCAAACGAACCGGTGACACCTGGAGACGGACCTCCCCAGATGACCTTAACGTGCGGTGGGGATCATGTAAAAGAAGGCGCTCTCTAAGATACCTTGGACCCAAGCCGTTCAGGGCTTTAAGGGTAATAACCAGCACTTTGTATTTTGCCCGGAAACATATTGGCAGCCAGTGTAACTGTTTTAAAACAGGCATCATATGGTATCTCCGGGTTGCCCCAGAGACCAATCTGGCTGCCGCATTCTGAACTAACTGAAGTTTCCGGACTACGTACAAAGGCAGCCCCACATAGAGCGCATTGCAATAGTCAAGCCGGGAGGTTACCAGCTGATGCACCACTGTTTTGAGGTCATCCTCTTCGAGGAATGGGCGAGCTGTCGAATCAGCCGAAGCTGATAGAAGACACTCCTGGCCATGGCCTCCACCTGAGATACCAGAGTGAGGCCTCGGTCCAGGAGTACTCCCAAGCTACGCACCTGCTCCTTCTGGGGGAGTGTAACCCCATCCAGCACAGGAAGATCTAACTCACCCCTCAGATTCTGAGCCCCCACAATGAGCACCTCCGTCTTGCTTGGATTCAGCTTCAATTTGTTCTCCCTCATCCAGCCCATTACTGCCTTCAGGCAGGCATTTAGAGAATGAGTGCCATTTCCTGGGGATGAAAAGGAGAAGTAGATTTGGGTGTCATCAGCATACTGATAACACCCAGCACCAAACCTCCTGATGACCTCACCCAGCGGTTTCATGTAGATGTTAAAAAGCATTGGTGACAGAATGGAGCCCTGAAGGACTCCATATAACAGCTGCCGTTTTGAGGAGCAACTGTCACCAAGCTCCACCATCTGGAATCTGCCCGAGAGATAGGAACGGAACCACTGCAAAGCAGTGCCCCCTATCCCCAACTCCCCCAGGCGATCTAGAAGGATACCATGGTCGATGGTATTGAATGCCGCTGAGAGATCCAGAAGAACCAGCAGAGTCACACTCCCTCTGTCGATTCCCCGGTAAAGGTCATCCATCAGGCCGACCAAGGCTGTCTCAACTCCATAGCCCGTTCTAAAGCCAGTTTGAAATGGGTCTAGATAATCAGTTTCCTCCAAGACTGCCTGGAGCTGGTCAGCCACCACCCTCTCAATCACCTTGCCCAACCAAGGGAGATTGGAGATTGGCCTGTATCTGTCCATCGCTAAGGGGTCCAGGGAAGGCTTCTTTAAGAGTGGTCTAATCATTGCCTCCTTCAGGCAGGGGGGCACCCTCCCCTCCCTCAGCGATGCATTTATGATATTAATTAGGCCATCTTCAACAATCTCCCTGCTAGATAGAAGCAGCCAAGTCGGGCAAGGATCCAGAGAACAGGTGGTAGGCCGCACCGCCCCAAGCATCTTGTCCACATCCTCAGGAGTCACAGATTGAAACTGATCCAATCTAATACTGCAAGAAGGATTGCTGGACACCTCCTCCATAGACCTTGCAGAAATAGTGGAGTCCAAGTCAGCCCGAATACAGGAGATCTTATTTGCAAAGAACCCTTTGTAAAGAACCTCTTTACAATGTAAAGAGACTGGACAAGACTAGACAAGAGCTCCAACTGTCCTTACAGACTCTGTCCTTCTTTTGCCGGTATGGGGAAAAAGCTTACAATGTTTGTAGTATGAGTTGCTAGAGTGGTCATTTTTCAGGGCTGAGCTCTAGTTCCTGGATCTCTAGAGGTTATGCCTCTGAGTGAAGGGCAAACTGTTGTCTCTAATGCACATTCATGTACATGAAGCCACCATGTGGTCATTTTTCAGGGCTGAGCTCTAGTTCCTGGATCTCTAGAGGTTATGCCTCTGAGTGAAGGGCAAACTGTTGTCTCTAATGCACATTCATGTACACAAAGCCACCATGTTGTGCCCAGCCTCCCATTTCACATGTTGGGACTTGTTTTGAACTGTTGAGAACAGACTATAGTACCAACATGACCTTTAAAGCACAGCTGGGTAGACTAATGCAAAGCAGATGAATATGGGATACAGCAGAGAGCAGAGTCTTCAGCATTAAGTAAGAGTAGCCTGTGGCCATACCACCCCAAAGGAGACTGATCCTGTCTGAGCACAATAAAAGAGTGGAGGGCCTGTGGCATTGATCTCTGGGGTGTGCACGGAACCAATTTCTGCCGTTCAATCCAAATTCAGAATGAGTTCAGGCCAGACTGGTTTGGTCAAACTGATGGGGTGGTCCGGTCTGTTTGAACGAACCAGGTTGAACCAGTTCGGCAGTTTGAGAGGCAATGCTTGTAAAGGGGAATCTGGTGAGGATTCCCCTTTACAAGCAAAGGGGTGGGGGACAGGCGCGTAACAATGATAGGGCAAGGGGAGACAGTTGTCTGGGGGCCCCACTGCCTGGAGGGGCACCCCAGAGGCACCTCATGTGACTCCCCATTGCCCCCTGCCCAGCCCCATAGCCTCTCAGCCACTTGCCCTCTTCGCTGTCTCTCCTGCTTGTTCTGCTGGCCCGCAATGGAAGCAGCAGGCAAGCTGCAAAGAGCTCCTTTTCTCCCGCCTCTCAGCTGATCGGCGGGTGGGCGGGGCTTCCACGGAGGCCTCCGTGTAGGCCGCAGTGAAGCCTGAACTCGAGTAGGGCCCAAGCCAGCCAGGAAGGAGGAGGCAGCCAGAGTGTTCTCTGCAGCAGAAGACCCCTTGCTGCCCTGCTTAACCCAGACCAGCATTTGCCAGGTAGAGTGTGAACTCCTTTTTGTGGTTACCTTTCCCGCCCCCCCCCCACATATATAGGGATCTGCTTGCCATAGGGCTTGGATGGGGGGGGGAGGGACCGAGAAGTCTCTGAATATTTATTTTGAAACAGCTTGGAAAATTTGCTGACTTTAAAAAAACTATCTAAAAAGTCCTATAAGTGGCTTGTTTCATGGCAGAAAATTGCAAAAACTTCTGGAACAGTATTTTATTAATTTTATTTATTTATTCATTCATTTATAAATGCACTTATGTTCAAGTTGTTTTGCAACCCAGAAGGTCTGAGTGAGAACTGTGAAGCATGTGTGGTGCTTTTATTTTATTTTTCTTGTGTGTGAACTGCTCCCCAATAACTTGCAGGGACTTCAGGGTAAATCTGGCCAACATGTGAATGCAGCACCTCTATTCCAGAGGAGATGTGTGTTAAAAGGCTTTAAAAGCCTCCTGTGAAAAACCTCCTGCAATCAAACTTGACTGAATTTGTTCAGAATTCTGAGAAAACAAACATAGGTTCACCCTGCATGGTTGAAAGTCTCCTTTGCTAATCTGCAGCGAGGGGGCCATTTTAATAATTCATCTTTCTAGTGTGTTCTAGGCATTAAAAATAATACAAATGTATAGTACTCAATGTATATCACTATATATTGTGACGTGTGTGTGTGTGTATTCAGTGAAATGTATTTGCAGGCAGCATACTTATTTTGGAATATCAGACTTAAATCCTTGGGAGCCTTGGGTGTGCGGAGGCCCTGGACTTTGGGGGGGGGCCCATTTTAAAATCTTGTCTCTGGGCCCACTCCAACCTTGCTACGCCCCTGGTGGGGGATCCTTGAAAAGTCTTCTTAAGGGCAGCCAAGAGCAGCGGTGAGAGGCAACTAACAAGGGTAGATATAGATGAGAAAGTCTTTAGCAGCGCAGCGGCGGCCATGGTCCTCACACTTACTGCCTCTGTGGAGCAGTGGAGCCTGCTCCCTCCCTCCAGCCACCCATGGTGCACGTGGTGATTTGACCCAGACTTTTATTTATTTTTAAAAAATCTATTATGATGTGCTCTCATGCAAGAGCACCATTCTAGCAAAACTAGAATGGTGTTCTTGTACAAGAGCACCATTCTATCCTTGCCAGAATGGTGTTCTTGTGAAAGAGCATCATTCTAGTTTTGTCAGAATGTTGCTCTTGTGCAAGAGCACCTAATAATAAAACAAAAACAAAAAAGCCATTAAAAGGCTGAGTCACATCTCTGGGTATGTCACGGGCTGCTAGAGGGAGGGAGCACACACCTCTTCTGTGCAGCAGCAGTGAATGTGAAGGTTGACCGGCCAGCAAGGAGTGGTACAGTGGCCACAGGCACACCAGTAAGGATCTTTTCATCTACATATACTGTTGTTACTTGCCTCTTGCTGCTGCCCCGTTCTCTAGAAGACATTTGTGAATGCTTCCTCTTTGCTTGTAAAGGGGAATCCTCAATGGATTCCCCTTTATAAGCATTGCCCTTCAAACCACCAAACTGGTCTGCCATGAACCAGGCTTGATCTAGTCCAATTGCATACTGGCCGGCCATCATGACTGTTCATCGTTTAAAAAGGAGCATATATCTTTCCCCCCTGCTCTAATTTCTTACCAATTCCTATTTTTCCATAAGAAAAATCTATGAAATGTCTTCCAAATTAGGAAAAGTGTTTTCATTCCGCTTCTTGGCTGCCACACTTTCAATTTAGTTTTAACAAGAGAGGAACTGAAAGGAAAGACATTCTAAACCTTTTAGTGAGCATGGTCAGGATCCAATCCATGCATGGAGAGCTAGGAAAGGACAGAAAGCCTATCAAAACTTCTACTGGACATTACTTCTGGGGACTGGATCAATACATACAAAACAGGACAGGCAGTTCACCAATCTAGAATGTGAGTTGTTGGTTTTGAATGTGTCATTTCTGAGGATTTTATTGTGAGAACTATACCTGAGCCAGAGAGATGGTCGAAGGTGTCTTTTTATGTCCTCTTTGTCTATTTATCTCTCTCTTCTTCCTGAGAAAAAGTGAGCTGGAATGACTCGTTTGTTAAATTATAATACTTCAAATCCCTGCTCAGCCCTAATGGCCAGTGAGTGGACAATGTTGCTGAGGGACTTCAGAATACCACTCTGAGCTAACTAAAGGAAGACTAGGGTTCATATAAAATAATTAATAGTACTAAACTAATATTCCCAGAAAAGGTCCAGGAAGAAATCGATAACGTGATTGGAAGGGCCAGACCACCCATGATGGAGGACCAGCAAAAGCTGCCTTATACGAATGCTGTGATCCATGAAATTCAGCGTGCTGCTGATATTGCACCTATTGCACTTCCACGTGCAACATACCGAGATACTGAAGTTGACAACTTTTACATCCCTAAGGTATAGTCCCTGAAAAAGATATTTTCAGGAAACAAATCACAGTTGCAATGTTTGAGCAATGTACACAAATCAAGATCTGATTCTTCTGCACCAGGATTTTTTCCGGTTGGTATTATTTTAATTTGTATATACTTTATTGCAATATATACAGAAAAACTGTAATTTTTTTATTTTTTAAAAAAACCTCATCTTTAATTGACAAATTTGAGTGGGCCTGCAGACTCCTTCAGGGGCGTAGCAAGGTTGGAGTGGGCCCAGAGACAAGATTTTAAAATGCCCCCCCTCACTGAAGCTCAGCTCATGAAGTAAAGAAATCTTAAATGAGACTGAATAGTGGTAACAACAAGCATAGTAAATAAATGTTTGCAAGTCTTTTAATGGTACTAGAGAAAGACATGCTGTTCTGGTAGCTCCAGATCTTAATATTCACATCAATTTCGGAGGATGAATAAAACTGAAGGAAGCCTGGGCAGGTGCGTGGCTGGGGGAGTCAGTCATGTGACTTGCCTCTGGGGGGCCCCCCAAGGCAGTGAGCCCCCAGACAACTGTCTCCCCTTGCCCTATTATAGTTACACCCCTGGACTCCTTCCTAAGCCACTGATGATCTGGCTGTTTCCACCACTGAGCAGAGCAGATCTCCTTTTAGGTCAACTGATGTTCCTTCTCTAAAATCTGCCAGGAGGTGACCCCACAAATTTAAGGCAGAGGCCCACTCTCTTTACAGCTCTCTGGTATATCTGTTGTAAACAGGACGTGTGTTCATTCTCTTCACTGACTGGTTTCCAGGATGACAAGTAATTTGTCCTATTTATAACTTCTGAATAAAGGAACTGGTCTTGGCCAATTTGGACAGTCCTTCTGTAAAATGAGACATATTTCAATTAATTTAAGACAACATAGTCATGAAAGAAATACCAGCTAAAATAGGCAGAGGATTCTTACTACTCTTTTTCCCCTGCACCATGTTAGGGAACCGTAATCTTGACCATGTTGACTACTGTGCTGAAGGATGAAACCATGTGGGAGAAGCCACATCAATTTTACCCAGAACACTTCCTGGATGCAAATGGACAGTTTGTCAAACATGAGGCCTTCCTGCCCTTCTCATTGGGTAAATCCAAAGAAAAGATAAATGGGATATAAAATGAAAGGTAGTTGATTTCCTTCCTCTTTCCAAAATGGTGAGATGACTCCAAGGTAACATTCGTGATCACTTTCCTTGAGAAGACTCCAAGACGTTCTTAAAAAATAACTGTCCTGTAGACACAAGTATTTATAAGCAACTTCCCACATTTCTGGCTATCTTGTATGGAGAATGTTGCACCAAGAAGACATAGACATTTATGACTGAATTCAACAGTTCAGACTTTGACATCTCAGGGAATGCCTGCATGTATCTGAGTATACAGGGCACAGGGTCCAGTTCCTACAACCATTTCAGCCTGTGATCCTTGGGGTTTAAGCTAAATTTGGAATAACTTGAGCCTGTAGTGAAAAAGTCACTGATTTGATACAGACTGAAGAAGGCAGAAATCAGCATGAGCTGTCTCAAATCTGTGGCTGCTGTAGGCTGATAGTGAAAACTCAACTCAACAAAGAGAGAATGGAAGGAGTGCGGGGGGGGGCATACACATAGAGAGAGGGATGGATGCTGCGCCCCTCTTTCACTTATTCTCATGCACAAAATATTCTGCTTCCCTTACCTGCAGGTCTCCATGTCTGCGCTGGAGAACAGTTGGCTAAAATGGAGCTCTTCATCTTCTTCATCTCCCTTCTGCAGCATTTCACGTTGTGCATTCCTGAGAACTCACCCACGCCCAAGGAAGACAGGGTGTTTGCCCTAACAATTCCTGCTCCAACTTTACAGATTTGTGCCATTCCTAGATAATGGAGCTCTTCTCACGATCTGTGAGAAGAGCTCGCGGACGGTCTGCGGGGAAGGAGGTTTTAACTTACTTTGCCACCGTGTAGGCACCGGGATCAGGTATGATCCCGGTGGTTCACACGAACATGCAAAAATGGGCTGGGCTCCCTCAGTGTCTCCTTCCCTGACAGCAGTTGCCAAGTCTGGGGGAGCCTAAGAGCTACCAGCACACATAAACTTGGGGGAAATTGTAGAAGCAGATTAATCAGTGTGTTGTGAAAACCATATAAACCTTGAATACAAACTGCTGCTCAGACCAAAGATATGTTTTTGAATTTGGAATAGAATCCACTCCCAGAGACAAGCAGAGAAACCTGGAGGTGATCATAGAACTGATTTCCATCTAGGGCTGCCATATTCTGGCTTTCCAAATCTGGGTGCCTAATTTGCATATTATGTAAATTGGCTTGAAAATAATTTTTGAGCAGAATAGTGACTGCAGGTTTTGCTCCATAACTCCAAGTTTGAAGCAAACTGCAAGTCGGTGAGCCAGTTCAGTGGAACCGAACAGCTAGGCCGGTCCATTCGATGAACCAGCTTGAAATGGTTCAAAATGGTTCATGACTGAACCACTTGAACTGACCCCGTTCATAGCAGTCCGGTTCGCAATCGAACCGGTTCTGCACACCTATTCCTGGTGGCCTGACTTTCCCCCCCACCTACTGCTCACTCTGCCACCGCGCCGCTCATCTCAGCATGGCGGAGTCCTGTTCATGGCAGAGTCCTGTTCGGGCTCTGGATGTGTGGTGGAAGGCAGATAGTCTCATACATCCTCTACCAGTCATAAGAACATAAGAAAAGCCATGCTGGATCAGGCCTAAGGCCCATCTAGTCCAGCATCCTGTTTCACACAGTGGCCCACCAGATGCCGCTGGAAGCCACAGACAGGAGTTGAGGGCATGCCCTCTCTCTTGCTGTTACTCCCCTGCAACTGGTACTCAGAGGCAGCCTCCCTTTGAGGCTGAAGGTAGCCTATATCCCTCCAACTAGTAGCCTTTGATAGACCTCTCCTCCATGAAATTATCCAAGTCCCTCTTAAAGCCATTCAGGTTGTTGGCTGTCACCACATCTTGTGGCAGAGAATTCCACAAATGGATTATGCGTTGTGTGAAAAAATACTTCCATTTGCTGGTCCTAAATTTCCCGGCAATCATTTCATGGGATGACCCTTGGGTCTAGTGTTATATGAAAAGCAGAAAAAATATCTCTATCCACTTTCTCCACTCCATGCATGATTTTTATAGACCTCTATCATGTCTCCCCACAGTCGTCTTTTTTCTAAACTAAATAGCCCCAAGTGTTGTAGCCTTGCCACATAAGAAAGGTGCTCTAGGCCCCGATGATCTTGGTTGCCCTTTTCTGCACCTTTTCTAGTTCTACAATGTTTTTTACATGTGGTGACCAGAATTGTACACAGTACTCCAGGTGTGGCCACACCATAGTTTTGTTTAGGGGCATTATAATATTAGCAGTTTTATTTTCAACCCCCTTCCTAATTATCCCTAGCATGGAATTGGGAATCATCATCATCATCATCATCATCATCACAGAAATCATCATCAGCCAATTACAAAAAGCATCTTTACTGGGAACAGCCTATATTCTGTGAGGATATCTATAATAACAGCAACAACATTGATATTCAGCCATCCCAGGTCCTTGGGAAGGACTCGATGTCTGGATAAAACAAACCAGTCAATAACACCTGTCTGACTGTGTAAATAAATAAATAAATAAATAAATAATATTTTAGCAAAGAGGACATCAATTTCACATTTACGTTCTTTGAGGACTCTTGGATGGATGCCGTCCGGCCCTGGCAATTTGCTAGTTTTCAGTTTTTCCAGACAGTTTAGAACATCATCTCTTGTCACTGCTATCTGACTCAGTTCTTTAGCCTCCATCCCTAAAAAGCCTGTTTCAGGAACAGGTATATGCCCAGTATCCTTTGCCGTGAAAACAGATGCAATGAACTCATTTAGCTTCTCTGCAATCTCCATATCCTCCTTAATAATCCCTTTCAATTCCTCATTATCCAAAGGTCCAACTGCCTCCCTGGCAGGTTTCCTGCATCTGATGTATTTAAAGAAGATTTTGTTATTCCCCTTGATGCTTTTAGCGAAATGTTCTTCAAACTCTTCCCCCCCACTCCCTTATTGTCACCTTGCATTTCTTTTGCCAGAGTTTGTGTTCCTTTCTGTTCTCCTCATTTGGGCAGGCCTTCCAATTTCAGAAGGAAGTCTTCTTCCCTTTTATGGCTTCCTTGATGGTACCTGTTATCCACACTGACATCCTCTTGGACTTAGTGGTACCTTTCCTCCTTTTGGGTATACAATCTAAATGAGCTTCTAGTATTGTGGTTTTGAGTAAACTCCATGCATTCTGGAGCGAAGTGACTCTCCTGATTTTCCCTTTCAGCTTTCTTTTCACCATACTCCTCATTTTGGAGAAGTTTCCTCTTCTGAAATTCAGACCCATCTCTCTCTACCTCTCTCTATCAAATCACCCACTACAAGGAGGCCCCCACCCCCCAGAGGAGTATCCCCTGTGCAAGAGGATATGGGCTCATCATCCATGGAAGGGGTCCCTTTTAAATGAGTGTTTCCCTCTTCCTCAGACCGATGTCTGAATTAGGGTGCTCTTCAGACAGAGCTACTCAACAGTTACTCTAAAGGACTTCTTAATTCTAATAGGACTATTTAAGAGTAATTTAGCCTTGTTGTCATCCAATATTACTTACAATATTTCCAAACAATTCGCATGCTAATTATCCATTTTTGTTTTCAAAATGTATTATGTATATATTCACATAGTACTAGTAGAAACTATATTACCCTATATTTAAACCATGAGATATTTTGAATAATGTCAACTCTATGTCTCTCAGAACATATTAAAAATATACATTCTATATGAAGAGGAGTGGTATTTATTTCCAGGGCTCAGGAAATCCACTTGTCTACTTCTCTGTGATAAAAATGCTGCCTGGGGGCTTTACAGACAGGGCTGTTACCCTGAATCTCCCACACACACACACAAATTGGGCTTTGTCTTCCAAATTCTAGCTTAGCTCAATGTATTTCTGGGTTTTTAAAATGCTGGTTTTAAGCAACTTTTTCTGAAAACTCCAGAGCAAATAGGAAGAGGCACTTAGGGATGTGCATGGAACTGCGGAGGTGTGGTCCGGCGCTGGCAGGGGTCTCTCTTTAAGGGTGCACTTACCTCTCCCACCGCTTTCCCCCCGCCAGCGCTCCCTTTTTCCGAAATGTTTTCGGGGCATCAGCGTTCCTCCCTGCTGCCCCTGCCCCCATTGTTTGCCGGAAATACCGGAAGTACAGATCGTGCGTGCACCTGCTGCCACTGCATGCACACTCACTGTGCACATTGCATGTTGCGTGCACACGTTGAGTGTGACGTGCGCACGCAATGTGTGACATGCATGGCACACGTGCACATGCACAACCAGTACTTCCGGTATTTCCGGCAAACAATGGGGGCAGGGGCGGCAGGTAGGAACACTGTCACCCTGAAAACATTTCAGAAAAATGGTGCACTGGTGGGGGGAAAGCAGGGGGAGGGGTAAGTGCAACCCCACCGCCTTTAAGGAACCACCCCCCTTGCCGGCTCCGGACTGGGCCACATTCGAACCAGTTCAGAGGCCTCTATAATGGCCTCTGGACCAGTTTGTGCACATCCCTAGAGGCACTGATGTAGAATCATTAACATGATAAGAAGGAAACCCTCTTTAGGAATGCAGATATAGACTTTAGAAATATCTCTCCCCCCTCCTCCATTGGCTAGAAAGAAAACACGGAGGCATGCAATGTGAACCTGCACCAAAAAAAAGCCCGAGAGCAGAGGGGAAGGGCTGCTTCCCTCAATGCTGCAAGCGTAATTGGAAGTGGCTTCGCTCAACATTTACCCCACAGCATAAAGCCATGTGTGAATAACTCCCTGGCAAGTGAAAACTCCCTGGCAAGTGAAAAATACTGCAGACCGACGTACACATGGTGCATGTGCCTTGTAACTTTCAGTGTCGTGAGGTCCCCTTTCTCTCAGCCCTGATTCTTGTGCATTCCCAGGCCCCACACTGCACATGCCATCACATCCCCTAGAATTGGATCCAAAGCCTGTGGCGATGGGGGCAAATCAATGCAGCAGCAACTCGGGAAAGGTGTGTGCTGATGTTATGCACAGCATACCTTTTTAAAGTTGTGGTTGTCACTGCTACTGTTGCTGGGAAAGCATACTGTTTTCCTGAGCTGTTGCTCCAGCACTGCTGCCCTGCAAAGCATCCCAAGAGGTGGAGGAGAATGAAGTCAGTCACTTTGTGCTGAGCAAAGTGGAGAGAAGCCGCATGGAATCCTCCATTGATGGGGGACAGCCCTCATCTAGGGGACAACCCCTAGCCTACAGCCTAAACTCTAGAAATGTAGTCGTTGATGAAATTAAAAATAAATGGGTTCATTCTATGGATAAAAGTAGCTTTTGGATTATCATGGTAAAGAGCTGATACAAGTCAGTCCAGAGATGACCATGTTGGCTGGTCATGGTCTCTGGATGGAGTGATGGACTTGGAAATGGGCAAGTGATCCAGTGAGTAAATTTGCCTAATTACTTAATATTCTCCCTCCAGCACTAAGATATTAGACATATCATAGAGGATCGGAGCCAATTATGGTTCTTATTTTACAAGGGTGATTAAATACATATGTACAAATACAGTACATATTAAAGTGTACTGTATCAACTTCTGTGAATGTCTTCTATACCAGTTTGTAATGAATAGCCTATTGTTAACCTAGACAATCACTCAGAGAATGAGATTACCAAACCAACAAATCAGCTTTATTATGCTTCCTCGGTAGCACAAGCCTGGTCAAACCAAGGACTGTCTTGACGAATCATCTTTATTACGGTCTTAGACCAGCATAAGTAAGTACAAGCATAGAAGGTTATGTGGGTGTGTCTAATTTACAAAGGGCAAGGTATAAAATGGAAGAATATAAAATAGTATTGTTAAAAGCTGTTTAGCTGTATGAACAGTAGCACTAAAACTCTAAATTTTAATTTTAAAAACTATGCAGGGTATATAAAAGTGTAAAGCTATACAACTGTAAGAATGTAAAAGACTATTGCTAAAAGCTGACGAGCTGTATAAACAGTATCACTGATAGCGGTAAGATTTAAAATATTTTTTAAAAACTCTTAAAATGAAGTAAAGTATATAAGCAGGGTGTGTGGATAGAGTGCGTAGCAACTGTACAAATACAGGAATGTAAAGACTTCTGTGTAGTTGAGCGTAGAAATCATCCTGGTCAGGACCTGCTGGCTGTCAGGACCCAGCGAACCTTGCACGCTGCCACACAGAATTTGGCAATGTTGTACGTGATGGCGAGTTCATCATTGGAGAGCAGCAGAGAGGTGTAGAACTGAGTTGGGCATCCTGGGAATCTGAGTGGAAGTGGCAGAATGAGATTGGTGCGAATGTCTCTATAAAATGGGCAGAAGAGGAGGACATGCTCTGTGGTTTCGACCTGACTAGTATCGCAGTCTTAAGGGAGGACATAGCGAGAGCAAAGGCCCTCCTGTGGTTTGAGACTTCCTGTGTTAGGTTTGTGGTGGAAGAGGCAGAGTACCTGAGTCTTTTGGAAATGATGAAGTTTGGGACCCTGCCTGTAACGGTTTGGCATTCTATGTCTGTTATCCTCTGTTTGATAATAATTCTTCCCTGATCATAGCCCATAGCAAGTAGGAGAGAGGGAGAGAGACACAGTGGATAGGGAAAGAACTAATCAGACTGCCAAATTAGCTCAGTTAGGAACAACCCATAACTTGTATTGGCCACATCTGCACAGAAATTGCTGTGTCATAAGACAAGAATCCCATCTGCTAACAGTTCTCCGCAGCCTTCCCATTGGAGGGCATGCTTACCAACATTTATGGATAGAAAGACCAACTTAGGAGAATGGAACCACTAGTAGCCTGGTCTCAGGTTTCTCCTTGGGAGTCACGATTTCTTTTTCCATCCACTGCCACTCCAGAAAGGACCCACACACCTTGGCACAATATATTAGAATGAGCTGTCCACCACGCCCCCAAGCTCCCTCTCCTGGTCAGTTACTGACAGCTCAGATCCCACCAGCATATACGTGAAGTTGGGTTATTTCATCCCAATGTGCATCACTTTATACTTGCCAACACTGAATTGCATTTGCCACTTTGTCGCCCACTCACCCAGTTTGGAGAGATCCTTTTGGAGCTCCTCACAATCCGTTTTGGATTTCATTACCCAAAAGGGTTTGGTATCATCTGCAAATGTGGCCACCTCACTGCCTACCCCTACTTCTAGATCATTTATGAATAAACTAAAAAGCACCGGCCCCAATACAGATCCCTGGGGGACCGCAAGTCTTACTTCCCTCCATTGTGAAAATTCTCCATTTATACCTACCCTCTGTTTCCTGTCTTTGAACCAGTTTGTAAGCCACATATGTACTTATTCCCTTATCCCATGACTGCTAAGTTTCCTCAGGAGTCTTTGATGAGGAACTTTGTTGAAAGCTTTTTGGAAGTCTAGGTATACTATGTCAACTTAACACCTTTATCCACACACTTGTTGACACTCTCAAAGAACTCCAAAAGGTTTGTGAGACAAGATTTACCTTTCCAAAAGCCATACTGGTTCTCTCCCAGCAAGACCTGTTCTTCTATGTGCTTTACAATTGTATCCTTGAGGATGCAATTTGCCTGGAACTGACATTAAGCTAACCGGCCTGTAATTTCCCAGATTGCCCTGGATCCCATTTTGAAAATTGGTGTTACATTTGCTAATTTCCAGTCCTCCGGTACAGAGCCCAATTTCAGGGATAAGTTATATATTTTAGCAAGGAGATCGGCAATTTCACATTTGAATTCTTTGAGGACTCTTGGATGGATGCCATCTGGTCCAGGCAATTTGCTAGTTTTCTGTTTTTCGAGACAGTCTAGAACACCATCTCTTGTCACTTCTGACTCAGTTCTTTAGCCTTCATCCCTAAAAAACCCTTCTAACTTGGTAAAGAGGCACCTTTTAATGTGGTGATTCTCTTTTATTTAGCAGGGGAGAGTAACTGGCCCTATCCACCCCCCGCACAGTACCTCCGGAGACTGTTGCTGGTGTCTATCTTAAGTTTCTTTTAAAATTGTGAGCCCTTTGGGACAGGGATCCATTTATTTATTATTTCTCTGTGTAAACTGCCCTGAGCCATTTTTAGAAGGGCAGTACAGAAATCAATCAATCAATCAATCAATCAATCAAATAAATAAATAAAGATTGGTTCAGGAACAGGTATATGCTCAGTATCCTATGCCATCAAGACGGACGCAAAGAACTCATTTAGCTTCTCTGTAACATCCATTCCCCCCCCCCCGCCTTAATAATTCCTTTCACACCCTCATGGTCTAATGGTCCAACCGCATCCCTGGCAGGTTTCCTGCTTCTGATGTATTTAAAGAAGTTTTTTGTTATTCCCCTTGATGCTTTTAGCGAAATGTTCCTCAAATTCTCTTTTCACCTCCCTTATTGTCACCTTGCATTTCTTTTGCCAGAGTTTGTGTTCCTTTCTGTTCTCTTCATTTGGACAGGCCCTCCAATTTCGGAAGGAAGTCTTCTTCCCTTTTATGGCTTCCTTGACATTACCTGTTAGCTATGCTGGCATCCTCCTGGATTCAGTAGTACCTTTACTCCTTTTGACAAAGCACCTGTCTCTAGGGATGTGCAAACTGGCTGGACCTCAAACTGGCCTGGTTCAAGGGCTCCACCTTGAGCCAAACTGGGCCTGGTTTGGCTCAAGTTCGAACTGACACACACACACACACACCCAGTTCGGGGGCACCAGGAACATCAAATGT
This sequence comes from Hemicordylus capensis, assembly GCF_027244095.1. NCBI lineage: Eukaryota > Metazoa > Chordata > Lepidosauria > Squamata > Cordylidae > Hemicordylus > Hemicordylus capensis. Next base: position 213,098,826 of record NC_069661.1, on the reverse strand, counting down.
TTTTGGAAGGAGACAGACTTACTGCTGCTGAGAGCTTCCACAGCCTCAGAGGGTGCTGCTGCAGCTGTGGGTGGCTCTCCAGCAGTTACCCCTTCCCCATCTCCTCCCCCCTGGTCATTTCAGGCTTCTTTGAGTGCACGGTGGCCATTTTGGAGCCTGCCACGCATGCGCACGGACCATTTGCATGCCCAGGATCATGCCCCAGACACTCAAATGGCCTGTGTGCTTGTGTGCTTGTGCGGTAATCTCCCAAATGGCCACTGCTTGCTCAGAGAGGCCCCAAACAGGCTGGACCAACACAGGGAAGACTGGGGGGGAGGCTGGCAAGGGAACCCCTGGAGACACCCCCCCCCAGCTGTCACACAACCTCCTCACTTAGGTCCCACCACCTACAGCCCCTTTTGTCTTGGGTTTCTTTTCTGTCATCCCTGAGCTCTGGGACACATGATGAGTGATCCTTTACCTTCTCAGTTCTTTCGGCTTTGGGACAATCCTTTCAAGGGTCAGCTCCAGTCTTCCAAATTAAAGTCTTCAATGCTGGCATCTGAATTTGTTTTAATGTGTCAGATCCAAAGTGCTTCCTTGCCTCCAACTAATGCATGAACTTTGTTCATAGTTGGCCCTCTCTCCTCTGGGTTGGAGTAAATAACTAACATGGCTTGGAAAACGAGTGCCTTTTCTTTCCAAGGCTATCTAGCTTTGTGTGGGAGAATGGGAGCGGGGGAGAGAAAGAGCACACACACACACTTGAACAGTTTGCATTTTAACAGATGTCCCACAAAACCATGAAAATAAAGAAAAATAATATTCAAATACTAATGACATAAATGTTTCAGAGACAGGTTGGGATGTGCACAAAACCGGTTTGCTTGGTTTGGTTCAAATTGGACTGGGCATATTTGCTTTTGGGACTCAGTCCAAATTTGTTTTGGTTTGTGCCTCGATTGGGGGTGCCAGGGAAGTAAAAAAAAATTATTTTGTGGGGGAGGTATACTTACTGCCGCTGAGGGCTTCTGTGGCTTTGGGAGGTGCTGCTGTGGCTGTGCAGGGCGGGAGAGAAAAGCCAGTGCATTTATATTCAAACAAATGACAATGGGGATGTCTCCTATACAGACAGCAGTTTTGTTGGCTCTGCTGTGACATCATTACTGTGCTTTTTCTTTAGGCCTCATAATTCAGAGTATAGAGAGTGATGTTTCCTGCAGTAATCTGATCAAAAACAATCGTGATTTTGAAAAACCCAGAAGGTACAAGTAGTGTATAGTACCACTTTGCAAGAGCACAAGAAAAAGCACACGGCGGGTGTGGGGCGGGATGTGTATATACCTACAGAAAAGAAGCGATGGGAAACTTGGGTAGATGCAGTGAGAAGAGAAAAGGTGTTCCGTGAGAAATCAGTGTTGTTGATATGTCAGGACTGTTTCAAAGTTAATACAAATAAATTATTAAAGGGTTATTTTTCTCCAATACTTTATTTTTATTTGATTTCCCCCCTACCCCCTTTAAAAAAAAAAGGAAGCAACTGCGTGGACGTGGTGGGTGTGCGTTTGAACAGTTTCAAGGGAGTGGAGTGAAGACCACAAGTTTAGTAATTAGAACGAGTTTTGTAAGTCAAAAGATCTGCCCTCCCCCCCAAATCAGCCTCTTACATGGCATACCAGTATAAGGGGAAATTATTTTTATTTGATATTTCTCTGCCTTTAAAAAAGGGGTGGGGAGCAAATGTGAGGAGAAGGCGGGGTGAACAGTGCCTTTTTCCTGATCGTTTTGCCTTTTGCCCTAGTAACAGCTGAGAATAACTTCTGTCAGGGCTGGTTGACATTTGTCCCCCACCCCAGGAAAGAGAACTCTCTTCTTGAACATAAATTCAATCCTTATTACATTTGGAGGGTTTTCTACTCATGTCCCTAAGGTAGATTGGGCCTGTCCTCTCACATAGGCCTCAAATTAGAGATGTGAATGAACCGTAGTTCAAGCACAGTTCAAGAGCAACAACATGCTGACCAGGCAAATGGCACCGGTGCATGCGTGGACACCATGTGTGTTCTGGCGCCGCGCAGAGATTCTTGGGATGCACACTGCCCCAGCAGGAAGCTGCCTGGGGCAACGGAGAGCAGGTAAGGACCTGCTCTCCTCTTTCTTAACACTCCTCCTGGGCCACACTCCCAAACTGTGCTTGAACCACGGCCCATGCACTTCCCTACCTCAAATGCTTAGGAGTGTTAATGTTGCAGCTTCTATACGACAGTGGCCTCTTCCTTCATTTTGTTTCATTTTACTATCTTAATACAAAAGGTCAAATTGCACCAGTGGGATGACTTCCTGTCATGCTTAAAAGTCCTAAACCCTCTGAGCCTTAAAAGGAACTTAGCAGCCCTTTTTGCTTGTGAGATTCAAGGACAGAGGGTTGTAGAAGCCAAATAGGAACACTGAGGCCTAGGAGTTCTGAGGTAAAATAAAAGAAGAGGCCACTGTCAGAAAGAAGGGGCCACCGTCACATCTAAGGAGCCAAGGCCTATGTGGTTGAGCCTGTTTCCCTGTTTACCTAAGAGACAGGTAGTGGCACACCTAGGTAGTTTTGGAGCCTGGACCTCAAGGCTTTGGAGGCCGCCCCCTCAAGGCCCCTGCCACTACTTGAGGCCCCCTTCACCACCCCTCGCCACCCCCACAGCTGCTGCAAAATAAGCTGCAATGCACCGTTTCAAAACTGAAAACTCTTTTTTTGGGGGGAGGGGAGGGGGAATGGAAGAAACTTCCCACTGACCTGCACATAACATCTCATGCAGTCTGCTGCAGTGGGTCTGAGCTAGGCCTGGGAGACACACACATACACACGAGGCTGGGGCTGCCACGCTGCTTGCCTGCTCTCATTGCTTCTCATTGCAGCCAACTTGCTACCTAACGATCTCCTGAGGGCCAAGAATGCTATTCTCCATCAGGGTAGCCACCCTGTGTTCTCAGACCACCCTATCTCCTATTGTGCATAGCCAGGCTGGGGAGTGGAGGCTGAGAGTCGAGCAATTGCTGCCTGCCTGCATTGTGGCGGCGAAGGTACTGGGCCTGGCTGGGCCTGGTGTAGATGAGCCACTTCCAGCTTCCCCGTGCCTGCACAGTACGACTTGCTAGCGTCACAAGCACGGCACAATCTTGTGACACTCGCGTGCCGCACAGCGCAGGCATGGGGAAGCCGGAGGTGGCTCACCTGCTCCAGACGCGGCCAGGCCCAGTGCCTTAGACACTGCAATGGAGGCAGATAGATGCCATACGGCTCTCAGCCCCCATTCCCCGGCCCGGCCACATACAATAGGAGATTGAGCAGGTTGCGAGCGGGCCGCAAGGGCAAGTGAATTAGTTGAATCAGTACTTGGAACGAACAATTACATTTCCCCGAAAATAAGACAGTGTCATATTAATTTTAGCCCCCCAAAATGCACTAGGGCAATTAGTGGTGCATCAGAAATTACTGCTAGGTCTTACTTTCAGGGTAGGTCTTACTTTCGGGGAAACAGGGTACTCGCTGTGACATTTTTAACAAGCTTTTTGTGGACAAAATCTCTCGTATTTGAGCTGACTTGGATTAAACCTCCACAATTGTTACAGAGTCTGATGCTGAGGTGTCCAGCAGCTCCTCTTATATGATGACCCTGGATCAATTTCAGTTTGTGACTCCTAAGGATGTGGACAAGTTGCTCGTAATGGTGTGGCCTACCACCTGGCCTCTTGAGCCTTCCCTGACATGGCTTACACTATCTGGCAGGGAGGCTGTTGTAGAGGGCCTGGTAGAGATTATAAATGCTTCTCTGAGGGAGGGCAGGATGCCTCCTTGTCTTAAGGAGGCAATCATTAGACTGCTTCTGAAGAAGCCTGAATTAGATCCCTCAGAGTTGAGCAACTACAGGCCTGTCTCCAACTTTCCATGGCTGGGCAAGGTGATTGAGAAGGTGGTGGCCTCCCAGCTCCATGCAGTCTTGGAGGAAACTGATTATTTAGACCCATTTCAAACTGGCTTTCGGGCAGGCTAGGAGGTGGAGACTGCCTTGATCAGCCTGATGGATGATCTCCAGTTGGGAATTGACAGAGGGAGTGTGACTCTTTGGGTCCTTTTGGATCTCTTGACGGTTTTCGATACTATTGACCATAGTATCCTTCTGGAACCTGTGAGAAGATTGGGGGTGGGAGGCACTGCTTTGCAGTGGTCCCGCTCCTACCTCACGGGCAGATTCTAGGGGTGTGCATGGAACCAGCTGGCCCGGTTCGAGTGCGAACTGCACTCGAACCTGACCGGACCAGTTTGGTCCCCCCCCTTCAGACCCCCCCGGTTTGGTTTGGTCTGGGGGGGGTTGTGATTTTTTAAAAAAAATCTTTTAACAATGTTTTACCTCCTAGCCCCTTTGGGAGGCTTCCTAAAGGCCGGGGGTGTGCGTGTGTGTACACAAAGGTTCCCCCTCCCCCCACCAGCCTCGGTAATCATCACCATGGCCTGTTCGGCTGCACTTTCTGGCCCATTTGGGCCTCCATAGATCGGCATGGCAGCCATTTTGCCTGTTGCTGCACATGCGCAAATGGCCTCTGTGAGCCCCTGGGCTATGCCAGGCCTCACAGAGGCCATTTGCGCATGCACGGCGGTAGGTAAAATGGCCACTGCGCCGATCTATTGAGGCCCGAATGGGCCAGAAAGAGCAGTTGAACGGGCCACAGCGGTGATTACCGAGGCTGGCGGAGGGGTGGGAAACCTTTATGGACACACACACGTGGCCTTTAGGAAGCCCCCCCCCCAAAGGGGCTAGGAGATCTTAAAAAAATTTTTTTTAAAGAAACAAAAAACTTGCGAACTGGCAGAGTGGTTCGGTCCTGTTCCAGATGGAACTGGGGGGAGGGGGTTTGGTTCGACCCTGAACCATCAAACCCCCAAACCAAACCCCTGAAATAGTTCGCACATCCCTAGCAGGTTCCAGATGGTATCTCTTGGAGAGTGTTGTTCTTCCAAATCTGAACTTCAATATGGTGTCCCTCAGTGCTCTGTATTGTCTCCGATGTTGTTTAACATCTACATGAAACCGCTGGGAGAGATCAACAGGAGATTTGATGCAGGATGTTATCAATATGCTGATTACACCCAAATCTATTCCTCCATGTCAACATCATCAGAAGAAGGCATAACCTCCCTCAATGCCTGCCTGGAGGCAGTGATGGGCTGGATGAGGGATAACAAACTGAGGCTGAAACCAGATAAGACGGAGGTTCTTATTGTGTGGGATCGCAACTTATTAGACAATTTTAACCTGCCAGTTCTGGATGGGGGCCATGCTCCCCCGGAAGGAACAGGTACGTAGTCTGGGAGTGCTTCTGGATCTGGACATCCCCCTGGTGTCCCAAGTTGAGGCAGTGGCCAAAGGTACTTTTTATCAGCTTCAGCTGATACGCCAGCTGCGTCTGTTTCTTGAAATGAAGGACCTCAAAACCATGGTACATATGCTGGTAACCTCTAGGCTGGATTACTGCAATCTGCTCTATGTGGGGCTGCCTTTGTATGTAGTCAGGAAACTACAGTTGGTCCAGAATGTAGCAGCCAGCTTGGTCTCTAGGTCATCTAGGAGAGACCATATTACTCCTGTGTTGAAAGAACTACACTGGCTGCCGATACGTTTCTGGGCAAAATACAAGGTGCTGGTTATTATCTATAAAGCCCTAAACAGTTTAGGCCTGGGTATTTAAGAGAACGTCTTCTTCAACTTGAGCCCTTCCCACCTGTTAAAACAGATCATCTGGAGAGGGTCATCTGAGGTTGCCGCCAAATCATCTGGTGGCTACTTAGGGATGGGTCTTCTCTATTGCTGCCCCTGGACTTTGGAATGTGCTCCCTGTTGAAATAAGAGTCTCGCCATCTCTGGCAACTTTTTAAAAGGCACTGAAGACATATTTATTCACCCAGGCTTTTAATTAGATTTATAGTTTTAATATTTTTAATGTTGGGTTTTAAATGATTTTAATGTTAATGATTTAATGTTTAAATGATTAAAATTGTTTAATTGATTTAATGTTTTAAATTATTTTAACTGTAAACCTCCAAGACAATGCAAGTTTTGGGTGGTATAGAAATATGTTAAATAAAAGATAAAGTGGGCGACCCTCAGAGAGAGTAGCGCGCATGGCCACATTTGGAGGCCCCACCCCCAGTGCTGCAGAACGGACTCCCACCCAGAAGTCCGGTCCAAAGAGCACCTCTGGAGACAAAAGTGTATTCAAGTGTAATAACGGTTGCTCTTTATTTTCAAGAGATTTCTTGTCCTTGTGTGAAGATACAGGGGCGTAACGAGGATAGAGCAAGCAAAGCACGTGCCCTGGGCGCCATTGCAGGGGGGCGCAAAGTGCATGGCATGCCCCGCCCCCGCCCCATCTGAGGTCCGGAGAGGCCCCACGCCCCCAAGCGAGCACTTTTATTTCAGGCAGCGTTTGCTGGCTGAAAGCGTCTATTCCCCTTTCTCTCCCTCCAGAGGGAGCGAAAGGAAGAATAGACGCTTTCAGCCAGCAAGCCCTGCCTGAAATGCCGATCGGAGCTCAAGGCCATGCCCCCTGTGCATATGGTGTCAAAGGGGGCGTGGTCTCAAGCTCCAAAGAGCCCGAGCAATGAGCTCGAGGCCACGCCTCTTTGCATGTGATATCAAAGGGGGCGTGGCCTCAAGCTCCAAAGAACCTGAGCAAGTTCTTCGTAGTCATTTCAGGGCTTGCTTTCAGGCAGCAAACACCAGCAAGTGCTCGTTGGGGGGATCCTAGTAGCCTGGCCGGCGTTGCTTGTTCCCATTTGCAACCACTGCGGCTGCCTGCCCTGCTGGCTCTGGCTGCCTGCAATCTATTCATCTTCTGTTCTTGCTGCAAGTCCCAACCCACCCCAGAGTCCAAAGTAAGTCAATTGCCTGTGTCCCACCTGCTCTCAAGTGAAGTCTTAAAGAAATTATATCTGACTGGTGCTTTCTCAGGCTGACGCTTCCCCCTGCCGTCCCTGTTTGTTTATTTTTTTAAATGTATACAATGAAAGAAATAAGTTGAAAGAGAACTGCAACAACAAACTAGTTTTTCAGGAGAGGCCGAAAGGGTTAAATGAGCAGAGAGTTCATGCCTAGAGAGGTCCAGAAATGTGAATGCTCTCCAGGTTCCTGTCCCGCCTCTATCTTGTAAAAAAAAAAAAAAAATTGCGTTTGCATTTTCCAGCCTGCGAGCAGTTGTGGCTTGCAGTTTTCAAGGCAGGAGGTTTTTCAATGGAAAGCCTGCAAGAAGAGGGTGAGTTCAAGGAAGAGAAGGGAAGCCTTGACTGTATAGAAGAAGGGGAAACTCATTGCTGGGGGGAAAGAAGGAACAGGGCTGCAGATCCAGTGCTCAGCTGCAAAGGAGGAGAGTGCGCCTTCCTTTTAGTGGTATATGGAAGAAGGGAATTTTGGTAGGTGGGGCTTTTAAACTGAGAAAGCTGACTTACATTTTCAGCTTTATGAATTCAAAATTCTTTGCATCCAACACATTGTACTAAATAGCTATTTAGCTCTAAAAATACAAGATGTTTGCAATTGATGTAAACATTTGCTTCCCTCGAACTGCCAAAAATTTATTTCAGTGAAACAGAATTAAAATTAATTAATTTCCTTTGCTGAATTAGATATTATTCCGAACTTCATATGATTTAAAAAATACTTGCAATGTAGTCATTCAATTAAATAAAGCCAGCTTTACATTTATATTAATGTAATTTCATTTCAAAGGTTAAAATTAATCTAGATTCAAATTTTGTGTGTTCAATATTAATCCAAGCAAATTGATCTAGGTTTAGATTTTCAAACATAAATAACACACCTAGCTTGCTTCCACTAAGAGTAAAGTTCAGCAGAAAGTTATCCATAAACACAGGAGATATTCCAGTAGAACATGACCCTATTCTGGTCATTGGGAAAAGAACTGGGTATATTGAACAGTTCTGTATGGAGGAGTGGGCAAATATTGCTCCGTCTAGATGTGCAAGGTTGATAGAGAAGTATCCCAACAGACTCAAAGCTGTTATTAAAGCAAAAGGTGGTTCAACAAAATATTGACATGGGGGGGTGTGATCCTTTTTCAATCTCAGTAATTCTTGTTTTTTGTTTCTGACACTTTTTCTGGACTGTAATTGTGATGTTTTTCAGTTGGATGTTATAGGTTGCATTGGATAAGTACAGCTGGTGAAGGGAATTTTCTTTGTGTTTTCATTTCAGGATGTAAGGGAACCAGAATTTAAGGTCTATCAAAGGGGGTGATTCTTTCCTATACCCATTGTATATGACAGTTCCTTGCATATAGAACAACATATAAAAGACCTTGCTTTTGCCCAGGGTCTCTGATGCACTTCCTGCTTTGTTGTATCCAGCTTTATGCTTACATTGTCTGCGTTTCTTGGTAAATGGAACATCATTTTATTTTGTTTGTTTGTTTATTTAACATATTTTTATACCACTCAAAGCTTATGTCTCTGGGAGGTTTACAAGATAAAAACAAATATTTTATTTATTTAACATATTTTTATACCGCCCAAATTCTTTTGCCAAATTTTTGTCCATTGCCTATCACCCAGAACTAGTTAATGTGAAGCAAAATTTCCTGTGGGAATGTCATTTTTGTAAGAAACTGTGCAGAATAGATACATATGTATTGATCACTACACATGGGTTTCTGCACAACACCGCTGCACAGAAGAAACTTCCATGTAGAAAATGTGTCTCTTGTAAATTGACCCTGAATTTTCCGTCCATGACTGGGATATCTGAGAGTTAGAGTCAGTAATAAAAGAACAGCACACTGCTTGTGACAGGAAGGCAAACAAGACAAAGAACAGGAGCAGTCACGGAATGAAGCAAGCAATGAAGAAGGAAAAAATTCCTGCCGTGACTAAGAAAAACTAAAGTGCTAGTGATAAGAAACCCAAACATGAAAACTGTAGGTCAGCATAGAAAGTATGTATATGGAAATGAGAAATCAGAAATAAATGACCAATATATATATATATATACACAAAAATAATAATGAACCAGTGACATAAATAACCAATCGTTATGAAACTAAACAGGATGATACCATACAAATAATATATACAGACAAACAGTAATTAACCAGTAACATTGTTATGAAGCTAAACATTGTTATGAAACTAAACTAAATAAACGATTGTTATGAAACTAAACAGGATGATACCATACAGATGATATGTACAGAAAACCAATACGTGATGCATACAGATGATATATACAGTAACCAATACGTGATGCAGGATACAAAAAATGCCTTCTAATATAGCTGAACGCACCAATAATAACATATGCAGAAACAATAAACAATATGTAAAGGAGGTCTAGTTAAGCCGGGCAAAAACTGGGGCTGCAGAGGGAAACGGACAAAGTCACATATCAAAATGAGTGGCAAATGACAGATATGCTTCGTCAGATGTAACTTCAAAAGGAGATGTAAAAATCCTTAATGGCAAAAGTCCAATACCAGTAATAAAAGAAGAACACACTGCTTGTGACAGGAAGGGGCAAATTACAATGATTTCTTAGTCTGGCAGGGGCTGGTTTTGGCCCTGGCAGAACTTGGCTGTCTGCTTCTGTTGCAAATTCCTCTGTCTAGTGTTGCAAACTAATGTATCCTCCTCCCTCCTGGTGCCAAAGTAAGCACTAGTGTGGTGAATGCACATATATCCCATCATGAGCCAACAGTCATCACAAGACAAAGGCTGTCAGGAATTTGGGCAGGTGATCCTCTAGGACAGGCATCCCCAAACTGCGGCCCTCCAGATGTTGCTGAACTACAACTTCCAGCATACCCAGCCACAAAAAATTGTGTCTAGGGATGCTGGGAGTTGTAGTTCAGCAACATCTGGAGGGCCGCAGTTTGTGGATGCCTGCTCTAGGACAAAGTAATGTTTTTTTTAAAAAGCATGAGATGAGACAGAAAATGACACTGTAATCCTCACATAACTCCTGACTGTTCTAAGTCTGAAAACATGAGCCATTTCTATTAAAGGTTTTGCTCAACAACCATGTCTAGATGGCACAGTGTTCCTTTTAACAGGGATTTCCAGATGTTGTTGACTACAAGTCCCATCATCCCTGTTTGGACAGGGGCGCAATTTCAGTGCTTGCCCTAGTTGCTATTTTCCCTAGTTACGCCTCTGTGAAGATATTTTACCAGCCCTGACAGAAATTATTCTCAGCTGTTAAAAAAAGAGCAGGAAACAGGCACCCTTAACCCCCACGTTACTTCATATAGTCACTGCCTTTTTGTTGTTTTTGTTATTGCAAAGGGAAGGGGGGGATTCCCTCTACATTGGTGTGCCACATAAGAGGGCAGTATTTGGGGGAGGGGAGGTTTTTTTTAAAAGTTATAGTACCAGCTCTGCTAACTTTGTGGTCTCCACTTCTCTCACCTCCACTCCAAATGTAAACTTCATTGCCAGCGAAGAAACATGCAGCCATGCAGGAATCTGCGAGGTTTTTTTTACAAATATTTTCCCAGCCATTTTCACTAATCAGTGCAAAATAAATGCACACAACTCAGTCAGTCATCCCACACGTATCAGAAGGCTGCAAGGTGGTTAAGCAGTGCTGATGTCATCATCACCTCAGCCAATGGGAGAGTGTTTTTTCTCTACTAGGAAAATGTGAATCTTTAATCAGGGTTTTTAAACAAATTACTTGACATAGGATGAAAAAATCACAACAATGGTGAGCTGCTTAATGGACTAATGCTACTAAAAATGCTATATGAGATTCAGGAAACAACCCTATTAAACCATGCATTGTGAGTGAGCATCTGACTGTCAGCTGGGACACAATGGAGTTGCTTTGCATAAATCAATATTTTGTACAAGCTTAACCCACACAGAGAATCTGCATGCTAGTACTTGATTGCTCCTCTCACCCTCTGCCACAGCCCCCTCACCTCAGAAATCTCTCCACCCTCACTCCTGCTCCTCCTCCTCAATCCTGTTGCTTCCATCCCCCTCACTTCTCTTGGTCACTCCTCCATCCCTTTACTCCACCCCCTCACCCTTCTTGGTCGCGGCTGCAGCGTTGTGGCACCTATTGGCCAAGTTGCAGCCCCCTATTGCAGCCCTCTATTAGCACAATATTGCAGCCCCCAATTGGCGCAAGCTGCAGCCCCCTGTCCCCAGAGACCTCCCCACCCTCACCTTGTTATGAACGGTTTATAACCAGAGGTACCAACTCAGAAATATAGGCCTGTGTCTGATTTCAGTTTATTAAGAAATGATACCTGATCTCGAGGTGAACTGGCACCCAGGTCAAACTGCTCTCTGGAGCAGGAGGAATCCTGCATTGTTTTGTAAATTGGGTGAACTGTCTGCTTTGCCTCTGGGTGAGACATTCCAGCATTGCATTGTGAAACTGGATACTTAACAAAACACAAAGGGCTGGGCCTGAGCTAATCAATATGCTAAAATATAACTCACTATCAGATAATGTCTGTGGAAGAGGCCAGGGGCTGAACTCCCCCATCCTGGCAAGAAATCTATGCTAATCATTGTCAATGATTGGCTCTGCCATGCCCCAAGGGGGATTACTCAGTTGCTGTCTATAGAAATTCCATCCTGGGAGAACACCTGTAGATTTAGTCTTTCCACTAACACTTGCTTCCCCCACCCCCCTTGCTGGGTGCACAGATTGCAGAAGATGAGATTCAGAATTCTCTGAACTGGCCAATATCCTGAGTAATTAAAAGACATTGTCCTGAAAGTAACAGCTTTGTCACCCCTTCTGGGGAACCCAGGAAAAGATGAGATTTCTATAGATCAAAGAGAAAATACGCTATAAAGAATGAGGCTTTTTAGACAGAGAGTTCAGCAATCTTTGCCTACAGCAAAGCTGCTCACAGGATCCCAGAGTTTGCTGCCAAAGCCGCGGGGCCAAGCAGGAATTCTGTCCATGAACAGAAACTACAGCAATGCCTGAGTTTTGCTGCCCAAGCTGCCTGATCTGAGCAACTGCAACAACTCCTGTCTCAGCCAAGCGCCTCACTCCTTCAACTGAAGTGATCCTCCGCTTTCAAGCCTCTGATCCGGGGTAAATATGCTGCCTGGAATTCCCTCATCCCTTCCCTTTTTACTGCTCCCTTCTCCTCCCCCCCCCTTTCCTCCACTAATCACCCCAAAACCATGCCAGCCCGCAGCCTTCCTCCCCCCCTTCTCTTCTGCCTGTATCTGAAGTGTATTAGACTTTAGGAAGATTTAAATGCATACACATATGGTAGTTAGGCACTCGGGTGAATATTGATACTGGGTAGGATGTTCTGTTTAAATACTGTTGCTAAAAGTGTTCTGCTTTCTGCTTGCTAGGTTATGTTGTTATACTCTATAAAGCCCATTGAATCTTGAGGACTGGTTTTGATTTCCTTTCTTCTTTGCATCCAGATCAAACGTGGTCACTAATATAAAAGAACTTGGTCCAGACCTGTTTTGTATACTAGCTAATGAGCATATTTAGTATATAGATCAGGCCTGGTCTGTAACAACCTGAGCCCTGCTTCTGCTCCTCCCCACAGGAACAGCAGTAGCAGATGTTGACCAGGCCCTTCCTTGCTGCCGCCACTGCCATGGCCGCTCATTCCCCTCAAGCCACTGACAGGTCCACCCCTTGCCTGCCTGCCTTCCTCTGCCAATGGCCTCAGTAGCCCCAAACAGCAGCAGTAGTTGACTGGGCCCTTCCTTGCTGACACCGCCACCACCAAGATTGCACATTTCCCTCAGCCCACTGACAGGCTCAGGCCCGTCCTCTCTCCTTCCTTCCTTCCTTCCTTCCTTCCTTCCTTCCTTCCTTCCTTCCTTCCTTTCTTTCCTTCTTTTTTTCTCTTTCTCTCTCCTCCACTCACTCTTCCCCTGTCTTTCTTCCCCTCCTTCCCCCTCCCTTCTCTTACTTACTTTCTTTCTCTGTCTCTCTCTCTCTCTCTCTCTCTCCTCTCCCCCTTCCTGAGTTAACAGATCTTGTTCATCTTGTTTCCTCATCTAATCCACACAACAGAAGCCTCCTTCTCCTGAAGGGGCTCTTTCCTCCCTCACGACCCCTCTCTTCAGAGACCCCTGCCCACTATCGTTATACATAAATAGATTCCTCTTCTCTATCATCAAGAACATCTTCCGACCAGTAACAGTTGCATTCCAACTGACTTTAACCATCACAGGCTCCTCCTCCCTCTCTGCATATGGAATCCCCACTGCCAAATCACCATGGTGCCACAGGTTCCTCCTCCCTATCTGCATATGGAATCCGCACTGCCCAATCACCGTGGTACTTCTGCTCTCAAAGGCTCCTCCTCCCTAGCTGCATATGGAATCCCCACTACCCAATCACCACGGTGCTTCTGCTTGCGAACCCTTTCGAGAAGTGCCACAAAGACCTGAGATAAATGTGAGAGATCTTTCAGAATAGTTCTGTTAATGTAGATGTCTTCAAGGGAAATTAGAAGTACAAAACAGATCAAAGTGAAGTATGGCCAACAATTCTTCTTGAACTGTGTATGGATCAGTCATTAGTGAACTGGTTCTCACATTCAGGGCATTAATTTTTATTTATTTATTTTTCTGTTTATGCCTCACCTTCTGCAATAGCATCAAGGCAGCTAACGGAAAAAACTTAAAATCACAAAAAAATTATCACATCCTAAAAACTAGAAAAGAGGAAATTCCAAAACCATTAATCAGTATGGTAAGATCTCCCATCTCCAAAAAGGGGTGCAATCTATGCAACAAATGCAACTGATAAAAGGCATCCCTGGTAACCACAGCTACTAAACTCAGGATCCAGGGATGCCTTCAGGATCTTCTCCTCTTTGGTGGGTATACTGCTAGCCCTTCTATCAAAAGATTATTAACCTCCTTTGTGAGCTTCCCTAATAGCACCACCTTCAAATTGCCTAGAAACAACTTCAGTTGCCTTTTGGCCAGAAGTTGACACCCAAACGCAGTCCTTGCAGCTTCCTGTTCTGATGGAGAAAGGCTGAGTAGCAGGAACCATGCTTTCCATATCAGTACAATATATCACAGATTATCTACACAGGACATTTCTGAGTTTTCATAAAGACTTAAGTGAAAATCATTCACAATCATTCCTCAACTGCAATGGGAAGACACACCTATTGATGTACCTATATTACTGATTCTGGATTATAATTCTTATTGTGATTTGATGCAGAGGACTAGAAAACAAATGCAATTCTGAAGGTGCATTTCAAAGTGGAATACCTTCGTTCTGGAAGAGAAGAATTAGTTGGGAACAAAGCGAGTGAGTAAGAGACAATGGCCATGATCCCAGTTACCATCTCCTGGTTGTGGGCCCAGGTCTCATCTTCCTGGAATAACTTCACCACACAGGCCATTTCTCTCCTACTGCTTGCTCTGCTGCTTGATTATGTGAAGCGCAGGAAGAGATGTAGTCGCTGTCCTCCAGGCCCTGCCCCTCTACCTTTCATTGGGAATTTGCTGCTGCTGGATAGGAAGAATCCACAACACACTGTCCAACGTGTAAGTAGCGAATGGAACAATTTTGACAATCATAGAGTGGCTGTTGACACAAGCAGCCCAACCCAGGCATGGGCAGCCCTACCTTGTTAGGGTTGCTCATGTGAAGCACCATGATCAGGGTCAATCCCAGCATTGCCTCCCTGGGTAGCCCAAGTTTTTACTGGTGCATTAAGGGATATTTGGAGGCCAGGCTGCATTTTCCTGGCCTCCAGAGATCCACGTTGCTCAGAGTAGCATGGATCATGTGGCCACGCAAGCCATGTGCCATACAGTGGATCAGTGATTGTCTGGAGGGGGTGGAGTTTAACCCTCCCATGTAGCCCATTCATTTGAGTCAAGTCCTGGTGAGCGAAGGGTGCCATTGAGGAAGTGCCCTGGGGTTCCTCATGCATTCAGGTGAACAGGCAAGGAAGCATTCTAGAAATTAGTGCTTCTTTGTTTCAAGTCACAAATAACCATCAAAGATATGTTCAGGCCACAGGCTAGTAAAAATATGTATAAGCGTAGCCATTAACTTTTGTAGACTTTTTGCAGGGTTGGTTGTATTGCTTAGCATGACAGCTGTTGTTTGTGGGCCCTGTCATTGACCATAATATGACTAGCACTGAAGCTGAAAGTTAGTGGGGAGTACCAATGGCCCACATAGTGCACAACACAATGTGCACATTGTGAGGATGTGAGCATGCAGTTCATAATGGCAAAAATTGTGCAAACTGCATTTACACAAGAGTATTTCCAATAGTATCACTCTCGTGTAAAATTTATTTAATTATTTATGTATGTATTTATTTAAAACATTAAAAAACTGCACAAGAGTACAGTTGAGCAATTGTGGGCTCGCAACCTTACAACATGCACATTGTATTGCATAGTATGTTAGTTACCATCTTCTGAAAAATCCACAAGGTCTCCAAAATGTCCAGCGTTATGTTCTTCTTCAAAATACTGTTTCTCCCCAGACTATCTTTAAAACATACACACACACACTCCTGTTAGTTTTATATATACATCGTCCTATAACATTTCCTAATTAAGTTAAAAGCACTTTAGATTAAATTTTTAATTACCCCCCACATGTTTTCTTAGAACTAGAATCAGGGAGGTAAGCCACTTGAAAGAGAAGACTTAGTGAAGAGGAAGGCTTGTGTTCAAGCCCTGATGCCTCCAGCCATTGCTGTACCTTGCCATGAGTATTCTTGAAGGATATGAAAGACGTTTCTTTCAATTTATTATTTGACTTGTCCAGTTTTCTTTTATTTCTCTTCCCCCTGTTTTTTATTATAGATGGCAGAAAGATTTGGGATGGTCTTCTGCGTCCAGGTTGGATGGAGCAACTTTGTCGTGCTGAATGGATACAAGGTGATTAAGGAGACGCTGGGCCAGAAAGCAGAGGAGTTCAGTGACCGAGCACCAGCACCTCTGCTGTGTCTGATAGGCCGTGCAAGAAATTCTGCAGGCAAGTGTTGCTCATTGCTGATGGAATGGACTATATATCTTCTAGAAAAAGCATATGGCCACGACAGCACAAAGAAGCATTCGTCTTAGGGCAACTTATTTTAGGACCTATTTGTCCTTTCCTATAATCCCACTGGCTGCAAAGAGATTATATACTGCACAAACAACCCATGGATATTTATTAATGGATATAGCTGCCCAAAATAAAAATGTTCCTTTATTTACATCTATGTGCCCTTTCTTCATGAAACGGCAGCTGGAAAAGGGATAGGTATCAGAAAAGGGATAGGTATCAGAAAAGGGATAGGTATCAACGTTGCCTGGCAATTTACGTCTAACCAGTTTAGTTTAGACCCCAATCACTTCCACTGTTTTTAAAGAATTCATACTTCAAATAACAGGATGGCTGGCTTACCCCGCTTACCAATGTGGGAGCTGTTTTGCCTTGCTTGACCATTCTGAAGCCATTTTACTTTTACACTCCTATGCCAAAGCTGCCCTAAGCAGAAACGCTTTGCAAACAGATGACAAGATGGCAGTTAGGCTCGGTGCAGCAACAGGAAACCACTAGCTTGAGGTTTTAGCCTGAACATAGATTTTGGAAAAAATCCCTGGAGTTATACAATGCTGGGCAAATAATAACAGCAGCTGTGCTTTACAAAAAATTTATCCGGAGCATCCCGATCATGCAAGGTAAAATTGACCTGTTGTTGTAACATCCTTGTTGGTTGTACATCTGTAATGTCCAGCAAACTGTTTGGAATGCTTAAACAGACAAAGTCAAACACGTAACTTCTTCATTTTAGTGGATAAGACAGTGTGTTGTACTTTATTGCTGGTCTTTGGGTCTCACCAGGTTTTGGGACCTGTATGAGCCCTCTGACCCTTTCAGCTGAAATGCTTTTGTTCTAATAAAGCAATTTCTTGGATTACCAAAACACAGCATGAAGGCAACGTTTCTTCCACAGCAATGATGAGCTCCATTTCTGGCCTTGAGACTAACTTGTGCTTCATTCACTGCTCTGGTCTTCTCTGCAATCTGCATTGCAAGATGTAGCATATGGCAGGTGTACTGGCCATAAGGTAGTTGAGCTTATGGCTATGCCTGCTGCTAAGTAAGGGTGCTGTTGTGGCAGCTGTTGCAACGCTAGGAAATAACGTAAGCCATCATAATTGTGTGAAAGAGAGCAACTTGTGCCAATGATATTACTGCAGCGCAGGTACTGTGGCGGGCAGTGGATTATGGGTCAGTGATTCTTTTTTGGCCATTTTTGGACTGTGTTTGAAATGTGTATTCTGTGCTGGGCGGGACAGATTCCCTTTTACTGTGTGCTGCTAATCTGCAGTGTTTTTCTTTTTCAAGGCAGGGTTGCAAAATGCATTGCAAATTGCAATGCCAAACTTGTGTGCAGTGCACTCTGTGAGTGCAGCTTTTCCCGGCCATAAGGAGCAAACTCAAAACACCCCATTGTTACCCATGGGTAGCTCTAAGGGACATCAATATGTGTTGTATGGTAGGTCATGATGGGTGCTACCTACCACACAACCCTCACAAAAAATGGGCAAGTGGGCGATTTTTAACAAATGTTTAACCTTTCCCCCAAAACCCCATTGGATCCATAGTGAACAGCTCGTCTTCTGCTTCATCACAAAACAACTCCCAGTGGGAGCGGGGGCCTGGGGATGCTCACATTCTTATCAGCGTTAGCAGGGCAGAATGTGAGCCAGCATGTTACTGAGCCTAAGAACCAGATTAATCATGTTGTTGATCATGTTGTTTGGCCAAGCATGTGTGTATTTGTAATATAAATGAGAGGGGGCTTGGATTCCCCATGCAAAGAACATAAGCAGGAACAAAAGATAGACAAGAAAAGAGGGAAACTGAGGCAGCAAGAAGGCAAGCATACATGTGGATGAGGATGGCACTCAAGCTTGTAAACAGACACTCACCCAGTTTTCTGTGACATTCAGGTAATTAGGCTGGAAAACATCAACCTTTAGTTATGTTAGGCCACAAAACTAATAAAGAAACCTGTGCGTTATTGGCTGGGTAAATATTTGTGGGCCTGTTACTTATGTTAGCCTATGTATAATGTAACCCAGCACAGAAGTGCTCTGATATAAATAATGAAGCCATTCTAATGACCAGCCCTACCCAGGTAAGGCAGTGCTAGCCTGGGTAAGGATGCTTGTGAGAACCACCAGGATTGCTCCCGATCCCAGCACTCCTCCACTAGGAAGCCTGGGTTTTCTACCTGGGCTAAAAGTGAGGTAGGAGGGCATGTGTGCACCCTCCTACCTCACCACCTGGTCATGTGGGTAACCAGTCTGCTGGCAGCCCCGTTTGGGCTGCTTGCAGCCATTGCAATCATAGAGGCCAGGGGAAGGAGCAACCTGGCCTAGGAATTTCCACAATGCCCCTTGCTCCTCACACAGTGCATTGTGGAATTCCTGGCAGCTGGGCTTCGTTTCCCCTATGAACAGCACAGCAGCAACAAGCAGTCATGTGGGGGAAGGTAGGTATGATCCTGCCTTCCCCCCAACCCTCCCAAGCCCCAGCAAGTATGCTCATGTGATCACCCTTAACATGTCTTTCCTTCACAAAACATCAGCTGAATAAAGGAGGACTAAAACAAAGAAACTACCTTAAATTAACTTTTGAATAGTTCATGGAAGCAATGAATAGCATAAGAAGTGATCTAACCCAGGGATTCTCAACGTTGGGTTCCCAGATGTTTTTGGACTTCAACTCCCACAATCCCCAACCAAAGGCCACTGGGGCTAGGGATTATGGGAGTAGAAGTCCAATAACATCTGAGGACCCAACGTTGAGAATCCCTGATCTAACCTATTCCTTTCTTCTACACTTCAGGAATAGTCGCAGCAATGTACAGTGACGGCTGGAAGCAGCAGAGAAGGTTTTGTATCTCCACCTTGAAAAGTTTTGGAATGGGGAAGAAAACATTTGAGAAGAGAGTGTCTGAAGAAGCTGGATATTTGTGCTCTGAGTTCAGATCAAAAGAAGGTGAATCTCATATTTGGGGTGTACATGGGGAAGAGACATGATCTTTATGGACATCTCAGTTGCAGAGAAAGCTGAATCTACTTTTGGTCTTGGTTCACACCAGAGAAAATAATAGAATGAATGTAAGGTGATGTTAATAGGATAAAGAGCGAGTGAATGGTGTTGTGGCAATGCACGGGGTTAAAAAATGTTGAGAGGTGAAATTCCTGGATTTGCCTCCCATTAATTAAAAGTGAAGCTAGGTTGGTCAAAATTCAACCTGGCAATATCTTGCTAATTCATATTTCTGGTACCTGAAGGGTGTGTAGGGACTTGTCAGATGAGAATTGTGCCATCAACCCCAGAGGAAACATACCGGTGCTTCTAATGTAAAATGTCCACATCTGTACACCCTCTTTTCCCATGTGTAAAAGCAGTTATACTCTGTTGCCATAAACAGCCAAGTTAGGTTTATGATGCACCCAAAAGGCATTTGTCTCCTTGCTGATATCTCCACTGCCAATTAGGCATGAAACATGAATATTCCACTTGCTTCTGTGTGATTCTAAGCAATGCAACAGACCTAAGAACTCTCTCTAAAGCCTCATTTCGAAATTAGTTCCTGACTCCTGTAAAATTCAAATGGAATTACTAAGCTCTGTACACTAAACTTTTAAAGACAATTCCCTGCTGCACACAGACCTCTGACTCATACTTAACCTGAGTGCTTCAGAAAAAGGAACTGGCTGAATCTTTGCAATGGCTGGTTCATACATGAATTTTCTCACAATTCTTAACATGGTTCCTGGTTGTCCTGATTTCCCCTTGGTACATGGTCCCCCTCCCCAGCACCCTGATAAAGAAACATGCTGAGAATGTCCAGGAAATACACGAGAATGTGTGCAATCTCAGCACATTCTCTTGATCGCATGGGTTTAGGGCTTGGGGCTGGGGAAGTATGGTCTGAACTGGCCCATAATTCATTTTAAAAAGGCAAGTCTCAACAAGAGAATTAATGTGTAGATCAAAAAACGGTCCAGTATCAAACAGGCCAATATCACTGATTGACAAGAAATATTTGTAGTTGTAAGTAGAATCCCAAAAAGAGATTTTTCAGGAAGTGTAATTTCAGTTTAGTTCACTTTCAGTTTCAGATTGTGTAATCATATCCACTGTTAGATTGCAGTATTTATTTATTTATTTATTTATTTAACATATTTTACAACCGCAAATTAAATTAACACATTAAAACAATTTACAATTTAACACAATGTTAAAACTATTATAAACTATAAATCTAATAAAAAGCCTGGGTGAACAGATGTGTCTTAACTGCTTTTTAAAAAGAGATGGGGAGGCTCTAATTTCAACAGAGAGCATATTCCAAAGCCTCGGGGCAGCAACGGAGAAGTCCCGTCCCTGAATATTTATTTATTTATTCATTTTATGGAATTTGTATACCGCCCCAAATTTTCGTCTCTGAGCAGCCCCCAGATGAGCTGGTGGAAACTGTAAACAAACCTCTCCAGATGATCTCAAGGGACATTGGGGTTCATGGCAAAGAAGACATTCTCCTAAATACCTGGAGACTAAGCTGTTTAGGGCTTTATGGGTTATAACCAGCACCTTGTATTTTGCCCGAAAACTTATCAGCAGCCAGTGTAGCTCTTTCAACACAGAGTAATATAGTATCTCCAAGATGACCCAGAGACCAATTTGGCTGCCCCATTCTGCACCAACTGCAGTTTCCAGTCTGCATACAAAGACAGCTCCACATACAGCGCATTGCAGTAGTCAAGTCTAGAGATTACCACTATATGTACCACCGTTCAGAGGTCGTTTAACTTGAGAAACAGACACAGCTGGCTTATCAGCTGAAGCACCTCTGGCCACCTCCTCAACCTGGGACACCAGGGAGAGGTTCGGATCCAGAGGCACCCCCAGACTGCATATCTGTTCTTTCTGGAAAGGTGTGACCCCATCCAGAACCTGCAGTTCAAAATCATCTCCTGAGTTCTGACACTGCACAATAAATATCTCCATCTTATCTGGATTCATTCTCAGTTTGTTATCCCCCATCCAGGCCATCATCACCTCCAGGCAGGCATTTAGGGAGGTTATGCCTTCTCCCAATGAAGTTGACAAAGAGAAACTGATTTAGGTGTCATCAGCATACTGATAACACCGTGCACCAAATCTCCTGATGATCTCTTCCAGTGGTTTCATGTAGATTTTAAACGACATCAGAGATAATATGGAGCCTTGAGGGACATCAAACCAAAGTTCAAATTTTGAAGAGCAACAGTCTCCAAGGGACACCATCTGGAATCTGCCCAAGAGGTAGGAGTGGAACCACTGCAGAGCGGTGTCTTCCACCCTCAAGCCCCGTCAGACGCTCCAGAAGGAAACTATGGTCGATAATATCAAAAGCTGCCAAGAGATTCAAAAAGATCAACAGAGTCGCACTCCCTCTGGCAATTCCCAAGTGGAAATCATCCATCAGGTCAACCAAGGCAGTCTCCACCCCACAGCCCACCCAAAAGTCAGTTTGAAATGGGCGTTGCAAGGGGTGCTTTTAGTGTTTCAAGGCTGGAAATCTAAGCCACCAAAAATCTTTAGATTTTTTTAGATGCTTCAGCAAATGCAATTTCAATGAGGAAAATCCATGAAAATTAGACACAGGAGTTTTGAAATACAATCAGCAGAAAGAAACTTAAGAAGGAATGGAACATACTTACATACTTTAGTAAGGAACAAATGGTAAGTATTCAGCAGGAACTTTAATTATTGAAGAGCAATGCAAGAGGGCAGGGCAGCACTTCAAACCTTAAAACAACATAAGAAGTCTCTGGGTGCGGCAGACTATTTCACAATAATCAAATGTGGTGAGACTGCTGGACAATTTTAAGACAGCTCAGGAAAGCAAAGGAGTAGCAACAATATATGTAAAATATTCATTGCACATAGGTAACAATGAAAATAAGAAAACTCACTGAAAAGCTAGAAAACAGTTGAGACATTTAAACTAGACTTTAAAAACACAGCTCATCAATAATAAACATCTATGACTTGTTCCTGAATAACAGATTCTAGAGAGTTGGTATAAGAAATGTACAGTAACAGTAAAATGACCAAAATTTTGTTTCTCAAATGACCGATACGAGGGGACGAATGCTTGCACCCAAACTCCAATGAAAGACAAGGCATGTATCATGGAGTAAACTACAGCCACACTTTATTAACATTCCTACATAATATGCAATGGGGAAACATTTTAACTTCCCTAATCTGAGTGTGGACAATTCCTCCCCCCATGGGATCCGGCCTTCTAAAGATAGTTGTTTTCCCACTGCTGGGCAAATAAACCAGGCTTGGTGGTTGCCAGCAGTCTTCTGACCTCTGGCTTCCTCTTTACCACACAATGCTCAGTGTTTAGGGAGGGTTGCCCGCATCACCCCCCGCTGATCCCCAAAATCTTAATGGGTGAGTCGAGGAACTCCCCAAAGAGTTCTCCATTCCCAGCAACCCTAGCCACAATGATCTGGGCCTGAGGTGCTGTTCCATCAAATCCCCCTTCACCATAAGGTAAGGTAGTTCCAGCTGAACACCAAATAAACAGCACTACTACCAACAACTTGCACTCACCTGCCATAAAAGGGGGCAAATCTCATTTTAGCTCCCTTTCCCCAACCAATGAATGGCCTCACGTATACCCTGCTGCATATCTCCCAGCATCAAATAGTTGCCTGTGTTTAAAGGGTACACTCCATCCACCCAGTACAACTGAGAACAATGATGATGAATGTCAGGGTACATAATAACTCTGCCCCCCAAGACAACAAGACAAGAAGTGTCTTACCTACCTCATGATTCACCATTTTACATGCCCTATCTATACATCTAAACTAATGACAATGGGTACAGCAACCAGCCTCAGAATTGACAATGAAGACATTGAAGTGGTGTATAGCTTCTGCCTTTTAGAATTGACTGTCAACAGTAAAGGATCCAGCAATCAAGAAATATGCCACAGTCTAGCACTTGATAGGGTAGCAATGAAAGCCTTGAAAAGGATATTTAGATGCCGTGACATGTCTACACCTACAAAGATTAGAATTGTTTGGACAATGGTTTTTCCCATGACACTGTATGGATGCAAAAGCTGCACTTTGAAGAAGCAAGATGGAAAAAGCATTGACACTTTTGAACTTTGGTTCTGGAGAAGACTTTTGAGGATACCATGGACAGCCAGGAAAACAAACAAATGGATCATAGAACAAATCAATCAATCAAGAATTTTCACTTGAGGCACAAATGACCAGGCTCAAACTATCATACTTCTGACACATTAAGCAAAGATCCAGCTCCCTTGAGAAGTCCATAAAGCTGGGAAAGTTGAAGGAAAGAGAAAAAGAAGATGACCATCAGCAAGGTGGATGGACTCGATTATGACAGCAATTAATGCACCACTGAGAGACCTTAAAGGCCAAGTTGGACATATCATCCTGGAGAGAACCTATCTATGTGGTCGCTAAGAGTCGACACCGACTTGATGGCACTTAATCTATCTATCTATC
The DNA here is from genome assembly GCF_027244095.1 of Hemicordylus capensis. Classification (NCBI taxonomy): domain Eukaryota; kingdom Metazoa; phylum Chordata; class Lepidosauria; order Squamata; family Cordylidae; genus Hemicordylus; species Hemicordylus capensis. The sequence goes on along the minus strand of NC_069661.1, from coordinate 213,075,242 downwards.
TATACATATGGGATTCCCTTCTCCCCTCCGAGTTTGCTGAGTGATAAGGTTAGGCCATAACAACAAAACTCCTGGGCAATAGGCCTACAAAATTCTAATATCAGACATAGCTTGCAAAATCAATGCCTTGCTTTTCAGCTGACCCAGATCATTGCCACGAAAGTGCAACATTGAAATGTGAAGGGGCCAATGGGCTCTATCATACTTGTCCGATAAGGACAAAAGGCAGCTCCAAACCATTCCTCGTCGACTGAGCCACTCTACTTCTGTGGTGGCACTGCAACTCAATTGGGTGCCATGCCTGGTGCAATTGGGTGCCATGCCTGGTGACTTGTGCCTGGTAACTGGCCCAAAAAACCACACCTCTGTAATAAAAGGGAGATGTCATTTCCCACCTGGAGAACATGAATGAAGCTAACAACTGGGTGGAAATCCTGCACACAGCTCCAAAGATCAAGAAGTGTCAGATGCAATATGTGGACATACCAGCAGCCACAGCAGTGGATGCTGCCCCTATTCTAAAAGGAATGAGTTCTAAAATTACAAGCTTGAAGATCTTCTTAGTGCAAAATGGTTGTTAAAAGCTACCCAAAACTGAAATTTTGTAAGGGGCAATGCATTGGCATGTTGAAGCAAAGGCCCATATCATATATTCTACAGAAGAAGTGTACTTAGAACATGCTACACCTTTGGTCAGTTTTTGAACTCCTAATGCAAAGAACAACCCTATCTCCAAGCAGCTCAATATCATGCCATTCCAAGATCTGACCCGAAGAGTTAAACCTGGAAGATACCAGGAACTCACTTATCTGCAGAACCCCAAAGAATGGGATTCCACCAAGGCAGCCACTTTGAACAGCAGAACCTCAAAAGTAGAAAAAGACTGAACTAAAATGAAACAGAACTCTACCAATCAACTGCAGTGAAAAGAGGGAATTTGAATCGGGTATGGATGGGAGAGAATGGAACCATCCTTCAAACATTCTACAGACTGTAAAATCTCAAAAGTCGCCCAAATTAGACTGAAAGTGTCGGGCAGCTAGGCACCTGCCATTAGACTTGATGGAAAGCCTTCATGATACATGCTTCAGGCAAACCCTCATAAGTGCTTGATCAGTGTGAACCACCACTCCTCCAGAGAAGCAGACAACGTGAATTAACTAGACTCATGTATATATGGCACAGTGGGATCTGGTGCTGGAAGCAAGTGATTGATGTATAGTCTGTTCTACCTCATACCTCCAAGTTTTCACCAGTTTGGCTGGCAGGACCTAGGCCACACAGAGATCCATTGCGCAGGAATGGCGGCCTCAAAAATGGCCGCCGTGCTGGGGAGAAACGCCCAAATGGGCTGATGAACGACCAAATGGGCCAGTTTTGGACAGAAGGGAGGCTGGCGGGGGAGGGAGAACCTCCGTAGACACACACACACAGCTCGGAGAACACCCCCAGAGGGGGTAAGTTACTTTTTAAAAATAAATAAATAAAACTTGGGAGGCCCCCCCCCCCGCCGAATGGGCAGGGGAGGGTTCAGTCTGGGGTTGGACCGAAGAGGGGGTGGTTCAGTTTGACCCTGAATGGTCCAACGTCAAATCTGTTTGCACAGCCCTACTTCCAGGTGGGCTATGGGGTGGAGATTGACAGAGGGAGTGCAACTCTGTTGGTCCTTTTGGATCTCTTGGCAGCTTTTTATACTATTGAACATAGTATCCTTCTGGAGCGCCTGAGGGGATTGGGAGTGGGAGGCACTGTTCTGCAGTGATTCTACTCCTACCTCTTGGGCAGATTCCAGATGCTGTCCCTCAGAGACTGTTCTTCAAAAACTTGACTTCGCTATGGTGTCCCTCAGGGCTCCGTATTGTCTCTGATGTTTAACATCTACATGAAACCGCTGGGAGAGATCATCAGGAGATTTGTTGCAGGGTGTTATCAGTGTGCTGATGACACCCAAATCTTTTTCTCCATGTTAACATCATTAGGAGAAGACATAACCTCCCTAAATGCCTGCCTGGAGGGTGTGATGGGCTGGATGAGAGATAACAAACGGAGACTGAATCCAGATAAGATGTTGTTGTGCAGGGTCGGAACTCGAGAGATTATTTCGATCTGGATCTGCCTGTTCTAGATGGGTGTCACACTTCCCCAGAAGGAACAGGTACACAGTCTGGGGGTGTTTCTGGACACAAACCTCTCCCTGGTATTCCAGGTTGAGGCAGTGACCAGAAGTGCCTTCTGTCAGCTTCGGTTGATATGCCAGCTGCATCCATTTCTTGAAATAAACAACCTCAGAACAGTAGTTATTTGCCTTTGTGTGTAGTCTGGAAACTGCAGTTGCTCCAGAATGCAGCAGCCAGGTTGGTTCCTGTGTAATCTTGGAGATACCATATCACTCCTATCTTAAAAGATCTACACTGGCTGCTGATAAGGTTCCGGGCAAAAGAGAAGGTCTTGGTTATAAAGTCCTATACAGCTTAGGCCCTGGGTATTTAAGAGGACATCTTCTTCTCTATGAGCCCCACTGCCCATTGAGATAATCAGGAAAGGTTCAATTGCAGTTGCCACTGGCTCGTCCGGTGGCTACTCGGGGATAGGTCTTCTCCGTTGCTGTCCCAAGGCTTTGGGATGTGCTCACTGCTGAAATAGGAGCCTCTCCATCTCTTACAACTTTTTAAAAGGCAGTCAAGACACATTTGTTCACCCAGGCTTTTAATTAGATACTGTTTTAATAGTTTGGTTTTTAATAGTTTTAACATTGTTTTAAATCTTAAATTATTGTAATGTTCTAACCTTTTTATTTGTTGTATTGTTTTGTTGTAAATGCAAGAGACTTGCATTTTGTGTGGTATACAAATATGTTAATTAAATTAAATTAATAATAAATGTTCTCAAGCAGTGTGGTCTTGTGGTAGCAAGCATGTTTGTCCCATTAGCTAAGCAGAGTCCACCCTGGTTGCATTTGAATGGGAGACTATGACGTCATTCACACAATCAAAAACTGTGTTCTACCCGGATCTGAGAGCTGTGTGTGCTCACAATTTTCAGTTGTGTGGATACAAGACGAGAAAAAAAACCTGGGTAGAAGTGATTGTGTGGAAGCAAGGTAGGAGGAATACTTGAGTAGCTTTTCCTCCTAGAGCTGTGCGTGCTCACAATTTTCAGTTGTGTGGATACAAGACGAGAGAAAAACCTGGGTAGAAGCGATTGTTTGGATGCAAATTAGGAGGAAAAGCTACTCAAGTATTCCCCCTACCTTGCTTCCACACAGTCACTTCTACCTAGGTTTTTTTCTTACCTTGCTTCCACACAACCGAAAATTGTGAATACACGGCTTCCAAACCGAGGTAAAGCACATTTTTTTATTGTGTGAATGACCTCTTCATGTGTGAACACTGTAAGATATTCCCCTCAGGAGATGGGACTCTGGGAAGAGCATCTGTCTGCTTTCATGCAGAAGGTTCCAAGTTCCCTCCCTGGCATCTCTAAGATAGGGCTGAGAGAGACTCCTGCCTACTACATTGGAGAAGCCACTGCCAATCTGTATAGACAATACTGAGCTAGATGGACCAATGGTTTGACTCAGTAGAAGGCAGCTTCCTATGTTCCTATGGATAAATGCCCACTGTCATAGGTTCCTTCAGATGCAGATGCAACCACATGCAAATTTTCTGTAATGCAATGTCATGCAGCAGGAGACAATATATGAATGACAAAACTAAACAGAGAATGCCAGTTCCAGAGAAAGATCCAGGCATTTAAATGCAACCCTTCCACTCCATCCACTGACATCACATTAAGCAGATGTTTTCTGTTGTAAACCACCCAGAGACATAGGTTTTGGGCCGTATAAAAATGTTTTAAAAATAAAAAATAATAAAAATAAAGCGAAGGTTCTGTGTTACACAGTGGTTAGAGTTGTCAGACTAGGAATGGGCGACTCGGGTTCAATTAAATAAAATAATTCCAAATTCAGCCATTAATTTGGATGTCTTTGAGCTAATCACTGTTTCTCAACCTAACCTTCCTTATAGGAATGCTGTGAGGATAAAAGGAGCAAAGAACCAAGTGTGCTTCCCTGAAGGAAGGATGGAATATAAATGCAATGAATAAGGGTAGTTTCTAGATGCATGAAACTGTATCTAAAGGACACAGCAGTCAAGTACTTCCTTAACCTACATTTTCTTGTGCCTCTGTGCTAGTATAACCCTTGCTTAGGGAGAAGATGACATATATGATGACACACCTCTAATTTCTTTGTTGTTCTTGCATCTCATACAGGCTCTCCCTTTAACCCCCAGTACATCCTGATCAATGCAGTCAGTAATATCATCTGCATCATAACATTTGGTAACCGCTTTGAATACAATGATGCAGTATTCCTGAAGCTCATGCATTTGACTGAGGAGCTCATTAAGACACTCTCCAGAATCCTGCCCCAGGTAAATTCATGAGTCGGACTAAACAAGAAAATAAATCGGAGTCCTTCAGGATTCTCTCAGGCCTATCAAGGTAAAAAAAGTGCACAGAGGGCGGTTTGCTTAGGATGCCCTGAAACCTGGAGTCAACCCTGGGTTTGACAGGTAAGTGCACAAAACAGGACCTTGCCCCCACCCCACACACCACACCTGACTAGAGTACTGTCCAGAAGGAGTCCTCTTTAGCCAAGGTGGGTCTATCCATGAGGTGGACTGAAATGGTTGCCTCAGGCAGAGGAATTGTGGAAGTGGGGACCACAAAGTCTGACACTGCCATCCACCTGCCTTTGTCCACCTCTACCATCTGCTGCTGCTTCTCCTCTTCCACTCTCTGAATTTATGGAGGAAGAGGATAATGGAGTAGAAGATTAAGTGTGGAGGAAAGGTGAGTGGTGGGCTAGAACATTTCCTCCAGGAGATGCCCTTGCTCCCACTTCTCCATTTTCCACATTTCCTCTTCCTCTTGATGTACCACCCGAAATGTGGTTCTTTTCTGGGTCAGCGAGCCAAAGACTTCACCAGACAAGAAAGGATTCAAAGGCTTTATTTATTTGCTCTATAGTAAGCAAAGGTTCTGGTCGGCTAGTGCTCAACTCTAGAACGCCTGCTCTGTGACGCGGCAGTGTATTTATACAGGGAAGATAAGAAATAAGTTTTGTTTCTCAAGAAAAGATGAGCTCAGTTTCCCAACAGTGTAGATAAGACAGAAGAAATAGGTTTCACTTTTCCCCCAACAGCCCCTCCCGCCAATCATCTTCACAGTCAGTACTCTTCCACTAACCATCTAAGCGCATGCCCAAGCTTTCCTGCTTGCATGGCCGTTACAGCAAAGAAAGATAACAGCCCCTAATAAAATAATACTCCATAGCCCCGCCCCGCTCTTTGTGTGCTACATGCATGATCCTAAAAGCAAATGGCGTTACTGTGGTTCAGTTTATACATCAATCTCTCCTCTTGTTTGAACCAACCTAAATCTTTAGGTTAGCATTCATGCCCCGAACCTTGACTTGTTCACTGTACATTTGGGTTAACAAAGATTATAGAACAGTTGCATCACGCTCAGAGCTAGGTCGGGGCAAACAGTGTCTAAAAATTGTAAATAAAGCAGTTTTGCATTGGATACAGCAGACTATAACTAGAATACATATAATTGAAACAATCATGATAAAAATTCTTTGAACCCCACAAACTCCAATCAAGTAGCCAAGAGGTTAACCAGGCCCACATTTAGCAGCCACAAGAGCAGCCAATTAAAAGAAACATGCTGACTAGCATTGTCTGGTACAGTATCAAATAAGGGGTTACAATAACATTTCCCAATACACCGCATAAGGCAAGTACCAAAACTATAATAAATACAAAAACCATTACACATTTTCTTAATCAAAATCAGTCCCAAGATTGTCAGAAAGGTATAAGTTACCCCCAAGTTAACCCCTGCTAACTTGGCAAAGAGTCACCCCCTAATGTGGTGATTCTCTCTATTTAGCAGGGGGAGAGCAAATGGCCCCATCCACCCCCAGCACAGCACCACCAGTGACCACCGCCGGTGTCCATCCCATGCCCCTCCCCAGACTGTGAGCCCCCCGAGGACAGGGATCCATCTCATCCATGTATCACCTCCCTGTGCAATCGCCCCGAGCCATCCCCGGAAAGGTGGCACAGAAATCGAACCAACAATGACAACAATGACAACAACAACAATAATAACAATAATATAACATCCAGTCATCCTAAAACATGAATAGCATGTGCAGTCGCATTGGCCACCGGCTTCCTTAGATTTTACATTCTAATTCCTGGAATAAAATGATTAGGGACCAAACATATGAGGTCTGTGTTTGTGCAATGCAGAGCAGCATCTGTAGCTGCCCAAACTCCAATGTTTCTTACCCAAAAAGCATCCTGAATGATGGAGTTCACTAAGCTTGAACACACCAGCCACAGTCTTTAACACATGCTGAGACTGATTCTGACTACTATACCAGTCAGGATCTAAGGACTAAATAGTACATAGTGGCTATAAAAAAATGGATCAAATCACCCACCCACCCCTTTAGTGTCCTCTTGAGTCTGTCATGGCCAAAGGAAACCATGGAGAGCCCTAGAATTTAAAAACCAAGAGTCCTTGGTCTTGTCCAACGTTGCAGGATTTTAGCTATCCTAAATGTCCTTTAATCCACTTGTGTTGCTTTGGCTAGTTTGGCTAGTGTTCATAGACAAGCTCGGATGTCCATGTGTTTGGGAGCCTTGGCCTTGGCTTCCCCCTCATGGGCAATTTAAAATAATGTCTTACAATTCTAGAGAAAAATAAACAACAGAACAGAATACTTCAGCAGTTGGATATCTGGCTGGCCTGTTAGCCTTCAGGCATTCCTCAGGTATTTGGCATCAAATCTTTACCCACAGCACTCTGGGACACAGGAGGATCAGGAACAAGAAACCTGCATCATGGCATTTTCCTCGAACACAAGACAGGGCAGCTGATGGACATTCCGTCACCATTGGCCTGGACTGGAAATGCAGATGGGGACCCCCCTTAGTCAGCAGCTGTCGCTGATGGTGGTTAGCACAGCCTGTCACACTGCCGGTCCTTCTGGGGCAGGACCACTGTCCTCTGAAGGCTCTCTTGAGATCACCTCCCGGCAAAGGAACGCATGGAGCTAGGTGCCCCTTCCTTCACTTGCCTTAATGGGAAAGGCAGTTCAAGGCAATCCTGCTCATTTTAGAAAAAAAAGATAGACACGTGAATTCAGGGCCGTATCTAGGGTAGGGCAGGCAGGGCACATGCCCTGGGCGCCACTTGAAGGGGGGTGCAAATTCCTAAAAATTAATTTAAAAAAAAAAAAAAAAAGGCCACCAAAAACAAAATGGCCACCGTGCATGCTCAAATGGCCTCTGTGAGGCCCTAGGCCATGCCAGGCCTCACAGAAGCCATTTGAGCATGCACAGTGGCCATTTTGTTTTCAGCGGCCATTAAAAAAATATTTTTAAAAATGGCCACTGCACATGCTCAAATGGTCTCTGTGAGGCCCTAGAGACCAGCAGGGGGAAGGGGAACCTTTGCAGACGCCCCCCTCTCACGGCATATAGGAAGTGCCCCGAAGGGGTTCCGGTTTTAAAAAAATTAATTTAATATAATATAAGTCACTGTACACATATTCAGTTTAGCACTATGTACAGAGAATCAGAGCTTGTGACTACTGAGCTGAAGCTTATGAGCTAAGATTGTATTCATTTGTTCTTACTTTGCTTCTTGTGATAAGTGAGTTATATGTGATGTCTTAATAATATGGCTATTAATGGTGAGTTTGTCTTTGAATCAGTGTGAAATCCTTAGTATTAAGGCCCACTAGGAGTTTCTTGCTTTCTTTCTCTCATTTTAACTATCTTTCTGAAATACTAGAATATATTCCAAGCAGTGACACAGTTTACTCTGCATATCCTTTAATTATTTTCAGAGTATGTGGGAAAAGCCAAATTCTCCATTTATTTTTAAAACTCATGTAATAGTGATGCTACAATGCATAGTCAAGAATTAGACAGGCACTTCTGTTTAGTTTTCCAAGTACACCTCCACATAGTATTTGGGTATTTCATGAGCCCCAGCATACTGCAATTTGTAGTTGTCCAGCATTTTTTGGTCTGGCTACGTCCACTGCTAAATAGTTTTTGAAATATTAAAAGATTAACGAGCTTGACTTATATTTTCCAGCTGATATTATAGTAAAGTTATCTGGAAGATGGGTGTCAGATGTTTTGACAGGGGGCGCAATTTCAGTGTTTGCCCTAAGCACTATTTTCCCTAGATACGCCTCTGCGTGAATTACCAATTTCCCTCCCCTGGGTAGGGTCAGCGTACTGAGACTGAGTCCCTGGGTAGCCCAATACAATGGATAAAACCTGTGGCTATTCTCAACGTGATCTTTTGGCATTTTCTTTCCAATTCATGTTTTTGTTTTCCTGCTTGCCCTCTTTCCTCCCCCAAAGTCCAAAACAGGGGTAATATCCTCATTTGGGGCTTGTGACAGCTGCTGTGGTGGTGTTATAGGAAGGAAAGGCTTCACCCGATGAGCAATCTTGGGCAGGAGGCAAAAGCAATAAAAGTCAAAAGGAAAATAATGATGATGATGATGATGATGATGATGATAATGATGTTGGTGTTCATGTTCACCCCACCTTGTGGGTTTGTGACTTTGAAGAGACATTAAAAACCTGGCAGGTCGAACATAGTCTTATCACTCGAGAGGCCACAACATAAACTCCAGCACTTGAATTTCACAAAAGCCTTTTGGGTGAAACTGCTGATAAAGTCCTGTTCCCCTGTAGCCTCATACAGTCTCTTCTATATCCAGCTGTTCTTCCAAGAAGTCCAAAGCGGTGTACTACATACTTAAGTTTCTTCTCACAACAACCCTTAAAGGCAGGTCAGGCCATTAGCTGGCCCAGTGTCACCCAGCAAGTGTCATGGTCGAATGAGGATCTGGACTCGGGTTTCCCCGGTCCTAGTCCAGCACTCTAACCACCACGCTGGCTGCCAACAACTTATAGATTTCTGTCAGGGCAATCAATCTCCGTCCAGTGTACCTGACTTCATTCTCCATAAAAGGGTGATTCGTCAGTGACATCTGGCCTTTGGGATCTTCACCGTCCCCATCTCAGCCACGTGTAGATAGTGTTCCAGCTCTCCGTCTTCAGTCTCATCACTAGCAAGCTTGGTAGGGCAACAGTATCCACATAAAAACCTATGTAAAAAGGAACAGTCCCTGCCCCAGGCAAAAATACTATACTTTGTTGAAATAGGATTGAAATCTCTTTCACAAGGCCTAGAGTCTCATGAAACAAACAGGCTTCTTTAGTAAAAGATGTTATCAGAAAAATCTTGCAGAGGGGTGGAGCCTGTGATAAACACAATTTATTGTCTCTCATTCTCTTCCTTTTTAAATCCAGGGAACATTAGAAGAAAAGTGGCAGCAACTGTGTGCACCTTGGTGCACTGCTGGGTAAGGGGGACAGGCACACACACGGGTATGGAAAGGAGTTGTAGGCTGCCGGGAGTCAAACAGCATTTGCTTCCCCACCTCATTCATGCATGGCCATATCTTGGGCTGTCCCTGGGTCTGACTCACTTTCAGTAGAAGAGATGTTCCTTGTTCTTTAAAATTTAGCCTTCCATTGCATAAAGACTGTTAGATTCAAATTATTTGGACATTTGTTTGAGTGATATGAACTTAGTGAGACCCGGTTCGTAAGAGTGAGCGATCAGAGCAGGAGCCTGGGCAGCCGAATTGGCCGCCCACACGATTGCCAGCTCCGTGATGGAGCCGGCGGGGGCTGGGGAGCTCAGGGGCTGCGTGGCCCCCAGAAGCTCCAGTTTGCCCTGCGCGAGCTTTTCGCCTCCTCTCCGGGGGTCTACTCGTGAGTAACCACGGCGCGGAGCCGCACAGCGGCTACTCGCGATCTTTAAAACCAGGTTTGCAGAGCGCTCGCTCTGCAAACCTGGTTTTAGGGGAGGGGTAATTAGGCGGGTTACCCGCCTAGGAACCACCAGGCTCACAGCCAAGCTCGGTGGTTCACACGATGGGGCGAAGTCAGGCTAGCCTTCGCTAGCCTGATTTCACCCCATCGTGTGAATAGCCTCATTGTGTATTGGACCATTAAAGCTCTCGGGGGGGGGAGCTTTTTAATGAACTTCTAAATTGAGAAAGTACAGAATTCTAATGCATAACTACCAATTTAAATCTTCAAACTACCACAAGAGAAGAGGGGCTGAAATGGGGGTGGGGGGGTTCTTCTCTTCAGTGTGAAAAGATAGATAGATGGGAATGTTCTGTAATTTCACTTTCAGTCAAATGTTGGCTAAATGTTACCCTTAACATATAACATTTTTCTCTTATTACAACTATACCAGATTTTGGCTGCAGGATCCTGGTTGTCCTATATTCCTGGACCTCACCTTAAAGCTAGGAAACTCTACAAAGAGCTTAGCGTCATGCTAAGAGAGATTGTGAGTGAACATAAGAAAACCAGGGATCCCACTTTTTCAAGAAATGTGATTGATGCATTTCTGGAGGAGATAGAAAAGGTAGGGGGTAATTTTATGGATACAGGCCCTATGAACTTTATACAGTATTACAATCTTAACTGGTTAGTGATGGAGGAACCTTTGCCACCTACACCGAGCCAAGGACACAATATACCCCACTGGATACATTTTATAGAATCACAGAATATTAGAACTGAAGGGAACTTGGAGGTTCTCTAGTCCAACCCCTGCTCAGTGCAGGGATCTGGTACAACACTCCTAACAGATGGCCCCCCAGCCTGTGTTTGCAAACCTCTAGTGAAGGAGGGCTATACCATTGTGCAAGGCAGATTTTTTCATGTTCAAGCATCTCTAACAGGGCATTCCTTCTAATGTCTAGCCTGAATCTGCTTCCCAACCCTAACCAGTGAGAGTCAATGTTGTGCAGCAGAGCTAGGGAAATGTTGAGTGTAGTGATTCAAGAAATCAGGTAAGTTGTATTAGTTGTTATAGAAGGAAACTATAGCAATAGCAATAGCACTTACATTTATATACCGCTCTATAGCCGGAGCTCTCTAAGCAGTTTACAATGATTTAGCATATTGCCCCCCAACATTCTGGGTACTCATTTTACCGACCTCGGAAGGATGGAAGGCTGAGTCAACCTTGAGCCCCTGGTCAGGATCGAACTTGTAACCTTCTGGTTACAGGGCAGCAGTTTTACCACTGCGCCACCAGGGGCTCCCATGAAGTACTTACGGTAATATGGGGACAGTAAGCAACAAATTCTTCAGTCCTTCGCTTTTCTTTCCTCTCTGATATATATCTTGCAGGCTACTGAGAATTAGAACAATCTTTGCTAATACACAGTATTATCTTACCAGCATGATGCAATATTGTGGTATTTCCACATGAATGACCAGCTTGCTTCGTTTTCTTCAGGCCAAAGGGAATCCAGAGAGCAGCTTTAATGAGCAAAACCTTATTAATGTGATCTTTGATCTGTTTGCGGCTGGCACTGAAACCACTGCTTCGACTGTACTCTGGGGACTGTTGAACCTTGTCTGTCATCCTGAGGTTCAGAGTAAGTAATTAACATTGGGAGGGGGTGGAGGGATGTCTTAAAGGATTATCAATGGAAAGTCTTCCCTTTTGTTTTGAAAGTATATGGCACACCCTCTGCCTGTTACATTACTTATCCAGGCTCATGCAGACACCAGAGGTGCAACACGATATAACAGACAGATTTTCTCTCACTGACCATTCACACTCCTGGATGGAACCAAGCTGTGACTGTAATGAGAGCTCAGAGGGAGGCAGCTATTATAGGCTAAGACTAGTTTATTGTGTAACAGGAAGAGACAAGTTCAACAAGAAGTACCGGCAGGAAGAAGGGAAGGGCTCTGCCTCCAGTGGGGAAACCAATAGCAAATGCTTGCGCCACCTACTGGCTGGACATATTAGAGCAACATTTCCACACAGTGATAGTCCTTCAAGAAAGACTTATCTTTCCCTCTCCCTTTACAGAGTAAGGAGTAAAAGTTGGTAGTCTGTGAGAAAGGTTTCAGTGTGAGGATTTTCCATGAGGTAACTCAAAAGATTATGTCACCTAAGCAGTGGAGTCATGAGGTATCACCCAAGGATAGGGTAAAAGTGATCACGTGCTAAAGTTAGAAGTTCAGAATGCAGGGTTAACTGCTATGTGGGCCAAACAAAAATGATTTCAAAAATTCAGTTCTTTGCTACAGTAAAACTGGATCATAGTTGGGGATAACCTAGAGGAAACAGCTTCATCCCTGTAATGTTGGGGGTCAGACTGGATGATACGCCTCTTGTGTGATTGTGGCCTTTATGTATGATTTCTCTAATGCAGATTGCATGCAGGTGTGCTCTAGATCAGGATCTCTGCACAGGGAGGAAGGCTTTAACCCTTTGCCGCCACCACAGTGGAGTGCCTCCCCAAGGTACTTCCCCTAGTGGAACATGCCTCCAAAAGATGCTATTAGCCCCAGGAGAAAAATCCGCATTGGTACCAATGGGAGCTTTTCTCCTAGGGATTTTTACCCCAAGACATAAAAGACCTTGTCATGAGGAGTTGGTTCTAGGGGTGTGCAATTCGGATTTTCGGTGATTCGGTTCAGGACCCGAACCGAATCACCCCTGTTTTGTTTTGTGCCCGAATATGGGCCACCCAAATCACCCTCGATTCGGTTCGGATTCGGATTTAACCCAAATCCGAATCTGAATCGATTCGGGGGGGAAAGGGCCCAGGGGCAAAATTTTTGGTTGGGGTGGTAGTGCCCAATGGGTGGAAGCTACCACCCCAATTTCAGGGGGATTGGGCAAAGGGCTGATTTTTGTGGAATATTTGAAGTTTTAGTTACTTTGGGGCAATTCGGGGGCATAGCATGGGATCTGGGCAAAAAGAGTGGGGTGGGGTGGTAGTGCCTAATGGGTGCAGACGACCACCCCAATTTCAGGGGTATTGGGCAAAGGGGTGATTTTTGGGGAATTTCTGAAGTTTTTGTGTCTTTGGGGCAGTTTGGGGCAGAAAGTGGGGCCTGGGGCAGAAGAGTGGGGTGGGGTGGTAGTGCCTAATGGGTGGAGGCTACCACCCCAATTTAAGGGGGATTGGACAAAGGGGTGATTTTTGGGGAATTTTTGAAGTTTTTGTGTCTTTGGGGCAGTTTGGGGACAGAAAGTGTATCTGCCCCAAAAGGGTGGGGTGGAGTGGTAGTGCCTAATGGGTGGAGGCTAGCACCCCAATTTCAGGGGGATTGGGCAGAGGGCTGATATTTTGGGAATTTTTGAAGTTTTGGTTTCTTTGGGGCAGATTGGGGGCCGAAAGTGGATCTGCCCCAAAAGAGTGGGGTGGGCTGGTAGATAGTGCCTAATGGGTGGAAGCTACCACCCATCCCCAATTTCAGAGTGATTGGCCAGAGGGCTGGATTTTGTTGATTTTCTGAGGTTTTTCTTCATAAAGTGCAGTGTGGTAGATTGATTCATTCAATATTCATAGTAAGTGAGAGTGTGAAAAAAGTGAAAGTGGGGTCATGAGAGTTCTTTACTTGAAAAAAATCTCATTTGCTATCATTGAATGAGAATTCACACCTCAGAAGTTTTTCTGAAGGGATGTTATTCCCTTATTTTCTGAGGTGTGAATTCTCATTCAATGATAGCAAACGAGATTTTTTTCAATTAAAGAACTCTCACGACCCCACTTTCACTTTTTCACACTCGCATTTACTATGAATATGGTAAATGAATCAATCTACCACAAAGCACTTTACGAAGAAAAACCTCAGAAAATCAACAAAATCCAGCCCTCTGGCCAATCACTCTGAAATTGGGGACGGGTGGTAGCCTCCACCCATTAGGCACTATCTACCAGCCCACCCCACTCTTTTGGGCATATCCACTTTCTGCCCCCAATCTGCCCCAAAGACACCAAAACTTCAAAAATTCCCAAAAAATCAGCCCTCTGCCCAATCCCCCTGAAATTGGGGTGTTAGCTGCCACCCATTAGGCACTACCACTCCACCTCACCCTTTTGGGGCAGATACACTTTCTGTCCCCAAACTGCCCCAAAGACACAAAAACTTCAAAAATCCCCAAAAAATCACCCCTTTGTCCAATCCCCCTTAAATTGAGGTGGTAGCCTCCACCCATTAGGCACTACCACCCCACCCCACTCTTCTGCCCCAGGCCCCACTTTCTGCCCCAATCTGCCCCAATCTGCCCCAAAGACACAAAAACTTCAGAAATTCCCCAAAAATCACCCCTTTGTCCAATCCCCCTGAAATTGGGGTGGTAGCCTGCACCCATTAGGCACTACCACCCCACCCCGCTCTTTTTGCCCAGATCCCATGCTATGCCCCCAAACTGCCCCAAAGTCACTAAAACTTCAAAAAATCCCCCAAAATCGGCCATGAGCCGAATCACCCGAATTTTTCAGCCCCGAAATTCAGGTGATTCGGCTCGACCCCGAAAAATATCGGGGGACATCGGGGGTGATTCGGTTCGGCCCCGAATCACCCGAAATTGCTCTTTTCTGGCACAGATCGATCTGTGCCCGAAACTTTTTGCGCAACCCTAGTTGGTTCTAGTATGCTGAATTGATTTAGAATTTTTATTTCTCTCAGCGTTATTTTATTTCGCTGACACCATTTAAAGTTTCCGTATGAATATACAAGATCTCTGGATCTATGTATGTAAAGGTTTCCTGCAGAGGTAATGTGGTGTCGTACGCATGGAGGTACAAACTCGCAGATTTTTTTCAAGACGAATACAATAGAAGTTTATTAATTAAAACTTCTGTTGTTAGCATAGGTCTCTACTTAGAAAGTAGGATAGTTTACTTGCTTAGTTACAGGACTTCTGTTTTGACTGTTACAGAATATTTTCGTACCCTTCAGGCATATACAACTTATATAAGAATCTTGCTTTCTAAACTCTTTCTCTTTGCAGTTCTCCTTTAAACACATATTATACAGGACAATAATTTGTTCCCCTTCCCCCAGCCTTTTCACTAGGCTGTATATCAGACACTTTTACACAATGAACCAGTGGCCAGGGGTGCTTTCTATCAGCTTTGATTGATACTTCAGCTGCATCTGTTTCTTGAGATAAACAGCCTCAGAACAGTAGTACATATGCTGGTAACCTCTAGACTTGACTGCAGCAATGCACTCTATGTGGGGCTGCCTTTGCACTTCGTCCTGAAATTGCAGTTGGTACAGAATGTGGCAGCCAGATTGGTCATCGCAAAGAGACCATATTGCTCCTAAATTAAAAGAACTACAATGGCTACCAATAGGTTTCCGGGCAAAATACAAGGTGCTGGTTATATTGCCTATTGAGATCATCTGGAGAGGTTTGTCTGTTGTTGCCACCACTTCATCTGGTGGCTACACAGGGATGGGCCTTCTGTGTTGGAGCCCCAAGATTCTGGAATGCACTCCCTGCTGAAATAAGATCCTCCCCATCTCTGACAGCTTTTTAAAAGTCTTTAAAGACACACTTATTCACCCAAGATTTTTAGCTAGACTTATGGTTTTAATTTGTTTTTTAATTTGTTTTATGTTGCTGTAAACCGCCCTGAGATGGAAGTTTGAGTGGTTTACAAATCTCTCTCTCTCTCTCTCTCTCTCTCTCTCTCTCTCTCTCTCTCTCTCTCTCTCTCTCTCTCTCTCCTGGAGTAAAATGAAGCTAGAGAGTAAATTACACTGATCAAGACATATTCTGAATAAACCATTTAGCTTCATCGAATATTATTTTGTAAACTCCAACAGCTTCTGCAAATGGGGGCGGGGGAGTCAAAGAAAGTGGAAAAATGTTTCATCCACCATTATAAACAGCAATAGTAATGCTAGTAAAATGCCCCAGTGCTGCCCCATATGCATGCACTTGGTGGTGTAGCAGGGAATTGATGCCTGTTCTTAAGGCTTGGGGTTGGACAGGACCGGAAAGCTTTTCCCTTGCACACAAACTTCAGCCCTGTTTCCCCTACTCCCAAACAGGGACTGCGCCTGAGTTTGTAGCTGAGAAATAAGGGAAGCAATGAAGCTCTTCTCATGACCAGGGGATACCGGGCTAAAGGAACCTAGCCCGATTTCCCTTGGTCGTCTGCTGCCACGGGAGCCATGTGGCTCCCGCCAGCAAACCTCAAAAACGACACCTCCCCTTAAACAAAGTTAGCGGAGCAAGCGCTCCGCTAACCCCATTTTGTTGATCATGTGCTGCCGCAGCGTGGCTCGACACCATGGCAACACACAAGGAGACCCCCGCCAGGAGGCTGAAACAAGCCTCCTGGCCTCAGTGGGGACTCTCCCCAAGAGAGGGGCATCATGAAACTTCCTGGGGCTGGCTGGCCCCAAAATCCCACCCTGCCAGCTCCATGACGGAACCAGTTGTGTGAAGCGCCTCAACGACTAACAAAGCCTTGGTCTCACTTGCCTCTTATCTCCCTTTGGCTGCTATGCCTATTAAGAGGTGGCTTTGGTCAAGAACCAGAAGCTCTTCTTCTTGCATGGCACTATCGTAGGTTCTGCTCCCATCTAAAGTTTCTAATCAGAGTCAATTTCTGAAACATTGGTAGCTTCTGATTTTGGCCTTTTGTGTACATCAGAAAACTGAAGGTTGGCATGAATTGAAACAAGGGTCTCTACTCTTTACGGTATCATGCAGCTTTCCTTATTGATTTGGTAGAGTCCCTTTTTTCTGTTCCCTTTTCTGATAAACAATTATTCTTGTTTTGACCCTCTTTTTGCCTGTAGGAAGAAAACAAATCTTTAAAAATTTGTTGTGTGAGTTGCTAGAGTGGTCATTTTTCATCTTTAATTCTTGGATCTTGAGAAATTATGCCTCTAAGCAGGGGGCAAACATGTCTCTAATGCAGTGGTTCTCAACCTGGGGCCTCCAGATGTTGCTGAACTACAGCTCCCATCATCCCCTGCCACAATAAATTGGCATGGTCCTTGAGATGAAAATAGGGGATTTCCAAGTCTGTTCCTGTCCCCCCGCCCCCTGTGAAATGTTGGATGGCGTAATATGTTTGCTTGTTTCTTGGTTTGTTGTATATTTCCAAACCAGCATCGAGTTTTGTTTACATGCTCAAAAAACTAAAGGAAACTGATGCAGGTGAAAGGGTTTGAGAAAGTTACATGTATACAGGTTTCAGGAATTGTAATTAGCTAGTGTTATAGGTTATCATATGCATTTTTTAAAAAGCATTTTGAGAGAGTAATAGGTAGTTTAAATCATATTTTATAACTTTGCCCTCACTCTTCATTATAAAAGAAAAAAATTATAAGATTTTTTAAATGTCCTACAATTTCCCATTTTTCCATCAGAAAAATCCAAAAACTGCCTTAGAACATTAAAAAATATGCTTTTTGTTACAATGCTCCCGCCCCCCGCCACCCTCCAACCTTCCACTTCTCTAGTGATAATATGGGAGGGATTGAAAGGAAAGGCGTTCTGGAGCTTCAGTGATCATGACTGGGATCTAATTAGTGTGTGGAGAGCTAGAGAAGGTAGAGGATAGAAAGCAATCAAAACTTCCTACTAGACAAAACATTGTGGGGTGCGACAAATATGTACAGGAAGAGGGCAGGCAATTCACCAGACTGGGAGGTGAATTATAAGTTTTGAATTTGTTGGGGGGTTTTGTGAGTACTACACCTGAACCAATGTGATGGTCAAAGTGTTGTCTTCAAAGGGCCTCTTCTATCCTCCTGATCTGTTTATATATATCTCCTTCCTAGGAGCAAGTGAGGTGGAGGGTTTAGGTTCAGGGGTGGAGCTACAACTGAGCAAGAGTGTCCAATGAACACGGCCCTCCACTAGGGAGCGCTGTGCCCAAATTTCCTACATTGAAAGTGGGAAACTCAAAAATATTAACAGATTGTGAATGCCTGGACAGAAATATCTGAAATTTCACATGGTTCCTACATGGTTATATCATTAAATGATTGATTTTAAAAGATTTTTTAAAAAAATGTTTTTAAACACTTTAAAAAATGTATTAAAAGTACACAGGTGGACTGATCTTGAACTTCCATGTATTTAATGCTACCATCATGTTATACCCTCATATGAATTTTGAGAACTTCCAGCCAGTCTGGAATGATAACATGGGGTTGAAAAAAGAAAAGAAAAGGTGGCTGCTACTCTTTTTATATTATGGTAAGAAGCAATTTCCTGCAAATGATGCTTGAATGGTGGACAGAGTAGAGGATTCAATTTCAGAACCTTTTGTAACTTTCTGCCATGAAACAAAGCAGTTACGACACTTGTAAACAATTTTAGAAACTTTAAAAAAAATCATAAAAATCAATGAGTGAACCAATATCCTTGAAATCTACACTTTCATCATATGATAGCATTGGATGTTTAATTTAACTTAATACCATGTCAAATTTCAGAGCTTTATGCCCAGTTATTAATCTTTACGGGAGTTATTAAGGTATTTGAGTTTCCCACTGATCCCTATGGGGAAATCATCCAATGGTCCATGTTCAATTCTTGCACAAAGACTCCTTCAGAGATTGTTATGCCACTGGCTAGGTTGTTGTACTTGAATATTTCAAAACCATGCTCAGCCATAACACTCCCTGAGTGACCACTGGCCAATGTTGCTGAGAAACTTAAGAATACCACACTGAGCTACTTGGAGGAAGGCTGTGGTTGATATCTAATAAATGAATAATACTGAATTAATTAACATTTCCAGAAAGAGTTCAGGAAGAAATTGATAAAGTGATTGGAAGGGCCAAACCACCCATGATGGACGACCAGCAGAAGCTGCCTTATACTACTGCTGTGATACATGAAATTCAACGTTTTGCTGATATTTTACCTATTACATTTCCTTATATAACACACCAAGATATTGAAGTTGGCAAGTTTGTCATCCCTAAGGTATTTGTCATCCCTGGAAAAGGTATTTTTAGGAAACCATTCACAGTTGCTAAATCATTTAAGTCCAGATTCTGGTAGGTTGGTTCAGGTTTTTTACCTATTGATTTTATTTACAAGTTTTATAAAAGTTGTTGTAATATATACAGAAAAAATATAATAATTTTTTAAAAATACACTGTACTGTAACTGGCAAATTTGAGTGGGATCTGCAGTCTTCTTCCCAGGCCATTGTTGATCTGACCTATTCTGCCTTTTCCCACAGCACATCTCTTTTGGGCTCAGTTAATTTTCTGGCTCTGAATTCTGCCAGGAGGTGATCCCAAAAACTTAAAGCAAATACCCACTCTCTTTGCAGCTGTTTGGGAGATTTGTCATGAAGAGGATGTTTCTCCATTCTCTTCACTGGTGTCTGGAATGATGAGGAATATGTCCTCTCTATACCCACTTGTGTAAATAACTGTAACTGTAAAGGAAATGGTCTTTGGAGATGTATCAATCTTTCTGTAAAAGCAGCATATCATTTGCTTTATTTTGTTTATACTGCATAGTCATAAAAGTTTCAGATATAATAAGAAGAGGCGTCTTACTTCTTCTTTTTATGCCATCATAGGAAACCATAGTCTTCAGTCATCTGTCTTCTGTGCTGAGGGATGAATCCATGTGGGAGAAGCCACACCAATTTTATCCAGAGCATTTCCTGGATGCAAATGGACAGTTTGTGAAGCGAGAGGCCTTCCTGCCCTTTGGTGCAGGTAAATCCAAGGGAAGGGTAATTGGAATATAGAGGAAAAGATAGCATAGTTTTTCTTGCTCTTTTCAAAATGGGGTGGGTGTCCAAAGTAATGTTCGTGATCATGTCACTGCTCTGTATACTCAAGGGCTCTTTGTTGTATCAGGTGATTAAAGCATGTATCTAATTATTTAGAGTACAGGTGGCAATTCCCCAAAACAAAATATTTTGCTTCCCTTACTTGCAGGTCGCCATGCCTGTCCTGGAGAACAGTTGGTTAAAATGGAACTCTTCATCTTCTTCACTACCCTCCTGCAGCATTTTACTTTTCATATTCCTGAGAACTCTCCCAGGCCCAAGGGAGATAGGGTGTTTGCCCTAACAGTTTTTCCTTCTCCCTTCGAGATTTGTGCCATTCCTAGATAATATTTCCATGATATCTCTTGCCCAGTCTGTGCTGGCCTGAGAGTTGACAGCAAAGGGAAATTTGGAGAAATGGTAGGTGTAGATTAATCATTGCATTGCCCTGTTGTGAACGCCATTTAACTCTTAAATACCAGTGGCTGCTCAGGACAAGAATATGTTTTTCAATGTGGGATGGGAACAAACTCCAGAAATGTGATAAATAAATATATTTCTATCTCACTCAAAATGCTCTTGTGTTCAATAAATAAGATGCATTAGGAGTACCGTTTATAGAAAGGCTTCTCTTCTCCCACCTATGTTTCAGACACTTGGTTATATTTTAGTAAAACTGAATTAATAATTGAATTAATAATAATTAAAATTATTAATTATAGAATCAAATTAATTATCAAAATTGAATTATTATTATTGTTGTTGTTGATGTTGTTGTTGTTGTTGTTGTTTACACAGTCAGACAAGTGTTATTGACTGGTTTGTTTTATCCAGGCATCGAGTCCTTCCCAAGGACCTGGGATGCCAGAATTTTATTGTCAATGGTTATAGATATCGTCGCAGAATATAGGCTGTTCCCAGTAAAGCTGCATTTTGTAATTGGCTGATGGTGATTTCTGTGGCCTCTATGGTGTTGAGGTGCTCTTCAAGGTCTTTTGGAACTGCACCCAGGGCGCCAATGACCACTGGGATTATTTGGGTCTTCTTCTGCCACAGCCTTTCAATTTCAATTTGCAGATCTTTGTATTTGGTGATTTTTTCTATTTCTTTTTCTTCTATTCTGCTATCCCCTGGTATTGCTATGTTGATTATTTTGACTTGTTTTTCTTTCTTCTCGACTACAGTGATATCTGGTGTATTGTGTGGCAGATGTTTGTCTGTTTGTAGTCGGAAGTCCCATAATATTTTTACATCTTCATTTTCTTCAACTTTTTCAATTTTATGGTCCCACCAATTCTTGGCTACAGGTAACTTGTATTTTTTGCAGATGTTCCAGTGTATCATCCCTGCTACCTTGTCATGCCTTTGTTTGTAGTCAGTCTGTGCGATCTTTTTACAACAGCTGATGAGGTGGTCCACTGTTTCATCTGCTTCTTTACAAAGGCGGCACTTGCTGTTTGTTGTGGATTTTTCGACTTTTGCTCTTTTGCATTTGTTCTTAGTGCCTGTTCTTGTGCAGCCAGTATTAAACCCTCTGTTTCTTTCTTCAAGTTGCCATTCTTAAGCCATTGCCAGGTCTTGGTGATGTCTGATTTTCCACTTATATTGTGCAAATATTGACCATGCAGGGGCTTATTTTTCCATTTTTCTGCTCGGTTCTTGACTTGTTCTTTCTTGTAGGCCTGCTTTCTTTCATTGGTGTTGAATAGTTTTGCGTTATTGACCATTTGAAGTGCATCTTCTTCACTGTCCTTGATATATTCTTCAAGGCCTCTTTTCTCCTCCTCTACTGTTTGTTGGACTTGCAGCATTCCTCTTCCACCTGAGCTGCGAGGGAGGTATAGCCTATCGACATCACTGCGGGGGTGCAGAGCATGATTGATGGTCATGATTTTCCTGGTCTTATAATCTAGCGTCTCTAGCTCTGCCAGGGTCCAGTCTATTATTCCTGCAGTGTATCTGATAACAGGTATAGCCCAGGTGTTTATGGCTTGTATGGTGTTCCCGCCATTGAGTTTGGACTTATTATTATAGTAAAATATATGTTTCTGTTTCTTAAGAGTGGAAGAGTGACCCTATGGAAGTGGGTCACTAGGACTCTCCCCACAGGTCTAGCCACAATTGAGCATGGAGTCGGGGGAACAAATGTCCTGTAGCTGCCGGTGCTCAAGCACCGCCAGCAAGCCCCCACCCCACTGCCCATTTCAGCAGTTCTTGCACCCCTGCTACCAGGTGCTCCTTTCAATACTGATGCGCTGTCTGATACTGGCTCTGTTCTTCCTCCAGCTTGGCGCATGGCCCCTAACAATTCCTCACACTCCCTCCCAGGCTTCCTTGCAGCCAGGAAGTATCACCCTGCCACACATGTGAAAAAGTGCTTGGAGCTACACGCCATGCTGGAAGAATACAGTAGGCATGGCATGGCATGGCATGGCATGGCATGCCAATTAAAGTGAGTCCACAGCAGTGGACATACAGTCAGGAAGCACTGCCTGTGCCCCCATACATGTGAAGTTGTCCCACACCTTCAGCATGGAGCCCCACCAGAATACACTGGAAGCAAGACTTGGGGGGGAAAGCCACAATTTTATCAATAAATTCAAATTGGATTTTGCTGCCGGAAAACCTACACCCAGGCTGTGCAGGACTAACCTATGCCATGGTTGGACAACATAGCCCTTCCCCAGCCTGATGGGCGACACACTCTGGCTCAGAACCTGTCATCAGTTCAATGCTGATATCTGTCCCTCGTGGCCAACCAAAGGGTCAGGGCTGTTTTGTGGACTTCACGCATCCAAGCCACACAGCTTTTGAATATGTGACATCCTTGAAGCAGGTGAGCGTGTGAAATGTAGGTTTTAGGGTTTTTGTGCAGGTTTTATTCATTGAGGTAGGTTTTGTTTAGGGGGAAAAATCTTCCTTGCTTTCTTCTTTATCACACAGTTCTGTGCTTTACACAAAATATTAAAAAAACTGGGTCACAACATTTTATAGAAATGTAACAGCCACTTGCTCTTGTATAGACACAAAGAGGTTATTCTCTCACACAGGGGGAACTGGGCTAAGGAAGCCCAGCCTATTTTCCCCTGCATGAGAACCACTGGGAGCTGCTCGGCTCCCGGCGGCACCACGGTGGCAAGCCCGCCTCTGAAGCCCACCTTCAAAATGAGGTTGAGTGAGCAAGCGCTCCCTTAACCTCATTTTTTGGATCGACTGCCAGCCCCAGCTGCACTTGCAAAGTGCATTATGGGAGTTCTGGGGTCAGAGCAACACACCCTGGCTCTTGACTCTCTGCACTGCCCAAGGGGGCAGCTGCACATCTGGGCATGAAATCTCCACACCCAGACCGGCTGCCCAGATTGGTAGATAAGAATTTCACAGCTTCCTCCCGACTCACCCTGTAGCCCTTTCTCACTGTTCATGCGAAAGGGCCCAAGTCTCAGTTCTTTCTTTCATCACTTATTTCTCAGTGGTGACTGTGTGGGCCTTAGGGTGGTTGAGTATGCTGTGTTTTGAGGATAATTGAAGTTGTAGATGTTTCTTAGGCTTTACTGAACTTTTGCACATGTTGCCACCAGGAAAAATAAACTATAAAGCCTCCATAATACTTTAGACTCATTTCAGTCTCTCACTAGACCGGGTCTCACGATCAGTGAGACCCAGTTTAGGGCGCTGAGTGGGCAGGGAGCCCTGGGCGGCTGGGGCGGCTGCCCACACGATGGCAGGCTCCGAGACGGAGCTGGCGGGGGCTGGGGAGCTCGGAGGCCGCGCAGCCTCCGGAAGCCCCAATATGCCCTGCATGAGCGCGCAGGGCATACTGGGGAGACCCCCGAGCCGGGAGGCTGCTTTTAAGCCTCCCGGCCGGGGGTCTACTCACGACTAGCCACACCGCAGCTACTCATGAGAAGGGGCATATCTAGGGTGTGGCAGGCGGGGCACATGCCCTGGGCGCCACTTGATGGGGGGCGCCATTTCTTAAAATTAAAATTTTTTTTAAAAGGCCACCAAAAACAAAATGGCCACTGGGCATGCTCAAATGGCCTCTGTGAGGCCCTAGGCCATGCCAGGCCTCGCAGAGGCCATTTGAGCAAATGTGGTGGCCATTTTGTTTTCAGCGGCCATTTTAAAAATATATATTTAAAAAAATGACCGCCGCACATGCTCAAATGGTCCCTGCAAGGCCCTAGAGGCCAGCAGGGGGAGGGGGAACCTTTGAAGACCCCCCCCCCGGCCTTTAGGAAGCCCCCTGAAGGGGCTACAGGTTTTTTTTAATGTAAGTCACTGTACACATATTCAGATTGGCACTATGTACAGAGAATCAGGGCTTGTGAATACTGAGCTGAAGTTTATGAGCTAGGATTGTATTCATTTGCTCTTACTTTGCTTCTTGTGATAAGTGAGTTAAATGTGATGTCTTAATAATATGGCTATTAATGGTGAGTTTTTCTTTGAATCAGTGTGAAATCCTTAGTATTAAGGCCCACTTGGAGTTTCTTGCTCTTTCTCACATCTTAACTGTCTTTCTGAAATACCAAAATATATTCCAAGCAGTGACAGTTTACTCTGCATATCCTTTAATTATTTTCATAGTATCTGGGAAAAGTCAAATTCTCCATTTATTTTTAAAACGTATGTAATCGTGATGCTACAATGCATAGCAGAGAATTAGACAGGCACTTTTATTTAGTTTTTCCAAGGACACCACCACATAATATTTGGGTATTTCATGAGCCCCAGCATACTGAAATTTGTAGTTTTCCAGCATTTTTTTGGTCTGGCTACGTCCACTGCTTAATAGTTTTTGAAATATTAAAAGTTTAACAAGCTTGATTTGTATTTTTCAGCTGATATTATGGTAAAGTTATTTGAAAGATGGGTGTCAGATGTTTGGACAGGGGGCACAATTTCAGTGCTTGCCCTAAGCACTATTTTCCCTAGATACACCTCTGCTCACGAGCAGATAGCCCAGGTTTGCGGAGCACTCGCTCCGCAAACCCGGGCTAAGGGGCGGGCTACAGGAGCTAGTTAGCCACTCCAGAACCACCGGGCTCGGCTGCAAGCCCAGTGGTTCTTACGATCACAAAAATCAGGCTAGGATTTTCTTAGCCCGATTTTTGTCATTGTAAGAATAGCCCCACTGTGTGGCAAGCTCAATAAAGTTAGTTTATTGGAAGGTGCAAAAGATCCCAATTTTGAGAGGGTCACCTCTCCCTTCTTCAGGTGGGTGTGCAGATTGAAGTGAGCCACGCAACTCCCCAATCCCATTACTTAAATATGTGGGGTCACATCTTCATGGTTCTTTTCAGACCGCAGGGCTCCCGGCCAGCTTCAGGGAGGGAAGGGGCTGGCAGGCTATCACAAAAACGGGGTTAGGAGAGTGCTCGCTCTCCTAACCTCATTTTAGAGGGTGGCTACACAGGTGGGTTTGCACCAAGGTGCTGCCAGGATCGGGCCCGATCCCAGCGGTACACACAAACAGACAAAACCAGGCTGGGCTTCCTTAGCCCGTTTTTGCCTGCACATGTGAATAGCTTCATTGTTTTCTCTCTAACCTCGTTTCATCACGGTAGCTAATCCTCTAGTTTTAATCTAGCTGGAGGTACTAGGCAGGAATGCCCCCTCTCCCCATCACTCTTCAATATATCCTTTGAACCCGTAGCTATTGCTATTAGGCAAAGCCAAACAATGAAGCTATTCTTACTCGTAGCGAAAACCGGGCTAGGGAAGCCCAGCCTGGTTTTTTGCTGTGCGTAAGAACCACAGGGCAGCGCAGCAGCAAGCCCTATAAAGTAGCCTGCCGCTTAACCCAGGTCTTGGGCGCGAGCACACCCAAACACCGGGTTAATTGATCATGTGTCTGCTGCAGCACACTCGGGGGGGGGGGTTTCCAATAATGAACTGAGCACTCGTGTAGTGCTTTATTGGGGCTCCAGGGGGCTGGGCACTTCCCTGCGCCCAACTCCTGGAGCTTCATTCTCTGGCATTTGTGTGGGTGAAGAGGATCTTAAGCCTGATTATATGCAGATGATGCCTCACTTTTCTTATCTAATCCCGTGGCATCTCTCCCTCCACTGATTGCTTTGATTACCAATTTGGGAGTCTATGAGGCTATACAGTGAATTACCTAAAGTGCTTCTTGCCTTGCTTCTTGGTGCAGCTTCTAAAAGATCCTCTATTGAATATGTGGGGCTTTAAATGAACTGACAGCCATTTTAAATATCTTGGCCTACTAATTCCTAAGGAACTTAAATAGTTGTTCAAACTTTGGAAGCATTGGGAAAGGCTCCAATTTAGTCTTTGGGGGAAATTAATATCCTCAAATATTATATTGGTCCTAGATTTATATATTTGTTACATTGTCTAACTACATAATCCTCTTCATTATTTAGAAAATTTGATGTTTTCTTTAGATCCTTTTTTCTTTTGTGGAGAAAACAAGCAACCTAGAATTTTCTATTTTAAAAACTGCAGTTTTTCAAGGGAGCAACTAACAGTAGCCCTATCCTTAGGCTGGGTAGAGGTAAGCAGTATACATGATATTTTGTTAAATACAACATTTACCACTGAAGAAGACTCAATTAGAGTTGAAATGTGTCTGGCAACAGGATATCCATGAACAGATGCTGGCAAAACTATGACATGTTATCCCTCAGCTAAAACAAGACACTAGGAAGATTGACTTGGACTTCTCCCATCTTATTGCTGAGTTTTTGGACTATTGGACTTCTTAATTTGATATAGCGACCATCTTAATTACTATGTTGTATGTGTATATAGATATAGTTTTATTGATTGCGTTTTATAACTCCTTACATAATTGAACAGTATACCCTAAGGGAATAGTTTTATTATAATTATACTAAAATATATGTATACATCTGGATTCTCTTTTGATGCCGAAACCGCAGAATAACCATTGCTGACAGACCTGTATGCTGGTTGACTTGGGCCAATAACGTGATCTTCTTCTTATTCCGACTGAAATCTTCTATTTCTATCTTCAGACCATTTCATGTGTTACAAGATAAATAGTTTAAAACCTAGTGCTGCCTTGCAATATATCCAGATAAATCTCTAGCATTTCTAAATGGCCTGATGTTCTTAGTGCATTTGACATTTCAGAAATAATTAAATGTTATCGTTCTATTGCAGGGTCCAATCATGCTCATAATACACTGTATAATTTTGTTAGAACCCATGCAGCAGTCTCACTTGATTCTGAAAAAGCTAAATGGAGTTTAGAATTGAATGTACTTATTTTACAGCACCAATGGAATCTGATTCTTGGTGCAACTGCTAAGTATCATATGATCTGAGGCTTAAATTTATTCAATTAAAAAAATTAGTTTTTCACTCATATTGGACCTTGCTCAGATTCCATGAATTGGGTATTAGGGAATCAGATAACGGCTGGAGGTGTGGGGTGGGAGAGGTGGGCTTGTTTGTTTGTTCGTTTGTTTGTTCATTTGTTTATCAAATTTGTTCATCACCCCAAGCATCCGTCTCTGGGCAGTTTACAACAATATAAAACAGGTTAAAACATAGTTTCTTAACCTTGTGCCTCCAGATGTTGTTGGACTACAACTCCCAGAATCCCCAGACATGGCCTTTGTGGCTGGGGATTCTGGGAGTTGTAGTCCAACAACATCTGGGGGCCCAAGGTTAAGAAACCCTGGGTTAAAACACAGAAAATAAAAACCTTAAAACAAATTAAAAACCACAGTCAAATTAAAAGTTTGGTGAAGAGATAAGTCTTTAAGTATTTTTAAATATTGTCAGAGATAGGGAGGCTCTTATTTCATCAGGGAGCACATTCCAAGTCTCGGGGCAGCAACAGAGAAAGCCCATCCCTGTGTGGCCACCAGGGCACTTTCCAGATTAACCCTTACCACAGTGTCACTATGGATCTGCAAAGTGTGCTTCCGTATTGCCTGTGTATCAACATCGCAGTCCCTATGCTGGCATTTCCGATGCCTTGTTTCAGGTTTTATTGCTCTGTTATAGTCTTACAACATTGTAAAAATAGCTGTATTTTTCTGTTTTAGGGAGTTTCAGGCAAACTAGAAAAGACTGCACTCCCTGCTGGTGGATTTGTGCAACATCCTTTAATTATGTTGTCAATTTGATCCCATCAAGCCAAAGCATTTTATGGCGGTTGTAGCTGTAATCTGGAAAGCTCCCAGACTACCCAGTGGCAACTGCAGACGATCCTCTCTGGATGATTTCAACAGGTGGTGGGGCTCATTACATTTGTTTCTAAATTGTAAAGTTATAGTTCCATTTTGGAAGGGGATCACTGACTGTGTTAACAGTTCTTCTAAGGAAATATCCCCTTGACCCTATTTCGATATTACTGGGTTTACCTCCTGATACAGAAGGAATCATCCAAGATCAGTGGAACTGGCTAACTAGGGCCTTTCTTGTGGCTAAATGCATTATTCTACAAAACTGGAACTAGCCACCTAATGACGCAGCGGGAAATGACT
The DNA here is from genome assembly GCF_027244095.1 of Hemicordylus capensis. Taxonomy (NCBI): domain Eukaryota; kingdom Metazoa; phylum Chordata; class Lepidosauria; order Squamata; family Cordylidae; genus Hemicordylus; species Hemicordylus capensis. The sequence goes on along the minus strand of NC_069661.1, from coordinate 213,047,030 downwards.
TGACTAGCAAGCCAGAGGTTGCCAATTTGAATCCCCACTGGTATGTTTCCCAGACTATGGGAAAAACCTATATCGGGCGGCAGCGATATAAAAAGATGCTGAAAGGCATCATCTCATACTGTGCGGGAGGAGGCAAGCGTAAACCCTTCCTGTATTCAATCAAAGACAACCACAGGGCTCTGTGGGCGCCAGGAGTTGAAATCGACTTGGCGGCACACTTACTAAGGGTGGTACCCAATTGACTTGACTTGACTTGACGGCACACTTTACCTTTACCTTACAAAATTGGAAATGTAGACATTCTCCAGATTTTGATAATTGGATCCCTGACTTGATCACTCTAGCAGTGTATGAACATCCCCTTTTTGGTAGAATGTGTCTTTCTAAGTATGACAAGATCCGGTCTGAGTTTCTGAACCTATTTTCAGTATAAGAGCGGAGTGACCCTTTCTTCTTTTCTTTTTCTCTCTGTCCCCTTTTTAAGGGGTATAGGGAGGAAGGAAGGAAAGAGTGACCGATTCATTGCTTACAAATACTATAAGCAATGGGTTTTTAAACAATGTATACTGCATTGGGAGAAAGACCCTGGAAAAATGTGTTGTAAATAATGTTTATATGTCTTTATTTTGTACTTCAAAAACAGTCAATAAAAAGGAGCAGCAATGTAACATCAGCAAATAAAAAATAGGAAATTGTGGTCACAACAACAGAATATATTCCTATTTACTTGAAAGTAAAGCCCAATAGGTTTAATGGGTCTTACTCCCAAGAAAGTGTGCTCAGGATTTCAGCCAAGTCATTTCAGACAATCAGGCATGAGGAAAGAACAATTCAGCATGATTAAGTGTAATTTTCAGCAAATAGTTTATTGAGAGAATAAGGAGACCATCGCTGACATGATGTGCAGCATTACAGCGTCATAATGCTGTGCCCCAGACCTGCTGCAGACTCCTATGGCAGCCTAGATGCTGTTAAGAACAGGCGTTTCATCCAGCAGTGCTTCTGCAGTTTCCCCCATTGTTATCAATGGAGAAAACTGTGCAAGCACTGCAGGCAGATCCAATCTTCTGTAACAGCTTTGGAGCTGTCTTAGGATTCTACAGCGGCCCCGGGGTGCAGTATTACAGCTCTGCTGCACATCATGGTTTATTCCATCCCTAGCTTTTCAGGAGCTTGGAGCTTTTCAGGCGGTGGGGTGGGGTGGGGATGCTGCTGCAGTTTGTTGCATGCACTAAACTGGAAGTGTGCAATAACAAAATTTAAATTTTTTAAAAGGAAAGTTTAGAGTGTGAGAGACAGGGAGCCTAACCCACAATGTTCATCAGTGCTTCAACCTGGTACAAACAGAAAACAGAGGGATGAGTTGGTTAAAAAAATGTTAGGTATAGACATACCTATGATTCTTTGTGCAGTCCCTTGCACATACCCACAGAACCTCACTATGTATCTGAATCGAGTTCATCTCTCCACTGCTCATGTTTGCTTTATAAGCTTTGTTTGCCATGTAATTTTCTCAGCCTTGAACTTTCATTCACTTATTATGCATTAGATACTGTTGTGGACACCCTGGTCCCTGACGCCAACATTAAACCCAGGGTTACCAATCCAGAATTATGTAGAATCCAGGCTTGTCTGGTTCCATTTTATTAAGGAATCAATTAATGCCTGAACTCAGATGAACTAACCAGTGCATGACACCCAGGTCTCATGAATTGCTTCTGGGACAGATGGTAACTGCTTTGTGAAGGTAGGAGCATACAGCATTGTTTCTCAGTGTTTTGAAATGGGTAATCAAGAGACACAATGGTTTCGCTTGGTTTCCTGTCTCACACATATCCAAATACTATTACTGTGGAATGCCTTTACAAATGCATGGCAGGAAGATTTACACACACTAGCAATTTGGATATATTGGTGCCCAGTTCATTCATGTTGAATCAGAACTCATAGTCCAGTTCTGTGTCTTTGCCAGTACTACTGAACTCCATGCAACAGCAATTCAAATGGAGTAAAATGATTAAACTCCTAAAATGTGCCCAAACTTGCTTTCAGGTAATGTCTTTGGGGGAAGCGGGGAGCTGAGCTTGCATTTCCTCTTACAAAAAAAGTCTTCGTTAATCATTGGTGATTGCTCTGCTTTGCGCAAAGGGGATAATCCTGTCTTCCTCTGCGGGATATTTTCTATGTAGAATTAGAAGCATTGTTATACCTTATTGCTGTCTTTAGAATTCTGCCTAGGTAAATGCACACAAAAGAAAATGATTTAACTGCTTTCTCACACTTATAGCTTTGAATTTTCCTTCTCTTAACACCTTTTTAACACTCTCGGGGTGGGAGGAGACCAGGCACCAGAAAATTTGGGGACAAAAGTAGATGCCCATTTGCAAGCTCTAGAGATGCAGATTTGCTTTGGGAATGTCGATAGAACAATACTCTGCCCAAACAGGAGATGGGTCTCAGATCCTGTTTACCCCGGACTGAATAATAATAATAATTATTATTTATTATTATTATTTTACATTTATATCCCGTTCTTCCTCCAAGGAGCCCAGAGCGGTGTACTATATACTTGAGTTTCTCCTCACAACAACCCTGTGAAGTAGGTTAGGCTGAGAGAGAAGTGACTGGCCCAGAGTCACCCAGCTAGTATCATGGCTGAATGGGGATTTGAACTCGGGTCTCCCTGGTCCTAGTCCAGCACTCTATCCACTACACCACGCTGGCTCTCTAGAAGACTCTAGAATTAGAAGACAGGATCTGGAGGGCAACAGCAATTAAGACCTTTTGTGATCCAGGAAGGATGATGATATTTTGAATAGACTCTACGGAGATCAAAAGATGGAACAACTATAAGAAAGGGTCTCTGGACATTGCAAATTAGCAATCTTTGCCTAACAAGCAACACTTGCTCATGTGCGTAACCCAAGAACTGCTGTCTAGCTGCGCAGCTAGCAGAGACTTGGAACCTGCAGACAAAAGGCTGCTCAGTGATTCTTGCCACGGGGTGAAGAATCAAGGGCTGACTCTGTGAAATCCAGTGGCAGCCCCTCCCATCTGAAGCCTCATCATTCCCAAGCCTTGCATCCAAGCTGTGTACACTTGCTGGCCCACGCCGAACCCTGATAAATATGGCCTTGGTTTCCACTTCCCTCCTCCCTACTAATCACTGCCACCCCTTTCCTAAGCCCTCCCTTCTCTCTGTTTCTCTCTAAATGTTTTAGTAGGATTTATTAGGCAGCTGTAATTATTGATTGCACACACATATGACAGCTAGGCACATTGCACCACACCTTGAATTGGAAACATGGTTGATTTGGATGACCTGTTATGACCTGTTAACTTTATCCTGATATGCAACTTGCTATAATAAAGCCCATTGAATTGTTTGAGAATATTTTTGGTCTTCTTTCTACCTTCATGCCCAGACAATACATAGTCACCATATAAAGAACTGGTCACTTTGTGACACTGGTGAAACAAGCCTAATTTTATATGCTAGCTCCAGAGCATATCTAGTATACAAATGAGGCTTGGTTCACAACGTAACTTTGTCTGTCTCCAGTTACCGCCAACTCGTTTGGTGGCTACACAGAGACGGGCCTTCTTGGTCACTGCCCCAAGATTGTGGAATGCGCTCCCCACTGAGATACGATCCTCCCCATCTCTGGCAATTTTCAAAAAACATTTGAAAACCCATCTTTTCGCTCAAGCTTTCTCAGTTTCCTAAATTTTTAGGTTTTAATTTTTGGTTTATTTTTAAATTGTGAAATTGTTTTTAGTTTTTGTATCTGTTTTTAACTTATTTTATGCTATTGTTAACCGCCCAGAGATGAAAGTTTGGGGTGGTGTACAAATCTGAGAAATAGATAGATAGATAGATAGATAGATAGATAGATAGATAGATAGATAGATAGATATTGTTTTATTGAGCTTGAATTGCTTTTTTTATTGCTTTGCAATTATGTTGCTATTGTGTTATATTCTGCTGCATAAAGTGGTATAAATCCTGTTAATTTGTGTTCCTTTCTGGTCATGCTTTTAGCTCACTGGTTTATCCCACTGGGACAATTACTTATTTTCACGCCAACCCTCAGCTTAGTGTGCTTTCAGAAACAGGCTTGCTGGAAGACATTTCTGCCCGAGTCTCCACTGAGACTCCAGTCCAGTGCATTTTCTTCCATTCTTTCCTGCATCCCTGACTCGATTGAGCCCATTCTCATGATTGGAGAATGGGCTCAGACGGGGCGAGGGGAGGAAGCTGCAAAAAGCTTACCTCCTCTGCAGATGATCCCATCCATGTTGCTGTGTTGGGCAGCTGGATCGGCCACCCAGACGATTGCTGGCTTAAGCCGGTAGCAGGAAGAGAGCAAGGAGGTTTGGGGGCCGAGAGGCCCCCGGAGCTTCAATAATGCACCGCGCAAGTGCATAGTGCATTATGGGGAACCTCCTGATACCGGTAGGGAGGCTTCTTGTGTGTAGGTGCCATGTGAAGCCACGCGGCACCAACACACAAGCATTTATCCCGCTTTGGGGGCTCCCTCGCACTCAAAACTTGGGCTAAGCAGCGGGCTGTCTAAGCAGGCTGCACACCGCATACATGCATGCCGAAAACCAGGTTGGGCTTCCTTAGCCTGGTTTTCAGTGCACATGTGAATAGCTTCACTGTATCCAAGCTCCACTTAGAATCTTGAACCAAGGCGCTTGCCACACATCCAGATGTTGGACCCCTTCATTGGTTTCAATTTGTGACTCCTGAGGATGTGGACAAGCTGCTTGAAGCTGTGAGGCATACCACTTGTTCTCCGGACCCTTGTCCAACATGGCTTGTTCGATGTAGCAGGGAGGTTGTTGTAGACAGCCTGGTGGAAATCATAAATGCTTCTCTGAGGGAGGGCAGAATGCCTCCTTGTCTTAAAGAGGCAATAATTAGACCTCTTCTAAAGAAACCTGCATTAGATCCCTCAGAGTTGAGCAATTATAGGCCTGTTTCCAACCTCCCATGGCTGGGCAAGGTAACTGAGAGGGTGGTGGCCTCTCAGCTCCAGGCAGTCTTGGAGGAAACGGATTATCTAGACCCATTTCAAACTGGTTTTCGGGCGGGCTATGGGGTGGAGACTGCCTTGGTCGGCCTGATGGATGATCTCCAACTGGGAAGTGTGACTCTGTTGGTCCTTTTGGATCTCTCAGCGACTTTCGATACTATCGACCATAGTGTCCTTCTGGAACATCTGAGGGTGTTGTGGGTGGAAGGCACTGTTTTACAGTGGTTCTGCTCCTACCTCTCAGATAGATTCCAGATGGTGTTGATTGGAGACTGTTGCTCTTCAAAATCTGAGCTTACGTATGGTGTCCCTCAAGGCTCCGTACTTTCTCCAGTGCTTTTTAACATCTACATGAAACCGCGGGAGAGATCATCAGGAGATTTGGAGCTGGATGTTACCAGTATGCTGATGACACCCAGATCTACTTTTCCATGTCAACTTCTTTAGGAGTTGGCATATCCTCCCTAAATGCTTTCTTGGAAGCAGTAATGGGCTGGATGAGGGAGAATAAACTGAAGCTGAATCCAGATAAGACGGAGGTACTTATTGTGCGGGGTCAGAATTCTAGAGATGATTTTGATCTACCTGTTCTTGATGGGGTCACACTTCCCCAAAAGGAACAGGTTCACAGTCTGGGAGTACTTCTGGATCCACACCTCTCCCTGGTATCTCAGGTTGAGGCGGTGGCCAGAGGGGCTTTCTATTAGCTCCGGCTGATACGCCAGCTGTGCCCGTTTCTCGAGATCAATGACCTCAAAACAGTGGTACATCTATTGGTAACCTCCAGACTTGACTTCTGTAATGTGCTCTACATGGGGCTGCCTTTGTATGTAGCCCGGAAACTTCGGTTGGTTCAGAATGCGGCAGCCAGGTTGGTCTCTGGGTCATCTCAGAGAGACCATGTTACTCCTTTACTGATGGAGCTTCACTGACTGCCAATAAGTTTCCGGACAAAAAACAAAGTGCTGGTTATAACTTACAAAACCCTAAATGGCATAGGCCCTGGGTATCAAAGAGAGCATCTTCTTCATTACGAGCCCCACCACCCATTGAGGTCATCTGAGGAGGTCCGTCTCCAGTTACCGCCAACTCATTTGGGGGCTACACAGAGACGGGCTTTCTCTGTTGCTGCCCCAAGATTGTGGAATGCTCTCCCTGCTGAGGTATGATCCTCCCCATCTCTGGCAATTTTCAAAAAACACCTGAAAACCCATCTTTTCACCCAAGCTTTCTCAGCTTCCTAATATTTTTGGGTTTTAATCTCTGGTTTATTCTTAAATTGTTAAATTGTTTTAAAGTTTTTTGTATATGTTTTTAACTGGTTTTATAATATTGTTAACCGCCCAGAGATGAAAGTTTGGGGCACTGTACAAATTAGATAGATAGATAGATAGATAGATAGATAGATAGATAGATAGATAGATAGATAGATGATAATCAGCCTTGGAAAGCAATCCAACCCACTGACAGCCTTACTGCAGTGTGGAAGTTGGATCTCCAGGATGAGATACAACTTTCCTCTTCTAAGGCACTTTCTTCCTCCTCCACCTGTTGGGGTTTGTGATTATTTAGCAAAGTGGAGAGCTGGTCTTGTGGTAGCAAGCATGAATTGTCCCCTTAGCTAAGCAGGGTCTGCCCTGGTTGCATATGAATGGGAGACTGGATGTGTGAACACTGTAAGATATTCCCCTCTGGGGATGGAGCCTCTCTGGGAAGAGCATCTAGGTTCCAAGTTCCCTCCCTGGCATCTCCAAGATAGGGTTGAAAGAGATTCATGCTTGCAACCTTGGAGAAGCCGCTGCTAGTCTGTGTGGACAATACTGAGGCAGGTCTCAAGATCGGTGAGACCTGCCTCCAGATGGCTAAGCCCGCTCTCCCTGCAAATGATCATTAAGCCCTCCCAGGCGGCCGGATCGGCCGCCCACACGACTTCCGGCTCCATCACGGAGCCAGCGGGGGCTTGGGAGTTTGGGGGCCGCACAGACCCTGGGAGTTCCAGCATGTTCTGTGCAAGCACACAGAGCATGCTGGAGAGAACCCCGAGCCAGGAGGCTGCTTTTTAGCTTCCCGGTCGGGGGGGCTCCTTGTGAGTTGCTCCAGCACAGAGACGTGTTGCGGCAACACAAAATCCAGAAACCCCGGTTAGTGGAGCGCTCGCTCCGCTAATCTGGGTTAAGAGGAGGGCTTCGCAAGCAGGTTAGCCGCTTGCAAACCACCAGGCTCTCCTGTGAGCCCAGTGGTTTACACAACCTGCAAAAATCAGGCTAGGCTCTCCTGGTCGTGAGAATAGCCTCACTGAGTTTGATGGACCAATGGTCTGACTCAATATATGGCAGCATCCTATGTTCCTAAGTGCCAGCAAAAGAAGCTACCCACTCCAGTTACAGAGTAGAGTGCAGAGTTTAGTTGTTGCAGCTATTTAAAGAAACATGCATGGAGATTGTTGTACAATCTAAATACTAAGTTCATGTATTGATGAAGTACATTTAAGATAGGAAAGACTTATTCTATCTTTCAGCTACATAATGAATAGGTAGGGAGAGAGAGATGTTTCCATCTTCTCTCTAGGAAGAAAGGATGATGACTGACTCACTATAGGAAGTACCTGAGGATCATAGCAGGGGTCATAGAGCAGAGGCAAGCAGGGACAGGTAAGGAGACCTTCACTCACTACCTCCACTCCCAATGCCCCTAGTGGTCATTAGGATAGTCGGTGCAAAAGGTCGATACACTGGAGCTCCATCTCCAACACCACCTCCCTCTTCTTTCTCGACCTCTCTCTTTCCAGTTCCACTGACTTCAGCTTTCCTCTCAGCATCTTGACTTCAGTCATCCCTTGCTATCTTCTATCAACAGCTACTATTCGGAGGACTATAGGCCACCTCTAGCTTCAGAGGCAGGATGCTTCTGAATACCAGTTGCAGGGGAGTAACAGCAAGAGAGATGACATGCCCTCAACTCCTGCCTGTAGGCTCCCAGTGGCATCTGGTGGGCCACTGTGTGAAACAGGATGCTGGACTAGATGGGCCTTGAGCTTGACCCAGCAGGGCTGTTCTTATGTTCACTCTGTTATACCTACTCAAGTAGCCAATATTTAATATCTGATTATTGTGGCATTCTTTCAGTAAAACACATTTCTTTTGTTTGAAAAATTCCAGTTTTGCTTGCCCCCTGGAGTACATGACAATTATGTTTCGCTATCTAGAATAGATCTGAAGCCATGCACACTTGTTTTGGGGGTTAGTCAATCTGGGCCCCCTATACCAGGTTTATAACTGCCCGCATCCCTGGCTAATCTGTGTTGGACGCAGAAGGGAAGGATTTCCCCGGCACTGAACAATTCCCTCAGCTTCAGGAAGTAATTACTCCACACCTAATTTGGTATCCTTGCCTCACTGCTCCCAAAAGGAAGAAAGATAATCACACCATAATGTAACAAAGAAGGTGTGGCATAGAAAAGGACCTAGTAGCAATCCTCTTTGAGATTACACATATATAAAATGAAGGAGAAGGCATGCAAATTACCCCTGTCTTGAGAGTAAATCTTATGTTGCTCTACATGCTGAAGATCATGATTACTAACTTTTAGCACACCCCACTATGGCATGTATTTTGTTGGGTGTTTAGAAATCAGCTTAAATGCAATAGCCTTCCCCTGATGTAACTCCTTAACTGACCATTCATTGGCATACTGCCACGGAATAAGGAGGTTCAATTTAGTCACAGTCTATCATTGATAGGCCTGTCTTCAGTGAACTTGTCTATTCCTCTTTTTAATGCAGTCTAACCAATAGCCATCACCACAACATGTTGTAGGGAAGACCACACATTAATTATGCAATGGGAAAATATGATTTCTTTTGTCTATCCTGAATCTACTGCTAATTAATGTCCTTGGTAGGTCATTTGTTTCGGTGCTGTGGGAAAACAAGAAAAGAGTAAGGGGGTGGAGCTACCAAATATGAGAGCTCTTGCTATTTTCAGTTTTTGGCAATCACATTCTACTGTTTTGGACAAATGTTACAGGAATACCTCCCATGATTTAACATATTATATTTGTGCTGTGGATCCAGTGGAAGACATGTCCACCACTTTAGGTGCCCTATCTATGGACCAAACTAGATGTTATATCAGGAAATGCTGGATCCTAATCCCATATGTGCCAAGGGATTGTGTTTGTCAATGGAGAATACCAAGCACCATTCCAACAATGATCAAGGAATGATCAATAACCTCTCTTGCATTATGATCAATAACCCCTTCTGCATTAGCCATTTATTTCCTGCAACTACCATTGAAACTTCTTTTCCTCCAGACAGCTCACATGTGGTTTCACAGTCTTGCTCGAGTGAGTGAAATTAAAAACTAGAAGGGATTTGCGAAGAAGAATTGATTGTTCAAGGAAGAGTTGAACTCTCCCCTTTAGCCTATAGATTATCTCCTATAAATGCCACACACATGGACCAGCTGACTCCTGAACTGGACATGTCTGTAGCAAGGAAGGTAGGCTAGTTTTATTGTTTATTTATTTATTTTATTGTTAAATTTGTATACCGCCTTTCATTAAAACTACCTCAAGGCGGTTCACACAGAAAAATTAAAACAAGACTATACAAATTACACAATTAAATTATTAAGCTAGAATATAAAAACATAGATCTGACTAAAAAGATTGAAAATACAAGTACAATATAACCATACCAAATACAAAGCAGCAGCCATAGAGACAATCATAAAAAACTTGGGTAAAAAGCCAAGATTTCACACCTTTCAGGTCCACCTTGGGGGACGTGATTTCTTCTTCCATCCACTGCCTGTCCACAAAGGACACAAACACCTTGGTGCAGTTTCTTGGAATCAGCTGCATCTGAGACATGTCTGCCAATCTTGTTTTTGATATTTTGTTTCTCCATTCACTTTGAGGGAGTATTGAAGTCCCAGTTACATGGATATTTTTAAACATATATTTAACACTGTGTAAGAACATGCATTTTGTATAGTGATGGCTTTGTTTATTCCTTTTGTAACTATAATCTGTGTGGTCTATAGCAGGGGCATAGGGATGTGTATGAACCGAGGTTTGTGCACTGTTGGACACCAAACCAGTTCAGACGAGGTCCAAGTTTCGGTGCCATTGGGAGGTCTGAGCTGCATGAGGTTTGGCGCCGTGGGGAGGGGAGGGGCGAGGCGAGCGGGGTCTTTTAAAAAGAGGAGAGCAGATCCTTAGCTGCTCTCTTTTGCCATATGCATTTCCTGTGGTGGCAGCACTTGTCCCAAGAACCCACAAGCACCATCTGCATGGACAGCATGGTGTTGCTGACCGTGCAAATAGTGCCCATGGATGCACGTTTGCCGTGTGTGTGACTGCATGCACTGTGTGCGGTTTCCTGGGACAAGCACCACCACTGCAGGAAGCTGAACACGGTAGCAGAGAACAGGTAAAGTGATTGTTTGGGATTATTTTAATGAAAGGCGGTATATATAAAGTTAACAATAAATAAATAAGATCTGCTCTTCTCTTTTTTAAAAGATCGCGCTCACTGCTCTCCTCCCCATGGCACCAAACCAGTGCACGAACCTCGGTTCATGCACATCCCAACAGGGGTGGACAACTGAAAAATAGTCAGTGAAAAACAGTTATCTGCCATGGCTAGTCTTGTGCTGATTAATGTTACATTTGAACAGGCATTTGTGCAGTTCTGCTGGCCAGTATTTGAGCCCATTAGATCCCAGAAGCCTGAAGTAGGCCCAGCCATAGTCTATAGCAGGGATTCTCAACATTGGGTCCCCAGATGTTATTGGACTTCAACTCCCATAATCCCCAACCAAAGGCCGCTGGGGCTGGGGATTATGGGAGTTGCAAAAACATGTCCAAAAACATCTGGGGACCCAACGTTGAGAACCCCTGGTCTATAGGGTTTATCGTTTAGGCTAAAATTTTGATCCTTCGGGGGCTTATTAATGCCTTCTGTTATTCTAGTAGGCATTGTATTACTCCTTTTTATCTGTACATTGTCTTAAATTTCCAAGGAATAGAATATATACTGTATGTGTTGCCAAAGCCGCATGTTTCATATAAGTGCCACCCAACCATGGTAAATAGGCTCATCAAGTATTGCCTCATGGTAAATGGACTCATCATATTACTGCACAAATATTTCAGTTCTTGCTACCAGTTGCATATTCAAGATAGCAAACGTATGCATTTGGCAGTTTGCACAGCACTCAGAAGACACTCTATCACTCAGCGCAAATGGACTGGATAAGTCAATGGCACTTCTCATGACTACATTTACATAACTGTATTTTGGTAATATTCCATCAAATCTGGAATATTCAGATATATCATTCCAAAGAATCGCTGCTACATTAATTACTCAGATCCCAGCACTGATGACATTCTTTCATATAGGCATACCTATTAGGGTTGGACTTTCAGACATTCCAGAAGGCCTGAGAGGGCCATTCTCTCCCTCCACCACACGGGGGCAGCCAATCCTGGGAAATTGCCCCAGGTAGTACAGTGGTTGGAGGGGGTAGGTGGTTTTTTTTTTAAAAAAAAAATTATCATCATCATCATCATTATTCCTGACCCAGAACTGGCACACAGGAGGCTGGGTGGGTGGAGGATATCACACAGAGAGCATATTCACCGCCATAGATCTGTTCTGAAGTAGACTAAATGCTGAATCTTGAAACAATAACATGGGAAGACAAGGAGCATGATTTTCCACAGAACACCACTGACAAAGACATCGGGTAGTCAAAGCATCTTCATGTGCTGTGCCACATCTCGGGAGTACAAATTACATGTGATACAGTATTCTTCATATCTCTGATATAAACTCTTAACTCCTTTGATGCTCAGGACTCCTGTTTGAGCACCCCACACCTTCCACTGTACAAAGAGCACCAATCCAGTGGCCAAGAAGGGTTCTCTGGTGCGGAACAGTCTGCCAGTCACCACCTCAGAGGGCCTGCCCCCAGTCAGAGCCCTGATGCGGCCGGCAGGCCAACTTCTCCTCTCTTGCCAGGGTCACAACAGCACTTCCTGCATTCTTACACATGTCCTACTATTGCTGCTGGGGAGAAAAGGACCCAGAGATTAAGGAAACACCTTGGAGACCCTATACGAATATTGCCACAATTATTTACATACCACTTTTAAACAAAAGGTTCCCAAAGCAGTTTACAAAGGTAGATGGGTTTGATTATGACAGCAATGAAGGCACCACTGAGAGACCTTAAAGGCCAAGTTGAAGACAGATCATCCTTGAGAGGATCTATCTATGTTGTCGCTAAGAGTTGACACTGATTTGACGGCACAATCATATATATATATATATATGGATTTATACACATTTTACTTAAATAACTTTCATCACCGTGTGTTACTTATATTTTATTAAGTTAGTATATAGCTTATGGGTCCAGATTGTCAACATATTTGGGATTTATATTAATATAGATAAAGGCAGAGTACATATCTGTTTTTAGGGGGGTCTCTTTTTTGCTCATCATTGTACCTTCTGAAACCCTATAAGGTGTTGCATATTTACGCCGGGTGGAGGGAATGCCAGGAGGGTCCGTGGGAAGGATGGGGAGACATACAGTGGAGGCTGGGAGAGAGCACAGGGAGGCTGGGAGAGAGCACAGTGATGCCTGGGCACTGAAGTTCCTCCCAGAGCTTTCCCCCTGGGCATTTCTTCCAGCGGCCTAGTCTCATGGGTACCACCAGTGCTGGGTCAGGAATTAAAGAACCCCACCCACCCCACCCCTCAACAACCATTCCTTTCCCCGCTTTCCTTTCATGGGCTTTTGCTTTCTCCCTCTGCCCCCTTCCTTTCACTTCCACCAAAGTGGGGAAGCAAAGCTGCTCAGGAAAGCTTGGAATACATTACTAGGAAGTAAGCCCATTGATTTCACTGGAGCTTACTTCTGAGTAAACCAGATAGGAATTAGGACCAGCAGAGATCCTAGGCAAGAATGTGGACTCTTTTTTTTTTTTTTTTTTGGTCCTTCCTCCCAGCCCCTCAGCAAAGCATAGAAAAACTTACGGGGGGCATTTATTTTTCTGGGCCTTACTTCTAAGTAAACATGTATAGGATTGGGACCAAGGGGACCCCATGCTAGGAAGTTCCAAAGAAGTACATAAAGGAAACCCTAAAAACCATTCGTATTCAGTACCATCATTATGATGTAGACTGCTCTTGAACATGGAGGTCCTACAGCAGAACCAAACTGCTTGTGAGTATAGAAACTTCACTTGACCATACTTAGAAAATGAAGCCTCCACATTAATAGGAACATAGGAAGCTGCCACATACTGAGTCAGACCACTGGTCTATCTAGCTCAGTATTGTCTTCACAGACTGGCAGCAGCTTCTCCAAGGTGGTGTCAGATAAATTTTGGGAATTCTGGGTTCATTTAATGAGCAGAGGCCAAGCCATCCATTGGGTGGATGCTTTTATTGATCACGACATGCCGGGTGTCTCTCTTCCAAGAGCACACACTCAGGCTTTTGGCAAGAGTCTTTTATACTGTTTATATACAGGCTATAGGATTGAGTACAGAGCCTATCAGAGGCCAAAGTTTCATGGTATACACCAATCATACTAGTACAAGCAGGATAAAGCTTAGCCATTGGTAGACACAGTGAACCAATTACAAGGCAGAAACCAGCAATAATGCACCAATCAGCTTCAGCTGTGCTCATGCCTAGTCAGGCAGGGCAAGCTATGGTCAACAGGTATTTATCTCTAGTCAGGCAGGGCAGAGTATTGTTTCCAAGAAAAGGGACCCTGTAACAGCAAGGTGCAAAAACTTGTACCTTTAGAAATTATGTAGGTAACACAACTAGGTGAAAGGGGATAGTGGAATTTTCCTTCATCAGTGGAAATGGGGCTTCTTCTTTGGGGCTTCCTGAAACATCTAGCAGACCACTTTGAGAAAAAGGGAAAAGGTTCTACACAGAGGCCTACATGGAAATAAACTCCATTAACTACAGTGGGACCTGCTTGCAAATAATGAGAGAACAGTTAATCCCTCAATCCTTCAATCAAGGGGTGTGTGGGTGTGGTGGTGGTGGGGTTATGGAAACTTTTTTTTTTTAATATGTGGGTGTCAAATAAACCATTCCCACACAGTGGGAATTTCCTCCTAATGATTATTTGGACATAGACTGCTCTTGAACATGGAGGTTCTATATCAGTGCCAAATTGCTTGTGAATATGGAAACTTCATTTGACCATACTGAAGAAATGAAGCCTCCATGTTCACAGCCAATTTCTCTCTCACATAGAGCCTCCATGTTCAAGTATACCAAAATAGCTGTTTATTGGCACTGGGTAGGAATGGATGCAATTCTTTACATACGCTTAGAAGAGAGTAAAGTCCATTGAGTTCACTGAGACCTGCTTCAAAATAAAGAGGGAATAATTTTATTTCATTTATTTATTTGATTTCTATATCGCCCTTCCAAAAATGGCTCAGGGCAGTTTACACAGAGAAATTAAAAATAAATAAGATGGATCCCTGTCCCCAAAGGGCTCACAATCTAAAAAGAAACATAAGATAGACACCAGCAACAGTCACTAGAGGTTCTGTGGTGGGGGTGGGTAGGGCCAGTTACTCTCCCCCTGCTAAATAAAGAGAATCACCATGTTAAAAGGGGCCTCTTTGCCAAGTTAAGCAATCCCTGAAAAATGATGTTGACAGGAAAATAATAGAAATACCTTTTTTAAAACGTGGGTGGGAAACATCTAAAAATGCTGTTAAAAAAACCCAACAACCCACAACCACTACCATCACACCACCCAGGCCACTATCTGTTCTCACAGAATCTGACATTATCCACAGCATGTCACAGGGCATAGGCTCTTGTTAGGCCTAGAAGGTCCAATTGGGTACCACCCTTAGTAAAGGTAAAGTGTGCCGCCAAGTCAATTTCAACTCCTGGTGCCCACAAAGCCCTGTGGTTTTCTTTGATAGCATACGGGAGGAGTTTACCATTGTCTCCTGCTGCGCAGTATGAGCTGATGCCTTTCAGCATCTTCCTATATCGCTGCTGCCCCATATAGTACTAGCAGGGATTCAAACCAGCACCTTCTCCTTGTTAGTCAAGCATTTCCCTGCTGCTCCACTTAGAGGATTCCCCAAATAGATAGACCAAGGCCTGTGTCAATTTCTGGTTCCCCAGGAGGCTTTAGAGACAGGGCTTCTACCCTGAATCTCCTTTAGGAGAGAGTGTGTGCATTCACACACCAAACAAACTTACCCCAAAGTCCCTCGAGATCCTTGGACCCACTCCATACACACACATAGGGCTTTGTCTTGCACATTCGAGGTATTTCTGGGTTTAAAACATGCTGGTTTTCAGCTACTTCTTCTGAAAATGCCAGAGCAAATAGGGAAAGGCTGCTGCACTGATGTAGAATCATTAGCAGGATAAGAGGCATACTCTCTTTACAAACACAGATATAGCCCTTCAGTACTCTCCCGCCCCCGCCATTGGCTAAAAGAAAAACACGAATGAGAACTTGTGAACTTGTTTCAAAACCAAACCCGACAGCAGAGGGGAGGGGCTGCTTCCCTCAATGCTGCAAGTGTGATTCGAAGTGGCTTCTCTCAACATTTACCCTGCAGCATGAAGCCACATGCGAATAACTCCCTGCAAGGGCTTCTCGGGTTAGAGGCCTGCTGTCTAATTAGGTGAACCAGTCCTGCTGAGACAAGGGAACAGGTAAGTCCTGCCTTAGATAATTGTGATTGCCTTGAACACATGGTTTGCCTTTCAGGCCAGAGTTGTTATTCAAATGTACTCCTGAAAGCACTGGTTTTATCTATCTGTTTGGAAGTTGTCTGTGACTTTTTGTATACTACTGATGTGAATTCGGTTCGTCCCTGGGTCCGCCTTTTACCCAATCAAACAGACTCAGTGGGAATATTTAGAGGCTTTTATTGCACTGCAGTTGCAACAGGTAATCAGCGGGCTTTACGCTCTCAAACTGATTACAGTTTGGTTACAGGTGCATCTTACATTTATACAAACAATCTGAATGATGCTGACACCCTAGACATAGTATACGTGGCAATAAAATGGTGGACTAAGTATCTAGTATGCATGCGAGTGATTCATTGTTCATCTGGTGATCACCTCTTATTTGGTTACATCCTGTTTTCTTAATTGTCAGCAAAGAACAGTGAGAATCAGGGTGGATTTGATTTAAATCAAAGTGATTTAAATCACGATTTAAATCACGATTTAAATCACTAGCAGGGTGGATAAAAATTAAAAAATCCGATTTAAATCAAAAAAATCCGATTTAAATCAAAAAAATCCGATTTTTTTTAATTTAAATCGGATTTTTTTGATTTAAATCGGATTTTTTTTATTTTTATCCACCCTGCTAGTGATTTAAATCATGATTTAAATTGTGATTTAAATCAGTTTGATTTAAATCAAATCCACCCTGGTGAGAATCCTGTGAGAACCAAGTTTCCTTAGATACAATTTAGTGGAGAGAGATAATGACGTTGATCATGAGAGGCCGTGATGGCTCTGAGCTGGGCTGGGGTTACTTTAAGTTAGACTGAGGTGTTCTGGGCAAACATGGAGTTTCTTTGGTTTTTCTAAAACACATCACTACTAGAATTGCTTGCTAAAAGAACATTGGAATGCAAGGAAGGGGGAAAGCATTGTCCATTTACGGATGATTCTGTGTGTTCCTCATGTGGTTTCTATTCCTCCCCGTGTTCTTTCCTTTACACCCCTCCTGTCCTGACCCAGACAGAGGCATGATGCCTGTACAAATTATTTACATGCTTTTGCAGAGACAGTTTTCTCCCTGATAAGAGCTTCACATATGTAGAGACCAGGGTGTGCATATGTTAGGTGTGCATATGTTAGGTCTGGGCCAAATTGTTTACAATACATGAAGTGTTTACAATACATGAGCTCTTCTCACTACTCCATTTAGAACACACAAGTCAAACTAATTGGCCAGCTGGGCCAAACAGCCCGCAAAATTACCTGTCCTGTCCTTGGCTAACCATGGAGGGAAAAGGGAATGGATCCCCATCATCTTCTGGGAGAAGGCCTTGATAGTGGGCATATAAAGGCATATCATCTGGCTCCAATCTAGCATTAAAACCACCCCCTATGTATGTATGTATGTATGTTTGATTTATATACTGCCTGAATCAAAAGGCTCTAGGCAGTTCAAAAAAAATAAACACAAGAAAATCAAAATAAAACAAACTGTTAAAACCAGCAATTTTCAACAGTTGACACATGCCGTATCTAACACGTGAGTTCTTTAGAGCACAAACAGCAACTGAACTCATATGAATGTAAGAATATAAAACAGATATATTTATGCAAATATGTATTAGTAGAAATATTTTAACATATTCCCATTCCACAGCAGAGGTCATACACAGGTCACAGTCACGTTCGGCTGCCCGGTGCAGCGCAGGCCAGTGGCCCAGAACAGACTAAAGGGGATTTGGGGGCCCCTAGGTTGTGTGGAGGCCCTTGACTTCAGCCTGGAAGTCTAGGGGTAAGAGCGCCTCTGGATGACTCAGCCCTCATGAAAGTTGTGCTGTTGAGTTGGTGTGAACTCCTGGTGACCACCGAGTCATGTGGTTTTCTTTGGTAGAATACAGGAGGAGTTTACCATTGCCATCTCCCGCGCAGTATGAGATGATGCCTTTCAGCATCTTCCTATATCGCTGCTTCCCTATATAGGTGTTTCCCATAGTCTGGGAAACATACCAGCGGAGATTCGAACCAGTAACCTCTCACTCCCTAGGCAAGCTACTGCCCCGCTGTGCCTCATTACTGCCACTGATATTGGCAGGAGATATACATGAACTCTATAGTGTGTGCTGAATGTGATACATTTAGTATATGCTTTCTAGTGTGGCATTTCTTTAAAAGGTCTTTGTATTTGAGAACCAGTGTGGTGTAGTGGTTAGAGTGCTGGACTAGGACCGGGGAGACCCGAGTTCAAATCCCCATTCAGCCATGAAATTAGCTGGGTGACTCTGGGCCAGTCACTTCTCTCTCAGCCTAACCTACTTCACAGGGTTGTTGTGAAAGAGAAACTCAAGTATGTAGTACACCGCTCTGGGCTCCTTGGAGGAAGAGCGGGATATAAATGTTGTAATAATAATAATAATATTGCAACACCACACACTTCTCAGCAGTAAAGCACAGTTCAAAGTGAAAAATCAGAGGAAGGGCAGATTAACACATTAAACGGCCTCATACAGAGCCAGACCTGTACTTATGACAATTTTTATTAGACCATTAGTCCATCTTTCTTAGTACTGTGTAGCTTGACTGGCACCAGCTCTCCAGGGTTCAGATGGGTATTTCCAATCCCATCCCTACCTGGAGATGCTAGAGACTGTGCTTGGGACCTTTTGACTCTAAATCATGTGCTCTGTCACTAAAGCGAGGCAGGTGGCTACTAAGGAGAGGGCTTAGTAGGATTGCACCCCATTTATAGAATTGCCTTCCTTCCCAGTGAGGTTCACCTGGCATCATCACTTTGTTCTTTTAGACACCAGGTCATTTTGTTTACTCAGGCCTTTTAAATTTTGATTTCTAAATTTGATTTTTAAAACTGATTTTTAAAAACAAGTTTTAAAATTGTTTTGTATTGTATTTTGTGTCTGTGTTGTGAAAGATTAATTTATTAATAATGATGATAATGATGATGATTAACCACTAAGCTAGAGCCCCCTCCCCATTCTGTCAGGTTGTTTCCAAAAGGTGGTGCTGTGTAGGGTACAGCAGTGCTCTATCTTGATTCCAGTGCTTTGAATTCCTTCACTCTGCCATCACCCCTTATGCTCCTTCCTTCCCTTTCTATTTTTTTGTACTGTGATGTGCTGCCACCCAAAGGCCTTTTGGGGAAATAGCATATTCTTCATTAGAACCAACTTTAAAATATATCCAAAAGCCACAATTAAGGAATACCAATGCAGAAGTGTGAGAACAGTATTCCAGCAGAGGCCTCCTTAATTTAACTCAAGCATTTTTTAAAAATAGCAACTGACTTATCTGACTATCCAGGTTATCTGTATGTGGTTCTGGAAGGTCTAATCCTTACATAAAGGTAAAATGTGCCGTCGAGTTGGTGTTGACTCCTGGCTCTGTGGTTGTCTTTGGTAGAATACAGGAGGAGTTTGCCATTGCCTCCTCCCGTGCAGTATGAGATGATGCCTTTCAGCATCTTCCTATATTGCTGCTGTCTGATATAGGTGTTTCCCATAGTCTGGGAAACATACCAGCGAGGATTCGGGACCGGCAACCTCTGGCTTGCTCATCAAGTCATTACATACCACAAGAAAAAACATCTTGGAGAAGAGACTGGAATTATTAGGCAACTGTTGAGGCCTATGGCCCAGCAGGGAACTCATTGCTGACCGCCAGAACCCACTGGCCCTGTTGCTCCTTATCATCGCCACCCAGTTGCC